>NC_143563.1:41715555-42026111 GCF_054136105.1 Typopeltis vanoorti | reverse complement strand
ATAACAGCAACAGCCGAACCTCAGTTAAACTTCATTGGTTCAGCATTGCCATCCGTTACCCTTCATGGGCATCTCATATAAAATCAATCGCCGACTATGTAAGTAAAGGTGAAATCTCAAAAATACGGACGATCTCTAGGCCACTCCATAGTGGGCGAAAGACCGTCCTAATCTCAGCGTTGGTTCCACTCAGTGACGGGCTCCCCGACCACTGAGCAGAACCGCTCATATTCCGAGGAAAATAATTCACCGGCAAGTACCCCTCAGCGGGCCGTGCCGGAGAACACTTTCCCCGGAGACTCAATTGCTCCCTTAGGGCAAACCTAAGAGAGCGAACTCATTAACCCAGGATAACAGCAACAGCCGAACCTCAGTTAAACTTCATTGGTTCAGCATTGCCATCCGTTACCCTATATGGGCATCTCATATAAAATCAATCACCGCATCTCACGGTCGATCATCCTTAACCACCAAAATCCTCATTTTTGCTCTGGTAATAAAATATTGTAAATATTTAATAAAATGTAAATGGTGTATTGAAATTTTTTTAAATTTCACAGAAGATTTTAAAAAAATATTACATACATTTTGATTAAAATTAAAGTTATAATAATACATTTCAATCTTTTAATAACCAAAAATAGTTTTAAAACAAACGATAACTTCAATGCAGAATCTACGTCGAGATTACTGATTTTAAATATAACAACAACAACAAAAAAAAAAAAATGAAAACGAAATACATCAGTTGAATAACTGTTTGCATAGCAATGTCTATTACAAAAAATAGAAGAAAAAAATCACTAACATTCAGATTCGCAAACCATTTAGTTTTCACACGTAACTTTAAAGCCTTGCTGAAAGATTTACTTGGTTTACGCCAATGAGAAAAGTTTTTTTGAGATCATTTTTGATTCTAATGTCTGCTGAACAGAGAAAAGTCTAAACTAAAGAAAATTATATTTGTCTAGGAGTAATTTTTAATAATTAAATAATTGGCTATATTATATATTTTCTAATTTTGATACTTTAAATAAAATATAGTTGATGTATAATAAAAATAATTATATTTATGAATATCATTGAAAAATTTAAACATACCTCTTTATGTTAACGATATCTATTGGTTTAGCATTTTCAAACCTCATTTATCAGTTAAAGGATTCAAAAGAGGATTGATACATTCAATCCAATACCCTTGGAGGGTAATGGATGGCAATTCCTTAGCCAATGAAGTTCTAACTGAGGCTCGGCTATTGCTGTTACCCTCCTGGCATGATCAGAGCTTTATTATCAGTTAAATTCATGAGTATTCATGAGTACTGCCATGTTGTTCATTAAAAATTTAATATCTCCTAAAGACATCTTCCTATTTAATATCAAAATTCCCTGGAAAGCAGAAGTCAAATATTTCGGTGTACTGCTGGACAGAAAACTAACCTTCAACCCACATACAAAAGCCTCATGTATAAAGGCATCAAAAGTCATTGCACAGCTCTCCTCTTATCAATAGGAATAGTAAACTATATACCAAAATCAAATTTCTCCTCTACCAGCTGATGATTCGACCCATTATCACTTATGCGTCCCCCGCCTGGAGCCACACTTCAAGCACAAATATCCTTCAACTGCAGAGAGTGCAAAATAAATGCCTACGCATGATTTTAAATACTCCAGGGTATATCAAAAATGTTCAACTTCATCGAGACCAGTTGCGGCCGGTGAAAATTTTAAGGTGGGGGTGCTGCATATACAAAATAAGAAAAAGTAATTCATTTTTTCCTAATAAGTATCCAATTTATTAATAAGTAAATTTACATTACAAAAATTGTTTTATTAAAAATATTTCACCCTCATTATGAACACACACCGATAATAAAAGTTCCGTACACAGAAATAACGCGCGCAAGCATGCAATATAGCTGTAGCGACACGAGCAGTCAGATTCGCTTGTTACGTGCAGTGACAAGTGCAAACGAATATCGGCGAGTCTAGCCGGAACTGACCAACGTGATAATTCCGACACTGCGTTAGAGTGCATTTGTTTCGTAATCTAAAGCGTTAATCGAACAATTCCAATTATTAACTATTCAATCAATGTCGAAACATAAGCTGTAACCTTTAACATGTTATAATGCATTTATATAATGTTGTAAGCAGTGGTGAGCTATGGAAATTTTAACAAAGGGATCGCATCGTCGAGCATAAAAAAAAAAAAAAGCTGCATTTCACACAAAAACTGTTATTAATACAGCTTGTGTACAAATTCCAGTCAAAAAGTATGAGAGGCAATCAACCTGTAAAGGCTATCATTTTTAAACAAATATCTCATTATCTAAACCTGAAATATTTGCACACAATCAACTGTGTTAATTTATCTTACATAAGAAAAACATTTTTTAACTATCAAAATATATGATAAGAATGAAATCTTTTATAAAACATTTGATTGGCTACTGGCCATACGATTGGCTACCAGAAGGGAGAAAGGTAAAGATAGCGCATGCGCTTATTTTATTTTCAAACTTGGGCGTATTCGTTATAGAGGAGTTGAAACAATAATTCCAAATAATCTATACACTTTTGTTAGGTTTCCGTATGAGTTTTTCGCTTAATATGTTTTTTTAAAAAAAATTCTTTTTTGAAAAAATAAAAAAATAAACAAGAAGAACAAGGGGTTCGCAAATTTCAGAAAAATTTAACAAAGGGCTCGCGCGAGTCCCTTATAGCTCACCACTAGTTGTAAGCATTGCTATTATTTATAAACACAAACAAAATTTCATTTTTTCGTTTTTTCCTTGGTGGGTACTGCAGTGTCGCAGTACTTATGTACAAGCCGCCACTGATCGGGACACAAATATTCCTTATACCCACTCTTTCCTGCAATCTTTAGCAGTAAAGTACTTCTCAAAATCGTCTTCACATCCAAATGAATTAGTTCAACAAGAAGCAAACTATGATGCAATGGATTTCTTTAAATAAATGAGACCTAAGGCCATCCTAGATCCTATAACTTGCACCCACTCGGGTAGAACACGTAGCTCATAAACTTCCTCCTACACAGAAATCTTATCAGATAGCAGTGATTATAAAAGCATTATGCTTCACCCTTATAGACAGTAACGTTCTGCGTACCAGTTAAATGCTGAAACGATCCGGTTTTCATCTTTGCTCACATTATTTCCGTTTGTTCTGTTTCGTACCAAATCTCGATAGAAAAAGGTGCTTATATTTTAATTCCGATAACAGAATACTTTATGTAATTTAGAAAATATTCACAAATATTCATTTTATGCTTTAAAAATTATCGCATTTGCCGTAAGGACAAACGTAAAGTCAATTTAAACTAAAGCCGGAGAAACAATTCCTTAAACCAGGAGTCGGCAAAGCAGTGCCCTCTAGCGCCATGACATCATCAGTGAATTTTTAGTGCGCCCTCAGAGAAATTATTGTATGTATCTCAGTATATCCGAGAGATACATTCATTACTAGTATGTGCTAAAATGCAAGAAAACATAAAGAAAAAACACTTCAAATATAATACAGGATGGTACCAATTAAGTGAATATTGAATCCAACATTATTTCATAGCCGAATATAGAAACTACAAAAGTTTAGTGCCGAATATATAGAAACTAAAAGTTTCGGCGGATGCAAGCATAAGTAGTGCCTTATGGGCAACTCGTAGTAAAGGTGGAGCAAGCTCCAAGCCTCTTTCCTTAGTATTTTCCATAAATGTAAAGCACATCTTGCAGAGGTCAGCAACCTTTTAAATATGAACTTTTCTAATAAACTTTTCGAATAGTATTCTAATGTATTTGTTTATTATACAATAATAGTGTGGCTATTTCTAAAAAAAAAGTAATATAGAAAGGCATTTCAAAACCATTCATGCCAATTGTCATTTTAAGTTTAATTATTTAAATCAGGAGGAGTCGGCAGCGAAGCGTCCGCGAGCGTCATGGCGCCCGCAGTATTGCGCCCTTCGTATTAAAACGGTTGTCGACCACTGCCTTAAACAATTAACCTCCGCAGCCTCCTGCCTTTGGGTGACTCTCCGTGGAATCTTTATGGCAATGAAAAAAAAAATAAATAAATAAACGAATCATTGTATTGTGGATGATAATGCTAGACACTGCGAAATTGTTTTGTCCTTGAGTAAACAGATACTACGTTTTCGTCTTAGCCAAGATCAAAAATCTTCTGCAATCAAAATACTGTCCCGAAAAGTGAAAAAATATACAACTTACACCTTTATCCTAGGTTTAATTTAATTCTTCCTTTATCTCCAAGCCTATTTGAATAAAACCAAAGCAGTAAAGATATAAATATAAATATATTTGCTTCAACGTCAGGATTCAACTGCAAACTCGCATTGTATATTTGGAATATATTTTTCATATTTTTCTTTCTTTGATGAAGATCGTTATAAAAAAATTACTAAGAATAAAGTTAATAATATTTGTAGTTCTGAAGTTTTTTTTTTTTTTTTTTTCCGCAGGAATGTTTGCCATATAAATTTTCTAAGAAAAAAGCAAAAAAGAAAATAAATAAATAAATCTGACAAATATCTTTTAATAAAATCATGAACGCCAATGAAAATATTTAAAAAATACACTGCCTTACTGAAATCGGTAATTTATTGAATTTCCAGTAAATTCTGGCTATCTTAGAAGAGATAAGGTGCAAGCGACTTTTCGTGGAAAGAATGACTCAAGTATAATCACGTTGTAAAATAATCTAAGGTTTATATTCATCCCGTAAATCATCAATGAAAGCAAACTGTGAATATTTCTTAGAACAGCAATACACCGAAATAGTTTCCATGGCAACAGGAAATTATTGTTGTTCATAACGGGCTGCAAGATTATGGCATAATTCAAGAACGTACAAGTACGCATGTGCCTGAAGAGCGATGTCAGCTTTCTGATGTTTTAAACCACACAAGTGCTGTGTCACTTGTTTGTGTGCAGCTAAATGATTTCCGCTAAATAAACATAGCAGGAAGTTATGTACTGTAGAAGGTAAAAAAAGAGAAAAATATTAAAAATATGTTTTGTTGTTGTTGGAACATTGCCAAAGAAATATGCTTATTCATTACTTCGTAAGAAAATATTGTATTCTCACTTTAAATATTATCTGATCGAATGCTTCTGTATTTTTCAAGGGATTTCGTTGATGTTAAAAGTTGTTATTAAATCATGAAATTTATTTTACACTAACAGAAGCAGACGATTTTGGAACAAGCGGTATAAATTAACTTTCCGTTCGTTGAAAATAAAATACCAATTTTAATACATATTTAGTCAGTAGAATTAGAAGTAAATTAGTACGTTAACATAAATATGTATTAACACTGGTATTTTATTTTGCGCCCTGTCGTGTAATGGTGATATCCTTTTTTATTCCCAGAATATCAGCTTGGCCATCTTGATCAAAGTGAATACGAGATGCTTTTCCACCGATGGTTTTCTACAAAGTTAGGACTTTGTGTATCGACTACTTCCGAATAAAAAAAGTGTGAATAATTTATGTACTCATTTTTATATATTGTTATATAAATTAATGTAATTTTCATAAATAAATAAATTTACATGATAATATATTATATTTATATAATATATACTATTATTTATATTTTTGTAAAATATCACAAAAATCTAGAAATAAGTAACAACTATTTCATATTTCGTAGTAGCCCTTTCAACATTCTTTATACAAATAACAAAAATAAAATACTGAACTGTTTTCTTTTCATATCCATATGGCATGTAATCAACTGGCACATGTCGTGTTCCAAGCTACGCGGATATGTACTTTGTGTATTTGTTCATTTATTGCAAAAGAAACACAGAAGCCTCCATTCCATATAGACATACAAAATTGCAATAATTTATATATTTATTATCCAACGATAAGCGTTGTTATTTTCGGAATCTTTAAATTTTTATTTTATTTTATTTTATTTTATTTAAAAAAAAAAAAGAGGCTGTAATTCAATTATAACAACATCCAGTTGTCCAGAATTCAGTCTTGCAATTTAAAAACCACTGTAATCGCCTTTGAGAATTTTCATGACTCACGCTGAAATGATAATTGAAAAAAAAAAAAAAAAGTTGACTCTGTTACTGTATTTACTGTCCTAATGCGAACAACATTATTTCATTTGCAAAATAACTTTTGACGTACTGTATATGTATTTGGAATCAATGTTTATTAACACTTCAGTTATAACAATATATGTAAAGCAATTATTAGAAATTATCTAAAAATCAAAGGTAATTAAAATGAGATATTAAAAATCCCAATATAGGAAAATTTTATTTTATTTTTCCCTAAAAACCTAAAAGATAAACCGACAGCATAATGATATTTAGATGTTATTTAATAAGGTTTATTTCCGGCTATATTCTTGCTATATGAGGTGCCTGAAAAAATAAAATAAAACAATATTATTTTATAATTCGCAAATTAACTTGGGACATGCTGTAACACTTGAATTACAACAATACATTGAAAGAAATTATTATAATTTATATAATAATCAAAAGCAATTAAAAGAAAATATTAAAAATCCCAATATTAAGCTATTATATTTTCTTTTTACTGGAAACCCAAAATATAAACAAACACATCATAATAATATTTATATGTTAATTAATAAGGTGCATTTTAGTAAACTTAAGAGATGCGGTGACGAACATCACTGAATAGAAGCAATTCTTGGACGCCCATACTCTTGGAGGGTAATGGATGAAAATGCTGTAGCCAATGAAGTTCTAACTGAGGCTCGGCTATTGCTGTTACCCTCCTGCCATGATCAGAGCTTTAATAGCTCAATAACACCTTATCCCTACATTGTCCTATACATATAACGGGGAAGATGAAAAGCATTCTTGCTTCGCCCCTTTAAGCTAGTCCTTATAAGGACTATAAGAAGTAACAGGAAAGGATTTTAGATGGAGAGATGTAGTCCTTTTCAGGACTTCCAGGGTAACGAATAGCAATGCTGTAGCCAATGAAGTTTTAACTGAGACTCGGCTATTGCAGTTACCCAGCCATGACTAGAGCATTTTGCTCGATAACACCCCATCCACACAGATTTTCTTAATTCAGATAACGGGATAAATAGTCAAGGACTCAGTCCATCTCCCAGTTCTTTTAAAAACTTATTTAACAGTAAGAGAATATAACATCGACCGTGAGATGCGATGATTACTACCCTTGGAGGGTAATGGATGGCAATGCTGTAGTCAATGAAGTTCTAACTGAGGATCGGTTATTGCTTTTACCCTCTTGCCACGATCAGAGCTTTATTTATATAGCTCAATAACACCTTATCCCTACACTGTCCTCTACATATAACGGGGAATATGCAAAGCATTCTTGCTTAGCCCCTTTAAGCCAGTCCTTTTAAGGACTTAAGAGTACTATTGGTAGCGGGTGAGGAAAAAGTCCTTTTTAGGGCTTCCAGGGTAACGAATGGCAATGCTGTTACAAAGTTGTAACTGAGGCTCTTCTGTTACTGTTACCCCATGGGACGCTGTTTCGAGAGTGTGAGTTTCACTCTCTTAAGATTTTTGCCTTGAGGGAACAAATTTTGAGTCTCCGGGGAGAGTGTTCTCCGGCACGGCCCGGTGAGGGGCTTTGTCGGCGGATGCGTTTCCCTGGAATATAAGCGGGTTTGTTCGGTGGTGGGGGAGCCCGTCACTGAGTGGAGCCAAGGCTAAGTTGGACAGTCTTTCGGCCGCTATGGAGTGGTCTAGGGGTCGTCCGAATATTTAGAGTTGCCTTTACTTAAACATCGGACTTCCAGGGTAACGAATGACAATGCTGTAGCCAATGAAGTTTTAACTGAGTCTCGACTATTGCTGTTACACAGCCATGACTAGAGCTTTCAGCTCAATAACACCCCATCTACACAGATTTCTTCATTCAGATGACGGGATAAAGAGTCAAGGACTCAGTCCATCGCCTAGTTCTTTTAAGAAGTTAAGAGTAATATTCTGATTTGCTGTTAGATAGCATGTAGTATTTCAGCATGATGTGAATAAAATATTGATAAATAAAAAATACAATGCAATTAAATTAATTAATATTATTTTTAGATTTGCATATAAAATACTATTTTTTTTATAGAAATGTTTTTTGTTATTAAAAAAAAAAAATTCAACGTCGGATTCCTCCAAGTATCTATAAGATTTTCTACAGCAACTAGTTAGAAGGTTTGAATTCTATGTCTTAAATGAGAGTCGACCAAAATAATTTTGCCATAGAATATCAATATATGATTGGACATATATATGTATTTATTGATTATACTTTTACAAAAAAAATAAAAAATAAACAGATAGTTCCAGTCAGCTAAGGCCAACCATGGAAGAAGGAATCGATTCTTCATTGGCATCTAGTAAGAGCATCTTCTCTGAGTTTACTTAATGTCAACAGAATAAGGCCGCTTCTTGTGTTCTTTTCTACTAATTATCATACAAAGTACAATGTTGTGCCATCTACTGTATAATATTCTTTACTCTCAAAAAATTAGCCATAATTGCAAAATGTGGCATATATAATATACAACAAAATGCAAACATATTCAGTACAATATTGCTGTATGTCGACATCGCATAACCAAAAAACATGACACCTATATTTCCCATCATATCAAAGTAATAACTAAATAAACAGTGAGTATAGTACTGCACTTGTATACATTTATATTTATATACATACATGTTTTACTAAATAGTTATATCATTTGTTGGTATATATTTAGTTATTTAAATTTTAATTTATGTATATGTAATTTATGTAATTTATGTATATGTATATATATATATATAATAACTTAAATTTATTATTAAATATATTTATTAAATATATATAATAACTTAAATTTATTTATATATATCATTTTTACCTTAATTACATGGCCCTGGCTTCTACTGATCTCTGCAATAAACAGACAGTAATCAGAAAAACTAAACAAAATATATTTAATAGAAATATTTGTGGTGTAGGAGATAAAATTTTGAAATATATTACTGAGAGAAAGATATTAGGAAAAGTATGAGAGATAAGATACAATTATAATTACGGTAAATGTTTATATTAATCAAATAATTATACTTATGCAGTTATATTAGTCATCATTATTCATTTATATGTTATATACATTAGAATTTCACATTATTTTCCTTCAAATTAATCCTGTTATCTCTAAGAAGTTCAATATTGAGAGATCTTTTTATTTCAGTCTTCTAAGATATTCCGACTGCATGAATCCAACTAGATTTTCTGTTTCTGTGGGTATTTTTCTCGCCATCCGGACATCAAACAGGCATCGTTAACCTTTCCTCTCCCTTTCTGTTTAAGTGACCCTATTATCTGAGATTAGTTCTGTTCACGCATCCCTGAAGCTAACAATGTCAGGTTCTTTCCTAATATCCTTGTTTTTCATATTATCCTGGCATTGACGCTATCGCTTAATTCACGTAATTTTTCCCTTAAAATCTCAACTTTTTCTTCAATGTCCTACTGCACTACGTGTCTGAGACTGGTTTCCACAAAACAACATCGAAGTGTGAACTAGCTCGCTCATAGTCCAGACCAACCCCCATCGAACATTTTTGGGACGAATTACAACGCCGAATTGGTTGAAAATTAGTTGAACGCATGCCCCAAAGGATATTTGTCATTCAGGCCAAATTTTTAGATTTCTAGTACCGGGTGGTCCCACTCGGTACTAGAAATGTAATTAAAACGCATATTTTGACCTCAATTAGGTGTTCAAATATTTTTGTGTATATCAAATTTCTGGTAATATTGTTTTTCAGATAAAGGCATACATTACAATATTTATTTATAAATTTTAGAAAATGTTTATAACTTAATTAAATGGCTTAATAAGGAACTGAAAAGTTATTATCAATCACTCTTAGAAGTTTTTAAAGATAATATATATAAAAATATATAAAATAAGTATAATATTTTATAAATGGTGTACTTAGAAAAATCATTTTTTACAAATGTATTTATAAGAAAAATAAAAATAAATAAGAATTTTTGATGTTTAATAATAATTAAGTTATTTTGTTAGCTTTTTATTTCTATTTCTTTTTATTTATTTTTTTATTTATACTATCAATACGAAATCTTTTCCGGTTTGAGAATTGGACATTAAAACGAAGTATGCAGTTATCCTTACATTTCTATACGCTGAAATATTAACTTACGATTACTACAGTAACTTTTCAGACAGAACTATTACACATCGAATTGAAGCTTTTATAGAAGGAGTGTGTAAAAGGTTTTCTATTTTATACAGTTATTTATTTTTCAGCATTGCAAAAACCGGCCAATATCTGTTCGCAATTAAAGTGTGAAACTCCAAACCAACCAAATATCACAACCAGAAGGATACAGAAACGAGGAACTTTGTTAAATCAATAAATAAATCAACGGCATTCACTTACCTTTCTTCTGTATTCTGGTGACACTTGAGTAACGCTGATGCGAAATTGAGGGCCTTCATCTTCGTAATTTGTAGTCATCGTATTCACTTGAAACTTATTGCCATTGATGTCTACCATCTTAGCATCGCTATTTCTGTAATCAGGTGGTAAAAAGGGCTTTTGTTCTTTGAAGTACTTCATTTCAGCTAAAAGGAAGAAAAGAATAGAAATAAACGGACGTTACCATTTAGATAAGAGTCATCTTTTATTAGAAATTAAAAACAAAAACAATCAATTTTTAAAATTTAATTATATTATCAAGTTGGAGGAAATTCCAACTAGATCTATTATAAGTTTGTCGTGTGTATTATAACAATGCTATGCAGACCGGGAACTACATGAAAAGCACAAGTTTGCGTTATATAGCGAACAAACGTGCTTTTTCATATAGTTTCAGTGATTTTCATTGAAAATAACTCTTAAAGGCTTTTTTAAATATCCATGCCACAGTTTGATTCAAAGAGTATGCTTGATGGGTTACGAACCCGAGACTCTTCGCTTACATACCTCAGCAGGCGATCTGGCTTAGGTAAAAAGCCTGAGGGGAAAATGTTCGAAATGTTACTTGTATTCTATGATGATATATCACAGAATGTTCAGTTTGATAAGCGGGATAAATAGGTGATAGTGTCTTCATGCCAGTTGGTGGGTAAATTTAAATTTGTGAAGTTTACTTACACGGCCAAACGTACTGTATACGAATATATTCATAAACTGTTTATTAAGATTAATTGCTATTTTTTGCTTTGTAATAATTGTTGCTATTTTAAATAGTACTGATGAATGAAGAATTATTAGAATGACAGGAATCTCTCCATATTAGTGATTAAAACTAAAGGCGCAAGAAATACATGACATGAAATTACATAGTTGTTAATAGTAGGACAGTTGAAAATGAAAATAGTAGGACAAACAAAAAAAAAATGAAAGCAATCACATACTTTTAAGTTGTTATTACTTTATTTTGTCATAGCTAAATTTAGAAGACGTTATATAGGCCTATTTTAATAGGTATGTTACTGTTGAGCTGCGTAAGCTGTACACAAATATACTTTTCCTCCACGTTTTAATGCAGATTATAATAACAGGATTCTGTACTAGGTTTCAAACAACCTTCCCTAATTTTGCTCTTCTATCTCTCTCTCTATCCATGCACAATCATCTTTATATCGAAAAACTTAATATTTTAGGCTAAACAAATATTTACCTCTAATTATTTTTAATTCGCTATAAAGATTGTCGAGATCGAAAATAGGCATCATCCCGTATGTTCTGTCACCTTCTCCCAAATGCTGCGTCTCGTCTTCTTCTGACTCCTCTGAAGATGAGGATTTTCCCGATGATTTTCCCGAGAATTCTTCTGAAGATTCTTCCGAAGATTTCGCTGAGGATTCCTCTGAAGATTTCGCTGAATATCTCTCTGAAGATTTCTCTGAGGATTTCTCCGAAGATTCATCGTCGATTATAACTATTTTAAATTCATATTTCATTGGTATTACGATGGGAGTCGCAGAAGACTCGGTGGGCAGAGTAGACTCGGTGGGCAAAGTAGACGTGGGGGGTTCTTCAGACGTGGCGTTTGTAGGATTCGTTTCATCTTCCACTTCAATCGTCACATTCGCTGGCAAACTTCGGACTTGGTACGCCAAACAGCCCCCAATAACAAGAAGACAAAATAACTTATACATTGAAAAAATATGAGCCAATATGATGCTGGAAACTTGGTCAATATTATAACTGATTTTTCTTAGTAAAGGCACCACTGTATTGGAAATTTATGACGGAAGAAACATTCTACAGCAAGTTAAATTATATGCAATTTGGTGTGTCATCGTTAGTAATGGGGGGGGGGGGTGGAAGAGAAGAAACGTGGTAGAATAATGATGTGCTACACCTTCAAATATAAAGCACTATCATTCCATCTTAGTTCGTCATTCAAATAAAGAGTAAACAATCCTTGACGTACATAAAATATCAGTTGAAACAGCTTCGAAAGTTGTGTGAGTGTTACAGGAAAACAGTCTATCTTTTGCAATCCCATGAAAACGCATTAAAGTTGTTAAAATATCGCCAACAGATAAAAAAGAGTGGTTTAGTAACTCATTTTTGCTTTGTCATTGTTAGGAAATCCTTTGAAATATTTGAAATATAGCGTTATTTATTAATTCATGTCTTAGATGAAAAGCCAAACGGCTATTTTTTCTGGCGAAGTTAGTTAAATTAAAGGGATAAAAATCCCTTATTGTTTTTCAGCCAGTATGCGAAACTCCAAGATCGAGAACTACGCTCTATGAGAGTTTCATGCCGAAGAACTATCGGCGAATCCAAACGTAAGTGACCACCTGGTAGTACAACACCAAGGCAACTCGAAGCGAAGGTTGAGGTTTCAAAGGTTTCAACGTTTTTTGAGACCTCAAAAAAGGTTGAAACCGTTCTGGGTTGTGACTTCTCCTCATAATGTAAGGCAGTATTACATCTCTTAGGAGCTGTGTTTTTACATTATGAGAAAATATCAAGGCGAGTGAGAGAGCTTGCTCCACCTTTGCTTCGAGTTGCCTTGGTGTTGTACTACCAGGTGGTCACTTACGCTTGGATTCGCCGATAGATCTTCGGTACGAAACTCTTAGATCGTAGTTCTCGAGCTTAGAGTTTCGCATACTGGCTGAAAAACAATAAGGGATTTTTATCCCCTTAATTTTATTTATGTCTTCTCAAAAAATGTAAAATTTTCGATAAAGAACTGTTTCGCGTCCTTTTTCAGATACACAAAAATATAAGTAAATTTTTAATAAACTATTTTTTACCTTTGTATATTATTTTATAATTTTTTTAATAATATTTTTATGATAATTGTAATACTTAAGTTTAAATTCGAAAGTAAAATTAGAGTGATTTCTCTATGATAAATCCACGTCGTC
Source organism: Typopeltis vanoorti (assembly GCF_054136105.1). Taxonomy (NCBI): domain Eukaryota; kingdom Metazoa; phylum Arthropoda; class Arachnida; order Uropygi; family Thelyphonidae; genus Typopeltis; species Typopeltis vanoorti. The sequence goes on along the minus strand of NC_143563.1, from coordinate 42,012,679 downwards.
TGTATTATCAATAACATTTAGCTGGTTTTAAATTTTAAATGATGCAAACAAATGCTTTGTCCAAATCAATAACAATCGCTTCTTGACCTTTTAGCTATTCTTGACCTTTTGGCTAAGATCAAAGTGTAGTATCTGTTCTTACAAAGTTTACCAAGCTAAGTGAGACTGTAGTATCTGTTCTGAGAAGTTAATATCGGTTACGGATCCCACCGGGATTTCGTGATATTAACGGACCAGCGACAGATAGAGCAAACCCCTGACTGGGGCAATATCAAAACACTCGGTAGTGGCGGGAATAGTGTAGGCTCCCCTCACCAGCTATGGTCAATGTTTTTCCACGTACTCGGACCCTGGGCATTGAAGCTCACGCCGACCTACAACCTCGACTTTTGACTAAAGCCCTCATCAACAGCGTCGGTGCAGACCAGATCTTTGGTTTCACTGCCTTTGGAGGTGGCAGATTCCAAGTGGTAGTAAGGAACGCACAAACCAGAGACAAACTACTTGAAGGATTCCAATGCAACGGAAAGCAAATTTTCAATTCATGGTGGGGAGCATTATCAAACTGCTGAAAATCCCCAAATTCCCTTTGGAATACATAGAAAACGACGAGAAAATCATCCACGAAGTATTCGGGAAATGGGGTATTGTACGCAACGTACAAGTTCTCAATGATGCAGATAACCGACAATGGAAGTCGGGCGAAGTCAACATCTCGCTCGAGATGAAAAGGGCTGTCCCAAACTTTGTCGTCACTGGATCCGCCAGGGTAATGGTAAACTACCTTGGAGTAAAAAAAACAATGTTTCAGGTGTGCTGCCTTCATTCATCTTGGGGCGGACTGCTCTCGAGTGAAGTGTAAAAACTGCCTCAAAGCAGGCCACAACCAAGACAAGTGTGAGGCAGCTTGCCTGAAATGTGGTGCCATAGACCACAAAGTGGACACCTGCCCATCCAGAACCTTAGCAGAGAAGATGGGAGGTGCTATCGCGTTAGCAACTCCACTAAGTAATGGAAATGGCACAGCATAGGAAGCTTTTCCACCTCTCGAGGCCACTCTTGTTGCATCAGTAAGCCATACCGCCTTGTCCAAAACAACAAAAAAATTCCGTAAGGAAAAAAAACGGCCATAATTGCAGGCATGAGCGATAAAATCTCGATAGAAGAAACAGACAATGTCGAAACCATCCTGGTAACTCCAGCAGAAAAAAGAGAAGCTACCAATGCTAAAATAGATAATATCGATAAGGAAGAAGAACATGAATTAGAGGAGATGGAGGCGAACACCAACACCTCTTCCAAATGGCCATTAAGCCCACAGGAAGAGGAGTTAACTAAGTCCAAAACAGTCAAAGCTTGGGAGCCCACCTACCAAGAATTCCCCCAAGCAAAAGCAGGGGAGACCCTAAATTTTCTCCTAAAAGACATCCCCGAGGTCCAAGTCAAATTCAAACAAGCAATGGAGAGAATAGGGGAACCTGTACTCCTCCTCACAGGCAAACACAGTCCCAAGGTCGTTAGCGCCAAATGGGGCGACCTCTTCATAGAGAATATAAGTGAAGTCAATCCAGAGGAGGTACGTGGAGTGCTGGTTATAGAAGAGGAGGTGGAGGGGGCCTTCATCAGAGCTCTCTGTATGCTACACTTGAACCGGGGAAGCAAGGTGGCCGATCAAATATTAATAGCCCACAACAAACGGAAGTAGGGAGAATCTAATCTTGCCCTTCCTTTCAGCTCACAGAGGAAGGGGTGGAGCTGAGAACCCGAGAGGTGAAGGCTTACATCGAGGCGGCGCAGCTCCCTGTGAACTGTATCACTCGGGGTAGGCTCCTCCCGCACCACTAAGTCCATTTACTCCTATTCAAACCTTCATGATCTCTTTCTCAGTTCTCTCAGTTTCCTTTACATGTTTCCTTTTTTAGGATTTTTCCTTTTTCTCTCTAAAAAGTGAAAAATCGCCGACCGTTTTAGAAGCACCCCTAGGGGGGTCAACAGCTAAAAGAGGTCATCTGAGGCCTCTTTTACCTACTCTACTACTATGCACTCTATCTTTATTTCCTCTCCTACTATGCTGAATCTCAGCCTATCTTACTCCACAGGCCGATGATGAAGATTTGTTGAACTCACAAATTATTATTTATTAAATCAATAACAATGCTAGCATTTAGCTGGTTTTAAATGATGCAAAGAAATACTTTGTCCAAAAATTAATGTCACGGAAAAAATGCACTGTGAGAAGACAGTTACTTTGAAGTCAGCATGCAGCTCATGTCATTGATGCGCAAATAATAATAAAATTATACACAGAGTAATCGAAAGTAAAATATCCTGGTTTAAGTTCCGGAGTGCCACCTAGTGATCGAAATTCTGCGAAGCTTTGCGGGAATACATCGTGCGTCATGCGGAAGCGATCTGAAAAAAAGTTCCAAAATTCACCACCAGGGGCGTTGTAGGATGTACCGAATGTAGATGTAGTCATTTTTCTGTGTATGTGTGTGTGTGTGTGTATGTGTGTGCGCTACTTTCGCCTTATGCCTCTTGTACAAGTATTTTCATATGTGCTTTTCTCTTGCTCAATCCTTCTTCTGCTCATGATTCTACAGCCCAAATCGAGCCTCGGCCTGCTGAATTTGTTCCATCCAACGTTGTTTATCCAAAACTTCACTTCTCTAGTTTGGACATTATGATATGATGTTGTTTATGCTCAGTTGGTTTACACTATTCTTCCATTTTCCTTCAAACCCATAACCACATGAGCAGTTCCTAGATAACATTCAGTCACTGTCCAACTCCAAATTTACCGAATTTAACTTCTCGTTTTCCTTAACAACAATACAATCTTCAGTTGTTCGGGGGGGGGGGGGAAGTCTTTTGTGTCCTCTCCTAGATGTCTGAAAAATTATCATATAGCTCTGAGGGCGTTAGAGTATTTATTTTTACTTTGATAACATAATGTTAAATAATCTCGGTGATTCATTACATACGCCAACAACGTCATTACTATTATTGTCTATATAAATTGGCAAGTTTCGCCCTGTCTTACTCGTGGCCGATACAATCCGCGAAATTATCCGGATATACGCCTTTATTACTATTTTGTCTTCGCTAAACTTTATGTTGCTATTGGAGTAAGCTATTTCCGAGCACAGTCTTTCCCTACATTGATACGAGATGGCGCTACTTACTTCAAGACATTTCTATACTCTCTAATTACTCAGCTTTGCATTACAAATAAATAAATAATACAAATAAAATAAAGATGATGTCCGAAACATGAATCTCTCTCTCTCTATCTCTCTAAAGATTCAGATATTTTACAAACAGAATATGCTAAAGTGCTATTAATACTTCTCGGTTTTTTATTTATCGCTAGCAAGGTATCAGATATCAATGAGTTCCTTACTGAAACAATAGTAATGCTACCAAACCAATACAAACAAGTATCGTTTAGCTAACGAATGCATAGCAATAAAAATTTGATTCGAATACGTTATGAGAAATATAAACATAAATATAAACTTTTTAGTTTTCTAATATATTATCGGAAGCCTTTTAAAAATAATTAAAATCGGCTTAAATAATTTATATTACCTCGATAATATAAAATAATTTCAGGAACACCATTTTAAATCTTACATAAGTATATTGAAATAATTTGCTGGCTACAAGGAATTGGAGTGGAGGAATCAATCGACCGTGAGATGCGGTGATTGATTCATTCAGTCCAATACCCTTGGAGGGTAATGGATGGCAATGCTGTAGCTAATGAAGTTCTAACTGAGGCTCGGCTATTGCTGTTACCCTCCTGCCATGATCAGAGCTTTAATAGCTCAATAACACCTTATCCCTACACTGTCCTCTACAGATAACGGGGAAGATGAAAAGCATTCTTGCTTCGCCCCTTTAAGCCAGTCCTTATAAGGACTATAAGGAATTGGAGTAACGGTACAATCAGTTATTTTTTGTCTCGCGCGTCATGAGAATTTGTGCCCATCAGATTAGTAAATCTTGAAGATTTTTTTTTTTTTTAATAAAATGGAAGTTTACATTTTTAATATCATGGGCGTATTTTCCATACGTATCAAATCTAACTAAATTTAACTTCAAAAACTAACATCCTTATCCTTTATTTGTTCTTTCTGTGAATTTTACTTGGATAGGAATGCAAAAACTAGGACAATAAAAAGTTTTGTGACTGATAATAAACAAAACTACATTAGTTCATCAATTAAATATTCTGTTTTAACAGGATTGCGACATATTATCAACGCAGGATATCTCTTTGAATTACAAAATTTGCATCTTGTTTTTGATATCACTTTAAAGAAGGTGGGATAATTCGTGAAAAATAGGATCCATGGAAGTAATTTCACCAGAGATTACGAACGCGAGGTTATGACCACGGGAAACTGCTTACTACCATACAGAAATCTGAACGCCATTACTAAATACGAAATTAGGACATATCCTCCCTCTCAGTAACACACAAATCACCAAACGATTTCTCTGCTTGGATCTAAAATTAAATTCACTGATGCTCCTGGCATCACACAAACGCATCACGTAAGTCAATAGCTTCCTAAGCGTCCAAAAATTAGGAATCTTCTTTCGTTGAAGATGCTATTTTACACGAAACCAACTCTTAACTTTATACGAAACCCAAATGCATCGATTATTAGAATACTCCTCACATGTTTAGGAGGCTGCACCTAAAGTTTTTTAACCATTTTTCACGCTGTTCAGAGAAGCATTGAGGTTCATGCAGTTAAAATGAGCAATTTCGCAGTTTTAATCGCAGACTTACAACTAAATCTTCAGTGATCATGTTATATTTGTCATCTCCGGTTCCTTTTGAAGTACTCTTTTCTCGATTTCTAAGTTTTTTTCAACATTCTTCAGAATAATTTGTTACTTATCTGATATGTATTTCCTACATTCTTACAAAAGACTTTCAATGACTTTCTTCTTGGTAATTTTATTACAGTGCTTCGCTTTCTTATATATTTCTGTATTCTCCTAGATAACAAGCTGACATCAATAAGTTTTCTTTCTCTCCTTGAACACATCTTTGACTTCCTGAGTCCAGCATGGAGTTCTGATTTTCCTATCGATGACGGTGACTTCCCCTACATGCCTCTCTTGCTGAATCAATCAAATGCTTTTTACATATTCGCACTGAATCTCCAAGTTTGGGCTCATGTTTTCAAACTCATTCATGTTTTCTTAAATAATGTTTGCTTATTTAAGTCTACAGTGCACTGCTGATCATACACACTCCCCTTTTCCACAGATATTCCATTTCATCCTGCTCAAACTAAATGGTGATTACTTCGTATTTGAAATCCTCTGGATATTCTTGTGCCCTTGAACCAGCATGAAGATATCGCTATTACCAATAACACAGCCAATGAGACTTTTCTTATTAATCGTGTCTTGTCTTCATTTTTTGTGATGACTAATACATGTCCTGAGCAGAAATCCGGCAAATACTTTCCCTTAGCATTAATTAGTTTTATTCTTTTATCAAAATTTTCCCAACGCATTTATAATAATTTCCTACTCTGCCGTTTAGGTGTTCAACAAGAACGAAGTTTGCATTTTTCTTAGTGTTAACTGCCTTCTTTAACGATTTCTTCTTTATTATAAACAATAAAAGTTCCACCATATAAACTTGACCTTCTTATATGGAAGAACTTTTGCAACACATTCCCTACCTATAAACTACATACTGAAACTACTTAACGTTGAGTGTAATGATGGAGAATTTTACAGTGCAAAATACTCCATCATTACACTCAACGTTAAGGTAGTTTCATCAAAAGACACAATACCGCAACGTAGACACGTGAATGTATAATAATCACGTGCTCTTTCTAAAGAAAATACCCTTTGCAATTGAGACAAAGTTATTTTTTTCAAGTCCTACTCACTCATGATTCTGAGATTTAGAAATCACAGGAACCCTTCAGTATATCCACTTGTAAAGGAAGATTATTAGCTGTTAATTGTAGCAAAGGTAAATAGTTAACTATTTTGATTACACATAAAACACACAGCCAGAAAAACATCTAGGAATAATTATGACATCGCTGTTTTAATGAGAATCGATAGAAAAGAAAAAGGGGTACTCTTTTCCACACTACCTTAGAGGTAGACAAGTGCGATTTTTTTAACGTGGTATCCCCAGTAGGCCTAATCCACGATTTGGCAGTAGTAGTAGTACCATTCTTGAAATACTTTTATAGAAGAATTAGTGATGAATGTATATTACGAATTATATATCTGGATATCTGTAGTGGCTAAATGTTTAAATATATTCATTTATTTTGTGTCCAAAGAGGTGAATATCATTTTCATATCAAGAAGAAAAATGACATTATTGATATAAAGACTGATTAACAATGGACCAAAGACTGATCTCTGGGGGACACGCTGGTCATCTTAATCTTATAGACTCACATCCATCCTATATACTTCTTTTTGATATCTATCACACGGCCATCCTCTTTCATCCAAGATAGCAATTTATATTCTAATCTGTATAGACACATCTCACCATCTTCCTTACTACATAATTTTCCAACTGAACAACGACACTACCGTCAATACCATCTACTCTCCATCACCACGACCACCAACAACAGCATTATAGTATTTTCCCCTGTAAACCGCGTGTCCTTATGGTTGATTTGTCTGTACGCGAGTGAAAACGAGGGTTTTTCACGCGCGTACAGACAAATGTACTCGCGTGAGAAAATTGTTTCTGAGAAAATAAAACCTCCTTATTCGATCGGCCAACTCATCTTCAATTGTAAAAATCCAAATAAAGAATTCTACATTATCATACATTCTTTCAATCCACTGCATTGATACAATGGGAGTATCATATATTCTTTTGTGCTGAGATTCAAATTATTGCAGCCAGGTAAGCATCCGTGCTCCCATATTCCATCAATCTCTACTGCCGAATTCGTATTCCAATGTAAAAGCTCTACACGTCCACCTCGTATATTTGAATTACTTCCTTCAGCGTAGAGGTAGCTGTGAGGTCAACTATCGCATACACCAGCTTGAAATCATTTATTAAAATGACACTCGTTAGTTGAGCAATCTTTTCTGCATCCACCACTTGCACACCATCCAAATCGAGGACAGTTATTCTTTCATTTCTTTTGGATTGTTCAAGCTTAGTTTCATTTCATATCATTAATATAGGTGCGTATCTTAGTCGTTCTTACACACAGATTCTTTTCATTCCTCATAACCAGTGGCGGCTCGTGACTTGAAATCGTGTGGGTGCTGCAACTTTCGAAATATACATATACACTGTAAGTACAGTGTATACGTGTTTAGATAAAATATAAAAATTGTGGTAAAAATTTAAAAAAAAATTAAACAAGAAAAAATATTGTTCATTATCGATAAAATTATACAGTTTGGTATAATTCAAAATTTCTTAAAAATAAAATCCATTATCATAACCCCAATAATGTTAGTAAAACTCGGACTCGTGATGAATGGTAAAGCTGGTGAAAGTCTTGATCATTACGCAGAATGAATGCTCGCTGAAATTAACTCTTAGCTTTTTGCAATGCTGATGACTTATTATACTGTAGTATATGATCTAACTAGAAAATTATATTTGCTTTCAAACACTAATGTTGTACTTGTTCTCTCACTTCGGGCACATTTAAAAAAAAAAGAAAATGGATACCACTCTGCGGAAACTTTGCTAAAAGAAGTCCTAAGCGTCGTCTGCTTCCGTTGTTACGACTGCAGCGCCTCCTCGCCACCAGTACACAGTTTAAAGAGAATTCGCCAGTCTTCGTGACAAAAATCCTTACAACTCCCTTTGGGGGAAGCACATCCGTCACAGGAGTGTCGATGTTGCATCTAAAAGAAAACCCAGGCGAGTAATTGACTTTAAAATACAAGAAATGAGGTGAGAGCTTTATGGTGCGATGCAGCTCCCAGAAACAAACAAAACAAAAAAAAAAAAAACTATATAATCATCATTAACTAAACATCAAGAAAATATATAATCATTATTAAGAAACAAGCCATTAACATTAATTAATTATATTAGTTTTTAATCTGGAAAGGGCATCGGCGTTACCATGACGACTACCCTTTCTATATGTAACGGTCATATTATAACGTTGTAGGGCTAAAGCCCATCGGGACAACTTGGCACCATGAGGGGCACTTTAATTAGATAGGTCAGAGGGTTATGATCTGAAATTACCTGTATTTCAGCACCAAATACCCATGTGTCAAACTTTTTCAACGCCTCCAAGACGCAAAAAAGCTTCCCTTTCAATGGTTGACCATTTCATTTGACAGGAATTTAGTTTCTTACTGAAGAAAGCAATGGGCAATTCTTTTCCTTGTTCGTTGTTTTGAGCTAAGCATGCGCCAATTGCTGTTGCTGATGCATCCGTATACAACTGGAAAAACAGCTTGTCGAGATCTGGAATATGCAAAGAAGGCATTTTTATACGCTCTTCTTTGAGTTTCGTAAAAGCTTCATAAGCATCAGTACTCCAAGGAATATTGTTTGAGACACTTTTCTTAGTCAGATTTGTCAGTGGTAATACAATTTGGGAGAATCGTGGTATGTAGTCACGGTAGTAGCTAGCCAGCCCAAGTAGACTTCTTACTTCCTTCTTTGTCGCTGGTGTCGCTAAACGTTTTATAACCTCGACCTTCTCTGGGTCCGGGGAATGTTGACAGGATCCAATCAAATGACCTAGGAACTTCACTTGATTTTTCCCGAATTCGCATTTTTCTAGGTTTACTGTTAAACCCACCTCTCTTAATGTTTTGAAGATTTCATCTATATGGGTGAGATGTTCAGACCATGTTTTAGAAAATATAGCCAAATCGTCGATATAAGATCGGCAGTATGCCTTATGAGGAGCTAGTGCTTTATCCAATGATTTCTGGAATGTACTTCCAGCATTCTTCATTCCAAACGGTAAGACGTTCCATCGATAGTGACCAGAATGTGTCACGAAGGCAGTGAAAGGCTTTGCTTCCTTTTCCATAGGGATTTGCCAATATCCCTTAGTGAGGTCAATGATAAATCTTGCTTGTCCTACCTCAAATAATAAATATCTAGCTATTTTCATTGGATAAGCATCTGGAACAGTAAAACTATTTAGCAATCTAAAGTCAATGCATAGTCTGACACATCCATTTTTCTTAGCCACACAAACCACGGGATGAGCCCATTCACTGACACTTGGCTCAATGAGACCCATATCTAACAGTTCTTTGGCTTGTCGATCTATTTCCTTTTGTAAAGTGATTGGCATCCTATAAGGTTTGAGTCTCTTATGGGAACAGTTCTCTGTAACTTTGATGGAGTGTCCGTCAACTTTGGCATGACCAGGTTTGGAACTAAAAACATCTGCATATTTCCGGAGGATGTTCAAAAAGTTCTTGTTTTTGTTCTACCGTCAAGAGAGTTTTCATATCCTCAAGGTGTTTTCTAATATCTTCGACTGATTTACTCATCTTGTCAGCGGGTGTATAGTGGAGTGTTCCGAAAGCTTCATCTAGCTCGAAAACTAGACCGACATGATTAATTCTTTGAATATATGGTCGATGCTTATTTATGTGGAGCTCCCTGATACTTCCATCCTTCATCTCAACCTTCGCAGAATGTGGTCTAGTAAGTTGGACGACTGTAGCAGGTCCTGTCCAAGTATTTAGAAGCGTATGAAAGGATGAAGGTAACAATACTAAAACCTTTTCACCAACAATGAAGGATTTTTCTTTGGAACGAAGATTATATCTGGAGCAGTTTTGTTCTTGAGACCCTTTGGCGTTCTCGGATGCAATTTCATGAGTATTTCTTAGATTTTCAAGAAGCTCTTGTAAATAATTTTTAATCGAGCGAGAGGCAGTGGTTGGGATGCCTCGTCCACCAGTCCAAACTTCCTTTAACAAAGATAAGGGGCCTGGAGGTAATCTTCCATATACCATCTGGAACAGTGATAACCCAGTAGTGCTATGTGGTACTTCTCGGTATGCGAATAGAAGATAGGGAAGATGTAAATCCCAGTTTCTTCCATGCTCCTGTATATTCTTATTCATCATCTCTTTTAAAGTTCTGTTCCAACGTTCGACAGCGCCCATACTCTCAGGATGTCCTGGAGTGGAAAAACGTGGAACTATGCCTAGCAGATCTTCAAAAGCTTGAGTGAGTTTAGATGTGAAATTCGTACCTTGGTCGGTACAGACCATTTTAGGAAATCCCGTCGAGTAAAAATCCTCATCAGAACATTACATGTAGATTTAGCACTTATTTCCTTGACAGGTATGGCTTCGGCCCATCTAGTGCATAAATCAACAGCACATATTATGAATCGATGTCCTCTTCCCGATGGAGGTTCTAACGGTCCGACACACTCCATACCTCAAACGGAGTTTCTGGTCTGACGATAGGTCGTATGGGGATTCTATCTCTGTATGTAGCAGTCCTTCTCATTTGACACTCCTTGCAGCTTTCGCAATATTTTTTCGCATCTTGTTTAATGGTAGGCCAAAAGGATGAGTACTTGATCGCTGACGGGTTTTCTTTTTGCCGAGATGGCCAGCAAGAGGGATTTCATGTGCAATCTTTAAGACATTTTCTTGTTTCACACACGGTAGCACTACTTGTCTAATATTCTCGCCACAAATATGTTCGTTATGAAGCAGAACCCCATTGTCAAACGCATAGGCATTTTCTGCCTTTTTGCCTATTCAGAACACCATCGGAGCGTCTCATCATCCTCTTGAAGTTTGCCGAATTCGAATTTTGTTTTTTCTGGTATACACCCATTTTCTGCACCTGGTGGGGACTCTATCGTACTGACTACCAATGCTGTACTGGTTGTTTTCGAAGGCATGTCTTCGTCTCCATCATCTTCTTACCGTTTATCACTTAAATCTTTTGATTTCAGAACTGGTGTCTCCCAATGATGAATACTCTCATGTAGCTCGACGCTTTCGACCAGTATTTCATAGGCAGAGGAGCTCAGTATCAGATCGGTAACCAGTCTTCTTGAGACGGCAGATGTGACTGGAACATACCATGTAAATTATCATAAATTTTCATTTCAAAAATTCTCAAGGGTGTTATTTCATTTTCTCTGAAAGCAGAAGATATTCCCATCTTACTTTCTCCATCATGGGGCGTATCTGCCACTAAATCTTCGCGCACTACCGATATTTGCGATCCCGTATCTATTATTCCATTTAAAACCCTACTTCCGCATTTGATTTTGACGACCTTCAAATCATCTACGTTTCGACCAATGTCCACTGATTTGGATACTGAAATGGAAATTTTGGCAGTCAACACACCTGATTTATTGTCATCCCAGTGGTAGACGTTTGAACTAGGTTACTGTGTGCTGTAGCAGGAGTACCTTTTGGCTGACTATTTTTCATACAAAACTTGGCGATATGACCTTCCTTTCTACAAGTAAAACAAGTTGATTTGTAGTGAGGCTTGTATGAATCATCAATTCGCCGCGGCTGGTACCATCTCGGTGGACTTTGAGAGGGAGATAATAACTTATTCTTGAATGTTCGCTCAGCAGGTGGAGTATAAGGTCTAAACTTTTCAGTAATCTTGTCCTTCGGAATAGCTCCAATGGGCTTCCTTGATGTACTACGAACACTGTCGTATTCGTCCAATCTGTCAGCTAACTTGGTTGGAGAAATGAATTTTGCCCAGTCGTCTAAGAGATGTTCTCTCACTTCATGTGGTACTTTCTTCTTCTTCAGTTGATCCGTAATAATTAGATCTTTTAACCCTTCAAAATCATTGATATCGAGGCCACCAATCCACTCTTCGAAATAATTAGTTATTTCATAACAGAAATCCCTCCAAGATTTTTCAGCAACCTTTTGGTGCATCACAAACTTTTTTCTGAAACTTTCAGGATTCAGTCTAAATCTCTTTAGTAGAATTGTTTTAATATATTCATAATCTTCGCAATTTTCTTCTGACTCTCTACCAATTAATTGGACAATCTCAAATGGTAACAAAGTCAAGAGACATGATATCCAGTCTTTAACATCTATTTTGGTTCTCTTAGCTTGTCTTTCAAACAGGGAGAGGTATATCACAATGTCATCCTCTTGTAATCTAAATCTAGGCATTAGCTTAATTAATTCAAGACAATATGGTTTATTGTCACTGGATACTGGAGTTGAGGTTGGTTGAACAGGCGCTTCAATTTCCAGTTTCTTCAAATCGAACTCCATTTGTTCTCTTTTCTGTTGGGCTCCCAATTCATCTTTCCGGCATTGGGCTTCTAGTTCTTCCTTCCGCCGTTGAGCTTCTAATTCTTCTTTCTTCATCAGTTCTTCCTCGAGTCTGGTACTAATAATCGTCTCCAACATCCCTTTAACAAATTCTTCTTCATAAAATTTACTTCCCGTAATAATCATTTTAAGATCTATTCAAAACCTAAAAACCATAAGATTGCTTACTGTTGTTAGGTTTTGGGGTTATTTTTTGTTTATGGAACTACTTTAATGAGGTAAAAGGCAAAATTCCAATTTTAAAAAAAAAATATATATATATATATATAACTATAATTTAATTATTTGTAGGACTAAAATATTTTAGGTATTTAGAAAGTTTTTAAACAGTTTTATTAAACAAATAATACTTTTTACCAATTTAATTTCAACATAAAATTTCTTAAAATGCTTTCATAGAAGAATCAATGATCAATGGAGGTGAGGTGGAGATGAATAATCGACCGTGAGATGCGGTGATTAAATACCCTTGGAGGGTAATGGATGGCAATGCTGTAGCCAATAAAGTTCTAACTGAGGCTCGGCTATTGCTGTTACCCTCCTGCCATGATCAGAGCTTTAATAGCTCAATAAAACCTTATCCCTACTGTCCTCTACAGATAACGGGGAAGATGAAAAGCATTCTTGCTTCGCCCCTTTAAGCCAGTCCTTATAAGGACAGTGATCAATAATCATATATAGTACCAATTATTTATCTGGATAGATATCTGAGCAATTGTTGCTCAGTTTATATTTTCAGCAAAATAAATGCTTTACTGTTATATGTTCAGACAATTCTGATTCTTTTTTTTTTTTCATTATCAAGAAGGAGTTATTTCATATTTGTGTAGTCACCTCACTCTGAAAAGGGTTTTGGGATAATATCTCCAAAAATAGGTATCATATTTACGCTTTGCAGATAACATAGTTATCTTTACTTCAACTGCGCATGAATTACAGACTCGTTTCCATGAACTCCTAGCAAAACAGCTGGCCTAAGGATAAACCTAAAGAAGAGCCAAGTTATGTTTAATAGCTATGTCCAACCAGAAATAATAAAAATCAATAACGAGGAAATTAACCAAGTAGATCATTATATATATATATGTGTGTGTGTGTGTGTACATAGAGGCTAAATGAAACGAAGAGCAATGATCGCGATGAGTCAATGAATAGATTGTGTTTGAGGATTGATGTGGACTTTGTCGAAGAGTGCAGTGACTTTAGATAAGGTGGACGTCTTGCGTTTGAATGGATTTTGGGTCAAGATCTTAAGAAAGTGTTGCTTTGTGAGAGTTTGAAAATGCAGAGTCAGGGAAAGTAGAATGTGTTTGATGGGAATGCGGGTTAGCAGCGGTCCAGGCAACCTACAGATTAGTAATTGGGAAGTGGTCACACGATGCCAAATATAGTATCCCAGGTTCTCAACTTTAATGGTTAAGGACAAGGTTTCAAGAAAGTTGTTGAAGTAATCGATATAAAGGTGAGGAGGTTTTGGAATTGGTTAGCCAAAATTGGCCAAAGATTATAGGCATTAGTGAGACTTGGTTGAGTGAAGATGATAGAGTCATAAGAAAAGAATGCGAAGGATAGAGTATTTTCAGGAACAACGTAGGAGTACATCAGGGGGACAAGAATGCAGAGGGAAGTTCTTTTGAATCTCTTTGGTATGCGATAGTGACCAAGAGGACGAAATATGCAATTGGTTGCTGTCATAATTCAGAGGACCTACAGGAGAATGTAAATGACATGCAATGGCATATCAGCGTGGTGAGTGTGCAGATCGATTAATTATGGGATTTCAACTATGGGGACATATATTTGGAGAAGGAATCGTCGTAGGGATGGAAGGAAATACGATTTATGCATCTGTTGAGATGTCATTACCCGAATACATCTCAAGAGATGACAAATAGCATGTAAGTGACAATTACAAGTAGCATGTAAGAGAGGGACACCACGTGTGAGAGTGCTGGATCTGATCACCTCATAAGAACTTAACAGTCACCAATGTACGGTATACTTTAACGAAATATACACGATTTACTTATTTTAAATATCCTCGTGTATAGCCTATACTAATAAAACAAAGATGTTCCATAAATAAATTAATTCAAAATTATTAGTAAAAAAAAAAAAAGAAAGACTTACCTTTCATCAGCGTTTGAACCAATGATGTTCATCAAATATTCTCGATTCCAAAAGCGTGATTAGTTTCTTTCTTTTTCTAAGCATCTGATACTGCTTTTCCACTATTAAATAACATCCATTGCATTATTAACTGCGACCATTCTAGCAACGATCAGACTAATTTTAGTATAATTTATATTCTGGTAAAAAAATTATTATCTGAGACCTCCAGGGAGTCAAGGACTCATCAATGGAGACTGTAAATTACCCAGCCCAGCTATCATATCTTCCATTAAATTCATTCACACTGGATGCACTCACTACCCCTAAGGGCAAATTATTCACTCACTCACTGCTCTCTGAGAGAAAAACCTAGCTCTTACTCCTTTCTTGACTGAGAACAACCTTAACTTCCATGGATGCCTCCGTGATCTCTCCCCGCCTTCCATATAACGAAACATTTCATCAGTTGAAATGCTATAACACCCATTTAAAAGTTTACAGAACTCTATCATATAACCCCTCTTTCTCCTGTTAACCAGAGTCTGTAATCCACAGACTCATAATCTGTGCTCATAATCTAAATCCCATAATCCGGATATAATCTTTGTAACTCTTTTTTGCACCCTTTCCACAGCTTCTTTATCCCCTTGGAATCGGGAGACCAAATCTGCGCACAGTAATCCAAGTGTGGTCTTATCAAATCCTTATAAAGAAGAGGCAAATTTACTTCCTTATTCTTATATGACAAGGTTCGCTTCAGCATAGAAATTATCCTCTGAGTTGTATTTGCAACTTTTGCTATGTGACCTTTGAACTTTAAATTCCTATCCAGCAATACACCAAGATACCTTGCCTCTTCAGTTTCTTGTAGCATAACCCCGCTAATATAATATGCCGCTGGATCTCTAATCACGCCAAAGTGCATAACTTTACACTTACTAACATTAAACTGACAGTCATTTTCGTTTGCCCAGATTTCCAGTCTATTCAAATCATTTTGTAATTGGTGAATATCAGTAGCATCCCTGATTGCCCTGCCGATCTTCGCATCATCAGCAAACAATTGCAAATCTGATGATAGACCCTGAAGTCATTAATGTATAGATTGAACAATAATGGCCCAAAGACTGAACCCTGAGGTACACCACTGGTTACCTTAAATCTGACAGATTCACATCCACTGTATACCACTTTTTGATATCTGTCTGTCAACCATCCCCTGATCCAACTCGATAGATTATGTTCCAATCCCATATTCTCCAGTTTACGCAACAGCCTATCGTGTGGTATCCTATCAAATGCCTTAGAAAAATCCAACCTTATCATAGTGTATCCATTCCCTTTATCCAACTCGGCCGTAACATTGTTATAAAATATTAGCAAATTGCTAAACATGACCTTCCTTTAGTAAACCCATGCTGTTCCCTGCAGAGTATAGAATGATTGTCTACCCATTTCTGTATGCGAGTTCTTACCAACTTCTCTAAAATCTTCACTACAACACCAGAAATACTAATAGGTCGGTAGTTAGACACAAAAGTAAACTACGAAAAAATAAAAGATTATTGGTTAACTGCATATTTCACTCAAAAGTCGCTCACTCTCCGCAGACCTCTCATTTTACGACTTTATTTGTCTGCTTGAAGGTTGGAATTTAGAAACTATAGAAATATTTGAGAAATGGCGAAAATGCAAAGGGAATTTTTTCGAGCTCGCTGAGTTGAACATGAAAACCAGAGTAATAAACGCATATAAAAAGCGTGTACGTTGGATCTGTCTGAAGAGTTCTACTTTCTACTTTCACAAACAGGTCGATCTGCTAGAAATATTATAAGAACACTAGTCGTTTCTATTACCTTTGTGAAGAGTAATCAGAATTATATGATAAAGAAAATAAAAATATTGAAAGTAAATAAATGCTGATTCTTCGATACAAGTAAGAGAAAGCGCAATTGACATATACAAAAAGTGTGGGTGGGTGGGTGGGTGGGTGGGTGTGGATCCATCTAAACCACAATCGCTTTTTTATTTTATATATATATAAAATCTATATATATATATATATATATATATAGATAGATAGATATATACTTAATCTCTTATTAGGAGGGCTCATTAATATTATCAGAATTATTTAAATTTAAATAGTTTTAAAAATTAAAAAATGCATTAAAATTTTGTCATAGATATAATTCTATTCTATATTTAGGTTACGACAGAACTCATCTGTTTTTATTTTTATTTTTTTTAAGATTCGCTGTTTACTGTAATATTTAAGATAATCTTTAATATGTACTTGCTCTTATCGTTAACGGTTATCTTATCTATTAACGGTTCCAGTTAAATGATTACATGCATTATTGCAAAATTAATTGTTTGTTTTTTTCTGTCCACAGCAGTAAGCATTGATATAAAAACCTTCATATTCTCTGGTCTCAAATTACTAATTCAAATAAGTTCGTTATCGTTAACAGAGACAAAAAGAAGCACTTTAGAATTAAAAGATTAACGTTTAACGTTTAAGGAAGGAAGAAGAAATATTTATATATATATATATATATATATATATATATTTATATATATATATATATATATATATATATATATATATATATATATATATATATATATATATATATATATATATAAGAGTCAAAACATTATGGCCACCTGCCTTGTAGCGTTTTTGAATTTCCTTTGGATGAGATTATCGCTTGCATCCATCTCGTTCTAGACGAAGAAATCTCTCCTCATATTCTGGACCATCTAGACAGAATAACGCCTTTCGAGTGAAGGACAGGAGTCTGTCTGCAGATGGTACGTTCCACATGATCCAACAAATATTCTGTGGGGATTCAAATTAGGAGAATTAGGGGGCGAGGGAATGCATCGGGATGCTCTTCGAACCATTGACCCCGCATTGTCGCAATACCTGCATCCGAAATAATCCTGGTAAGAATGTGCAGTCTAGCTGTATTCAAAGGAGATGGCAGGACCCAACGATGCCAACCCCATACCAGCGTGTATACAATTAATGATTCAACGCTCGCTTTTTTCTTCTACTTTTAAGCTATAAAAGTCCACGTCTTCCACTTTTCCTGGCTATGTATAACCGATCCACATCACCATGCGGATGCAAAACATGATCTCTGTCATTAATTTTCGTGTTTTATGATCAAGGACATCCAAATCGGCTTGAGTGTAGTCAATTATCTTGGATTAAAAAAAAGCCACCTTGCTGTCGTACTCATTATTCTGCGAGAAGATATTCATCTGTGGGAAGCTTTCAGTATGTAGATAACATTGGAAGGTAAATAACGAGTTTAATGAAAATAATTAATTTTAACCTTACAAGCTTCGTACATCGTCAGGAGTATAGGTTAAAAAAAGTTATTCCCATCAAATGACTAGAAACAATTAATTACACATATTAGATGTTATCAGCACTTCACATTTGGTGCATACTAATAAATACTCAGAATAAAAAAGAAAAACGTTAAATTCATTACTGTATGCGTGTTGGAACACTGCTAGCTGTTGCTGTGAAGTTCTCTTGCGTTGTGTTTGTCGTCTATGGTCTGTGGTGGTTTAGACCAAACATGGTGCAAGAATTAAGCCTTGATTTTTTGTGGGAGGGATCTTAAGCATTTGCGAGGCTTCCTTGAACTTTCCTGTAAAACAATTGTGATCCCTATAAGTCATTTTTGTTTGTTGACAAATGCTTGATGGCCTTCTTTTTTTAACGACGTCTTTTACGTGTTCAGAAATGCGGACCTCCGTCGACCTTCCTGCCTGGCCTACATAGCAAACTCCACAAGAGAAATGAATCTCATAAACGTCTGGCTTTTACATGGGATGATGTGGAGATTTTGGTGGATGTAAAAATCTGGAGATTTTATTCAAAGGTAAAAAAAGCTACTTTGATGTACTCACACGGTACATCAAAGTAGTCTGTGACATTGTTGATGTAAGGTAGTATGATTGCATTCTTAAAATCTTGTTTAAGCAAAATAAGTGTATTAAGAATTTTGTTGATCGTCTTGGGTTCATAATCATTGAGTGGGAGTTTCTGTCTCAGATAGTGCAGTTCTTCATTCTTTTTAACGGATGTGGTGGATATATTGTATGCTCTGTCTCGTAATGTTTTATTCATGCGTATCTGATGGAGGATGGTGTGAAGTGGCATTTAAATATCTTCCCATTGTGGTAAGTCGATTTTTTGTGCGGGATCCCTAAGCATTTACGAGGCTTCCTTGAAATTTCTTGTAAAACAAGCAATAGCATCAGTCACCAAAACCACAGTCATCCACTCGACCAATCAGATCCCACAGGATATCGTGGACCTAATCAGAACTAAAAACAAAGCCAGGAAGAGATACCGGAACACAAGAGCCCTGCAAGACAAAAGCATTCTAAACAACTGGAACTGTCAAGTCAGAGATGCTCTTCATTTTATCATTTTAAATAATTTCTTTCTTTTATAATTATTTTGTAGAAATGAATGTAAAGAAGAAAGCTATTAGATTGGGATTTGACCAATAATTAGAACGAGATTGCTCTCATATCGCCAGTCAATTCCTTATGTGTCACTAGATCTAGTTAGGACATGATGACCATACTTAAATTTGTTTAAACTGTGTTATAAAGTTAGGTAAACGGTTAAGAACCCGGATGTACCTCTCTTTCCACTCTAGAGACAAAAACTGCCACAATCGCATTGACATATGCTTAAAAGTCAAGCAGCACGGTAATTTAGAGAATCAAAAATTCATATAAATAATAAACATATATATATATATATATATATATATAAACACTTGGTAACCACCATCAGCATTTGTGAGGGAAGGCTTGGGTGAATCAATCGACCGTGAGATGTGGTGATTGATTCATTCAATCCAATGCCCTTGGAGGGTAATGGATGGCAATGCTGTAGCCAATGAAGTTCTAACTGAGGCTCGGCTATTGCTCCTACCCTCCTGCAATGATCAGAGCTTTAATAGCTCAATAACACCTTATCCCTACACTGTCCTCTACAGATAACGGGGAAGATGAAAAGCATTCTTGCTTCGCCCCTTTAAGCCAGTCCTTATAAGAACTATATAACCACCATCACCAAACCGGTTTGGTTCTCAAACAGGTCCAAATAATCAGCTAAGTAAGTCAACAATTTTCAAAACAAGGGCGATACGCTAGGCCTACTGCCATCAGTATCGCTATTGCTTCATTCATTTACTTCATTAGAAACTGTCTATTATTACTATTGTGGAAAGGGAAAGTCATGTCCTGCTCTACAGAACAAAACTTGGGTCTAACCATGGATGCATCGTACGAAGAACTTAATTTTAAGCAGCAATTTTTAAACAAATAGGAAATCTGCTTCACACAAAATGGCCAGGAAAGGTAGTGGTTCATGAAATTCAAGACGTTGATACAGATGACTCTCAACTTTTAGAACTTCTTCAAGACAGCGCTACCGAAATAGCAACAACTGCTGAGGATAATCCCCTTACTGATCACACTGACTATCAGGAGGTTCGCGCACGCAAAAAGCGCAAAACTGCGGCCTCTGAACCACCAAATGTGGATGTAATGGAAGAAGACGGCTCTGTCCCAGACCCTTCTACCTCCTCAAGGGAAAAGATCCCCCCGATTATTCTGCGTGAAAAGAATAAATGGATGTCGCTAAGGAATACAATGAACAACTTAAAGATCTCTTACCACCATGCAAAGAATGTCAAAGATGGTATTAAAATTCACCCCAAGACTGTTATGGACTATCGTCGGTTAACATCCGAATTAAAATACCAGAGGAATTCAGTACCATACATTCTAACTTGGTTCTGAGAAAAATCTCAAGGTAGTGATCAGAGGTGTATCAGAGGATGTCTCCACAGACGAAATCACTACAGATCTGCACCTGAATGATTTACCACCAATAAAAGTCAGCAGAATGATCACGAGGGACAAGACTCCAATGCCACTAGTGTTGATTGAGATCAGTCAAACCTACAAACACATATATGACTTGACGACCATCTGTGGATTGAAAATCTCGGTAGAACCGTTAAGAAAAAGAGATTCAACTGGGCAATGCCATAGATGTCAAAAGTTTGGTCATGCCCAGAAAATGTATAGGGCCGAATTTAAATGCTTGAAGTGTGGGGTCGGTCACGCAACGAACACATGCTCTAAGCCAAACACAACCCGGGCCAACTGTGGCGGTTCTCACACTGCCAACTACAGAGGATGCTTGCATAATCGATGTAATAGAAAATCTGAAGAAGGAACATTCTCTTCCTCTCTTAGCACACCTACATCAGCGACCACTTCAGAGCCTCCTATAGTTCAGAACAAAGACTCAGAAGCCCATCTACTGAAAACTGAGGCCCCCCCCCAAAAGAACAACTCAAAAACAGTAGTCTAGGATATAACCCGCCCTAAACAGACATCCCTAGAAGAGTCAGCATCACACCCAAATCTGACAGCTATCATTACCTCTTCCTTGGCAAATATGCTGTTAGATTTTAGCAGATCCAATCCTTCACAAAGTTCTAGTAACAGATTTCTAAAGGACACCCAGGTCATCATTTCAGCGCTCACTAATGAACGGTAACAAACTAAAACCAGAATCTCTAGAGATCATTGCGTGGAACGCGAACGACTTGAGAAATAAGATTCTAGAACTTCAAAAGTTTGTCCAAAGACATCAGCCAGATGTACTTTTACTAAACGAAACGCATTTAAGACCTTCAGACAATCCCAAAATTTGTCGATACCAATTGTATAGAACTGATAGATCAACCCACAGAGGTGGAGGCACGGCAATTTTCATTAAAAATTTCATCTCTCATCACTCCACAAACATCCCTCCTACCTACAACCTTGAGGTCACCGGCATTGAGATTCTCACGAGTTCTGTCGGAAATTAAAAATCTTTGCAGCATACCATCCCCCATAAAAATCATTATTATTCTCGGATTTGAACGCCATATTTGATACTGGAGAGCCTATCATTGTGGCAGGTGATTTAAATGCCAAGCATTCTACCTGGAATAGCCATTCCACCAACAAAAATGGACAGATACTACAGAACTATGCTGGTTTCAACAACCTTCATGTAATAGGTCCTGCTGATCCCACCCATCACAACACTTATCGTAGGGCTGATGTATTGGACATAGCCATACTGCAGCACATCAGACTCCAATACAATTTAATGACAATTAATGATCTATCATCAGATCATAACCCAATACGGTTAAAATTAGGAAATCTTGAAAAATTATCTCCCCCCATTCACTCATTCATTCCCTGGGAAAGGCTCTCCAAGGTACTTCCAAAATGTATTGGTCCTGTTGCCATCATTAAATCAAAAGAGGAAATTGAAACAGCTGTTAAAAATCTAACAGAACAGATTAAAGCAGCGTGTGCAGCAGTTACTACCCCTGCAACTACCTGCAAATCCAACCACTTGCCTGAAGATATTATGAATCTGATTAGAGAAAAAAATAACGCTAGAAAAAGATACCACAACACCAGGGCGCCACAAGACAAGCGGATCTTGAACAGGTTCAACTCTGCAGTGAGAGATGCCCTCGCATCACATAGAACTCAACTCTGGAAAGAAAAACTGACCTCCATCTCCACGGACAACCACTCCGTATGGAATCTTATCCGAAAGATTAAAAACAGAAATAAATCTCTTCCCCCTCTTCAAACAGATTCAGGTCTCATCCACACTGATGCTGATAAAGCTGATGAAACAATAGCAAATCATCTCGAAAAACAATGCAAACATGCAGACGAACATCTCGATATTAGTCGTATCTACAAGATCCACCGTAACGTCAGATATTCGCTCAATTCAGCTCTCACACATTCCACTCAAATTGCACCCACCTCACCTGCTGGAATATATGCTATTATTCAGAAATTCAAGAATAAAAAGGCTCCTAGATCCGACGGTATCTCCAACAAAGTTATAAAACTTACTTCTACCACGTAAAGCTATTGTTCATCTAACAAATATAATCAACTCCATCCTTCACTACAAATATTTCCCTTCCTACTGGAAACTGGCGTACATAATACCAATTCATAAACCTGGAAAAGATCCCAGTTTGCCTCAAAATTACAGACCAATCAGTCTCATCTCTAATCTCAGCAAAAATTTCCGAGAAGGTAATTCTTACTAGGCTTCAAGATTCAGTACTCCGATTAAATATCCTGCCTGAGGAGCAGTTTGGCTTCCGACAGTTGCATAGCAGCACGCAATGCAAATACACAGATTGGTAGAACACATCATCACAGGTTTTAACTGGCGTCAATACACTGGGGCTGTTTTCCTTGACTTAGCCAGTGCATTTGACAAGGTTTGGCATTATGGTTTGCTATACAAACTAATATCATCTGCTGTACCAATCGGAATCATTCAACTTATAAAGGCATACCTCTACGATAGGCGCATGCAAGTAAGACTGTGTGGAGTAGTCTCGACACAAAAACAAATCTTGGCTGGAGTTCCACAAGGGTTCTTATTAGCACTAATCCTATTCTCCTTATACTTGTATGATATACCACACAACCCATTATCTTCAATTAAAGCTCTTTACACTGATGACACAGCGATATTGGCCAGATCATTAAAGCCTCACCTAGCCATCAAGAAACTGCAAGAAAACCTACTGCAAATTGAACAATATTTCGCCAAATGGCGACTCCTAGTGAATCCCCTGAAGAGCGTAGCCGTCCTATTTTCAAGAAGATCACTGCTTCCTAAAGAAGATATTCTCCTATTCAACACAAAAATTCAGTGGAAAACAGAGATCAAATATCTTGTAGTAATATTAGACAGAAAACTGATCTTCAGTTCACATATCAGCAATCTTTGTGCCAATACATCAAAAGCCATAATCCAGCTCTACCCGCTAATTAACAGAAACAGTAAGCTGAGCACCAGAATCAAACGTCTCATATACAAACTGATGGTTCGTCCAATACTCATCTACGCTTCACCGGCCTGGAGTCATTCTTCAAACTCGAATATTCTTAAATTACAACGCATCCAGAACAAATGTCTCAGAATGATCTGGGCGCCCCATGGTTCATCCGAACTGTGCAACTGCACCGGGACACGGAGGTCCCTTATATTTATACTTTCATGCAGACTATAGCAACCAAATTCTTCTCAAAAGCAACTGTGCACCCTAACAGATTGATCCAACTGGCTGCTGATTATGATGCAATGGACTATTCTAAGCACAAAAGACCTAAAGCCATCCTCAACCCCAACACTGGGGATTAATCTCCTAGCCCACTCAGGGCGAGCAATTAGCTCATAAACTTTCTCAACTCACAGCTTCTCTCAAGATAGCCGGGAATATGAAAAGCTTTTGCTTCACCCGTTATGTCAGTAATGCTAATAGTAATAGTTAATAAGATGTGTCATTGCCATTGCCATTGAATGAATAATTGAAATTTTGTCAATGTCTAATAGTATATAGTACAAATCGTATTTTGTCAATATTTTGACGTGTATGCAGGATGTAAAATCGGAGATTCTGCTAAAACAGCCTCAGTTCATCTCATATTAAGATGTCAAATTATTAAGAATAAAATAAATATTGATATAAAAAATATATGTTTTATATAAATCACTAACACTTTGATTATCCAAAAATAGTATGTGCATCTTTTTAACCCTACATTTGAAAATCGATACAAAATCTCCACCTTAATTGTTACAAATATTTTGTCACGCAACTGGATGATATTTCAAGGCATTTCAGAAGAGGAAAAAAAAAAAAAAAAAAAAACGTAGTCGTATCGTCGTTCTCAACCCTGGAACTCGAACTATTGTCTGAAACAGTGTGAGTTCTACCGTTAATTTTTAAGAGATGCGGGGATTTGCCGCGATGAAAAACCAGAGTGTTCTATAAGGAAAACCTAACTGCCTCATCACGTGAGGGTCTAACTAGCCTTCAGTTCAAAATCTTTGATAATCATTCAGCACGTCAGAATGGAGGATTCTAAATGATGACTTTAGAATCAAAAGTCATCGATGTTACCAACTAACCTCCGAGTGGGAATAAAGCAAGCGAAGAACAGGCATCAAGACCAGTTCAGATAAATAGCATTGAACATGTTTAAACTGATTACTTACTTGAAATTACCTGATTACTTTCTTACATTATATATATATATGTGTGTGTGTGTGTGTGAGCAGATATTTTCAAGTTAATGTTCACATGAAAATAAAGCAGCGAATATCATTTTAGTCTTACCTTCGATGAGTGGACCAGATTTGAAAATAAAAGATGTTTCGGTATTATTGTTCACTGAAATTTAGATAACGCCAAAATTTTAAATTTAGCGTTAGTTTATATTACCGGAAAATGGACTTTTATTGATATTCAGAATATTGTGTATTGTGTACTTGCGAAAAAAAAAGACATTGTTGTTCTAACGACAGATAAAGCGAGAATACAGAAATGTACACGCGAAAACAGTTAAAAATTTATTCTGCAATCATCATGCTATTCATTGAGCGGTTGTTGGTGCATTTTGTGAAAAAATATAATAAAATATGTTTAAAAAATAATTGACATGAAAGAAAAAATTTTCGGCACAAGAAAAATCAATATCTTGAGTCCCAGGAACAGAAAAACAGGAGACCCAATAAACCCTACTGCACATGATTACATTTCTCTACTTAGAATTACTCTAACCTGGATTCCCTTTTGACTTAATTGTATTACACATTTATTGGGAGTGAGCTAAAGACACGGAGAACGTCAGCAAGGTACCTCCTCCTAACATTGATATAATATAAAACATTCGATTCAGACAGCAGAGGATGGAAGCCCCTTGTTCTAATTCTGTGTTGTACGCGATTACGTTTCATGAATGCGATGGCAGGATTACTCCTAGAAGATGGTGAAACGAACAGGAGGATATGTAGCTACCATAATACACTGATCTCGTATTGTTTTGGGTGTGACCGGTTTTTTTTTTTTTATTTTTTTAAAAAGCAAAATTTTATTGTATAAACGATGAATTAGGATTGTAGTCGCCTTATGTTTTCTTAATTTATTCCAATCGATGAAGGTTTAAATCTTAATCATATATGATAGTATATATATGCATTTATGTTTTAAAACTCTCCTGTAGAAAAATAACCTTATAGATTCATATTGTGTTACAAATAACACTAATAACAATAAATAAATAAAGAAAACAACTAAAACAATTGAAAAGGTTCAATCTATCCATTATTATTTCATTATTATTTTAAGAAGTAATATCAAGGCAACTTATATTGAAGTATCCTACTTCCATATGCCCTTGATTAGTTTTGGAAATATTTCCTGAAGGGCTTATGAAATAAAAAGGAAATTTTATTATCCTACTTTTTAATAACAACAACAATTATAAATAATGAGCTTCCGTAGCTCAGGCGGTATGGACGATGCCCTTTGGTCGGAAAGACCTGGTTCGATTCCAGTCAATGATGTGCAGAACTTTTATCTGGTCTTTTTCGACGAAAGGTGAGTTAGCCGGTCTCAAATGGTGAAGTAAACAGGAGGATATGCAGCTACCATAATACACTGATCTCGTATTGTTTTGGGTGTGACCGTTTTTTTTTTTTTTTATTTTTTTAAAAAGCAAAATTTTATTGTATAAACGATGAATTAGGATTGTAGTCGCCTTATGTTTTCTACATTTCTTAGGGTTGGGTTCAGTTGTTTTGAAAAACATTATTCAGCACTTAAACCAGAGCTTGCTAACACAACACTTCCATCAAAGATGACCAAGAAGAACAATTTATAAATATTATAGATATTTCTGTATGAAGGACGACAGATCCGCAACTGTCGTCCAGCATATGGAAGAGGCGTCAGCGCATATACTACTTAATTAATGGGCTGTAACCGCAATAACAGGAGCAATACAAATATAAACGGCCTTTCTCTAAAACACAATGTCGTTAAGTATTTCGTTTCCAGTTCAAAAGAATGTGCTTCTGCCTTGTGTAACAGGAGAGGCCTTGAACAGATGCAGAATTTTCAAGATGTAATCCTTCTGTACGAAACAAATGTCAATTTCCCCATCAAAACCATCGATGAATTCGACGGAGTGGCCTCCATACCATCATCACAATTAAATTCTGTTAAAAGCATTTCAGTAGATTCGCTTTTCATACAAATGTGTGGTTAGCTTCCACATTCCATTATCGATCTCCTACGAGGTAAAACACATCACACTCGTAATACGACATGTCCTGTATACCCACATAAAAACATCAAACCACGACATCTTGCGTGCTTTCAATGTTTGCCTATAAGAGCACGATACTCTGGTGTTTGCAACCATGGAATTCATACAACACCTTCTTTCTGGAATTAGCTACGAACATGTCCTCTATGAAGACGGCTGGAGACTTTTACGTCGTTCTTAACCCTTCCAAACCCCCCTCTAAAAAAAAAAAAGGCTGCAATGTGCCGAATATTGTACTTCATTAATGATTGTTGTTATTGTAGGCGTACGTTTCTGTCGTTTAGTAGTTCATAAGAAAGATTCCAGTAATTGGACCAGATGTTGATTAAGGTAAATAACAATAAAAAAAAAAAAAACTCGACAAGTTTCGTAAGTTATTTGACTTACGTCTTCAGGGGTCAAAGGTAACTAAAAGTTTCAACACAAGAAATGAGAAATTATTTTAAATAGTTCATTCTATGCAATTGGTCGTCTAACTGTTCATTAAATTAATATCCGAATTTAGTGAATAGCTAGACAAACTGCATAGAATAAACTATTCTCAGTAATTTATCTTTTCTTGTGTTTAAACTTTTAGTTACCTTTGACCCTTGAAGATGTAAGTCAAATAACTTACGAAACTTGTCGTTTTTTTTTTATATTTTTTATTGTTATTTACCTTAATCAACATCTGGTCCAATTACCGGAATCTTTCTTATGAATTGTTATTATGTTCCATCGAGTCGTTTGCGACTCCTGGTGATTCCATGCACATACACTTTCCATTCAGATCTGTCCCTGGCCATATCTTTCAGAATTTCCAGGCGTATTCCAGTTGCTTCTTTAACTCCATCCACCCTAATTCTTGGTCTTCCTCTTCTCCTGCTTCCATCAACTTTAGCAAGCATCTTCTCCAGACTGTCATCTGCTCGCAAAATATGTCCAAATTATGACAATTTTTGCTTGATAATCATAACTTCGAGGGAGCAATCTGCCTTTATCCTGTCTGATTTATTGGTTTGCTTTGCAGGCCATGGTATTCTTAGTAAGCGTCTCCAAACCTGTAATTCAAATGCATCTATCTTTCTTCTTTCACGCTTTCTCAGGGTCCAACTTTCACATTCATTGCTTTCACGATTCTGATTTTTGTTGCGAGGCTAACATCTTTATCTTTAAAGATCTTGCTTAAATTTTTCATTCCTTTCTTTCCGAGTAATAATCTTCTTCTAACCTCTTCAGTACAATAACCATCTTTATCAATTCGGGATCCTAGGAGCACAAAATTGTCAACTGCTTCTATTTTCTCCTCATCTACTTCAGAATCATTAAGTTCACATATTACCATAACTTTTGTCATTTTTGGTTTAAGTTTAAGGCCATATTTAACACTTTCGTCTTCAATTTTAATAATAAGTCCCTCCAGATCTTCTTTGCATTCTGCTAGCAAGATGGTATCATCTGCATACCGCAAATTATTAATATTTCTTCCACCAATTTTAATTTCAACTGAAGACTCCTCCAGCCCTGCCATTCTTAGAATGTATTCGCTGAACAAGTTAAACAAGTATGGAGATAAAATACATCATCCTTGTCGCACCCCTTTACCTATTGTGAAATACTCAGTTTCTTCAAGATTTGTTCGGACAGTAGCTTCTTGTTCACAATAAAGATTCCTCAGAAGGATAATAAAATGCTCTGGGACTCCTATTGTTCTTAACACATTCCACAGTTTCACATGATCTACGGAGTCAAAAGCCTTGCTATAGTCAAGGAAACAAAAGTAGACATTCTTTTGATATTCTTCTGCTCTTTCTATTATCCGTCTCACATTGGCGATCTGATCTCTTGTTCCTCTTCCTTTTCGAAATCCTGCCTGTTCATCTGGCATTTCTCTCTTCATGAATGATTCCAGTCTTTTCTGAATTATCTTGAGTACAACTTTACTTGCACGAGAAATCAGTGTTATAGTTCTGTCATTTTCGCACTATCTTGCATAGTCTTTCTTGAATAAATGTATTTAAACCGATTTTTTCCATTCCCTAGGCTATGTAGTTGTAACCAAATTCTATGACATAGAGCTGTTAAAATTTTAACTGCCTCTTCTCCCAGAGTTTGGAGTAGCTCAGTAGGTATTCCATCCCATCCTGGTGCTTTCTTACTGGATAGTGCCCACCTCACTTCACTCTCCAGTGGTACTGGCTCCCGTGTATAATCCTGCTCTTCAAATTTCTTTTGTAATTTTGTAATTACAAAAGTAATTTTGGAGTCCGTTCTGTAAAGGGCTTCTGTATACTCTTCCCATCTTTCTTTGATGTCTGTAGCTTTTGTAAGATATCCTTTGTAATCACATTTCAATACTGTCACCTTGGCACTAAACTTCCCTGTCAATTCCCTGATCTTTTAGAAAAAAATCTCTTCTTTTTCCTGTCTTGTTTTGGTCTTCTTCTTTTTGTTGCATTCCTGGTTAAAGTATTTTTCCTTGTCTTTTCTGCCTTGTCGTTGAAATTCTGCATTCAAATGCCGAACTTCCTACAAATTTCCTGTGGCCTTCATGGAGACTTTTATTGCGTTCTTAACTCTTATATATCCCCCCTCTAAAAAAGGCTGCAAATGTGCCGAATATTGTACTTCATTAATAATTATAATAATAAAATTTCAAGCAACGGTAAACAATAATGAACTTATTGATGCCTTTCGGCACCCACATACAAAAAAGAGATCTTAGAAAGCGGAGGTCGCATTGAACACAGATGCTACCTCTCCAAATCCACTGTTCCCATGATGGATTTCTATTCGGAAAATTTTACCACATTCTTTCCTACATTCTATTATAAAAGAATTTCTAAAGTTAGCATTCTTGAATAAGAGTTTTGTAAAAATATGAAACCCAAATATTTCCGGACGGTAACTAACCTGTCATCATCACTGACATCTATTCATCCACTTCGCGTTTGTCCTTAGACTGGTTGATTCCCCTTAGTCTACCAGTCTGAATTCAGGACGTAAAGCTCTGCACCTCCATACGAGACAGGTCAGTTGAGAAATCCTTCAACAGTGACGTAATAGGCAACAACACAATCCAATTTCACTGACAGATATGACTAATGATAGAGAGTTTCTATCCGAAATATTTGGATTTCACGTTTGCAATAAACTTTTGGATATACATTCATATCTTACAAATTTTATTCAAGTTATATAGATGTTTATTAATTTTTTATTGATTTTATTACTTTTTATTTAATTTTTTAATCCTAAGTTTCAGCCTGATAGTTGCACAAAATAAAAAATTGAAAGTTGACACTCGAAATTCGATAGAAAAATCAGAAAACCACGGTAAACTCTAGAAGTTAGACAGTCAAGGAAAATAATAAAGAAAATCGTAAGTTCCTGGCAAGTGAGTCAGCTTGTGCTCTTGGGAATACGGAGAAATATGTAAGAAAAGAATGTAAAATTAGCTAATCAAAATTCATGGGAAGACTTTGGTAAGAACACAGAAAATAAATATTACGAAGGTGGCAAAATATTCTGGAGGATCTTGAAAAAGTTTAGAAATTGAGGAAAAAGGACTGTAAAAGGAATTAGATACTAAAGTTGACACGAAAACTGAAGATAAACATATATGCCTGAAGTATGAATTAATTACTTTGAAAGATTGCTAATTGCAACAAGCAGGGACAACATTTTAGTAGAAAACACTCAGTAGGAATGCCATCTGGAATGCATATCTGTACTTGAAGTAGCTATCACAAACCTGAAATGTAGATAGGCGGCTAAACTGCATCGTATTCGACCAGAAATGCTGAAATATGGAAGTATAAAAGTTTTACAGTGGCTACGTCGGATACCTCAGAAGGCCTTCGCCTGTATAATTCCAGATGATTGGAGTAGAGCGCTCATAATACCCTTATATGAAAAGGAAAATTAAACTGAATGTGAGAATTACAGAGGTATTTTTCTGCTGAGTGTTCGTGGTAAGGTTATGCAAATATACTTGAGAAACAGTTGAGAAGAATTGTGGAAGAAAAGCTTGGTGAAGAACAAGCTGGATTCAGGCCAAATAGAGGCTGTCAGGTTCAGATCTTCACTTTACGACAAATAGTCGAGAAAGCATGGGAAAATAACAAAGATCTGTATTTAAGTTTTGTCGATCTGGAAAAGGCATATGACAAGGTGCCAAGAGAAAAGCTATTCAATACGCTGCAGTTATATGGTGTCAATGGGGCATTATATCAGGCAATACTTAGTCTTTATTTGAGTTGTGAGTCAGCAGTTAGAATTGAAGGAAGTACAGGAATATGGTTTAATGTTAAATCTGGTGTGAGACAAGGATGTACATTATCCCCTCTGTTATTCATTATCTATATGGATCACATTATGAAGGAAAGTGGTATTAAACATGATATCAAAATTGGAGATGTTAATATCAGCTCTTTGCTTTATGCAGATGATGTTCTACTTTTAAATAAATACAGAAGAGGTCTGCAAGATTCCCTCAATAAATTGAATAACTGTTGTATTAGATATCGTATGAAGGTCAGCAATAAAAACCAAAAAACAATGAAAATAAGCAGAAGCATTGAAAATATCAACTGCATCGTGAACGGCGAACCTGTGGAACAAGTAAAAGGCGCGATTTTAATGCACGATTTTTAGTGACGATGGTAAATTAAATACAGAAATAGACAACAGAATCAACAAAGCTGGTATGGTAGGAAGTCAATTGAATAAATTCATATGGAATAAGAAAGAAATTAGTCGGAACACTAAATTAGCTGTATACAAGACAGTGTTCAAACCAGTTTTAACTTATGGATCTGAGAGTTGGGTCAGAAGTAAAACACTTGATCAAAGACTAGAGACCGCAGATATGAGGGTCCTGAGGAAGGTTAGGGGCATCAATAAATGGCAATATCTTATTAAAAACGAGATTATTAGGAAAGAACTTGACATTGTCAGCATCAAGGAATGCGTTAGCAGAGCTAATCTCAGGTGGTAATCCCACTTAAATAGAATGGGTGAAGAAAGGTTAGCAAAACAAGTATTCTTTGCCAGGGTGGCAAGAAAACGACCCAGAGGAAGACCAAGATATAGGTGGATTGAAACAATAAAAAGTGCCTTAGAAGATAGATATATAAATATAAGATCAGACAATGTTGTAGCTTTGACAGGTAACAGATTGATTTGGTAGAAAATTGTAGGTAGGAAGTAAGTTTTTCATGTAGTAATGTCATATCCTGTACACTCAGAGAAATGTCCGGAATTTTACGATGATGACAGTTGAACTTGTTTTCCATTACTTCTATAGATATGTTCTCAAAAAATCTGATGTAGATATTTTATAGATATTGGCCATCCGTAAATAAATAAATATAACGTCACTGGAAAATTCATCGTAAACATTTTCGACGTAAGACGTTTTCGCCGTAAAAATGTAAACTAATTAGAGGAAGATAATTTCTTTAAAATTAAACATTCTAAGTGACAGTCTGCTTTTGTGCTTCCTTCATCTCTGATGTCGTCTTTAGCAAATTTATGTCGTATTATTAGATGGAGGCAAAAGAAAGGCCAAGCACCCCTATTCCAGATGAGTATACATTTCTAGAAAATGGTGAGCAGTTTTTATAACACGATAGTGGTGAAGATAATGAAGAGAGAATTTTAGTGTTTGGTAGACAAGCTGGATTAGATGATCTTGAAAACAATAAGGATTGGGCATGCGACGGTACTTTTAAATGCAACCTAAATATATATTATCAGTTATTCAGGCTACATATAATAATAGAAAATATTAGCATTCCACGTCTTTTTGCTTTCATCATCACGAACCATGGGCTCACTGCCGGTCGGTGTCCGATGCCTCCTTTTCTATCTTCTAACCATCTTTCTTTGTCCAGTGTACAGTGTACAGTGCGCGGTTTCTGTACATCCGTTCCACACCAGTCCTTTATGTCGTCTATCCTTTCTCTGCATGGTCTACCTCTTCTGTTTACACCATCCATAAAACCAAACGTAAATGTCTTTATTTTCCAGTCCTCACTCATTCTGCAGATGTGTCCAAATAATTGCAGCTTCCATTTTACAATCTTCTGCATTAGATTCTCCTTTGGTTATATCTTCAAATAGAGCTCTTCATTTGTGATTTTCTGTACCCATCCTATTCTTAGGATGAATAGCATGGGTAATCTAATGATTCCTCCTGTAACAAGTTCTTTCAAATGCCAAACTTCTTTTTCTTGATTCGTTATTTATTACTCACGTTTCAGATCCATACAGTACACCGCTAAAGATGCATATTTCCAGTAATTCTTAGTTTTGTTTACAGACCGATCACTTTACTTTTCCAGATGTTATCCGTGGCCTTCAGATTTGTTCTTCCCTTTGCAATCCTGATCTTTATTTCTTTTTTACAGTCCAAATCATATGTAGTTTTACTTCCCAAATATGTGAATTGTTCTACATTTTCTACATCATTTCCATCCACTTGTATCTTTTGTTTCATGTTCTTCTCACCAAATACCATTGTCTTTGTTTTTTCTAAGTTCATAACAAGTCCAAATCTTTCCGCTTCCTCATTGAACAGTTTCAGTGTTTTTTGTAGTTCTCTTTCGTCTTCTTCAATAATAACAATGTCATCTGCAAAGCTCAAATTGTTAATTCTCATTCCATGCACTGATATTCCTTTGGCATCTTCCTTCATTTTATCCGTTGCTCTTTCTAAATGTGCAATAAAAATGCTTGGTAATATTGGGTCCCCCTCTACCTCTGCTTTTCTAAACCATTTCCCCAAATCATCACCTATTCTAACTGCTTCATTAGCGATCATTAGCGATGCTAAGATTCTAGCATCGCTAATGTCATTATGTGGTCAATACTGAAAATCAACAAAGCAACAAAATCAAATAATTTTGTTTAATCAACAAAATTAAATGCTTCACAGCATTTGCATTTCTTCCAATGAGCGATGTTACTGATGGATTTGTTGAATTGACGATCCGCAGGAAAACGTAATTATTTAACTTTTTCAGCATCTCTTTTAATTTGCACAATTTTAAAATGATTTCATTATGTTACGTATCACTGACATTCACCTTAATAACGATTAGCCTTTTTAATGATTTTATAATATCCTTTATCATCCATTGATTATTTACAAAAATTAACGCAAAATGTCTTACGGCAAAAATGTTTACGGCGAATTTTGCTAGAACCCAAAACAGACTTCAAAGTTAATTTTCTAGGTGAATGATTGAAGATAAAATCAACAGATGGCAGCACCTGAAAGTTCTCAGTTCATTTCAACATCGGATAAGAACAACGGAATTTTGAAAGAGAAACTAATTACAAGGCATTGCTCGGATCCATAATTCGATTATATTTAATTTTTTTTTAAATCATAAACAATAACCAAATTCTACGCTTTTTTCAGGATACTGAATTTTTTTTTTACTACTTCAAGTTTGATTCTATACATCGATGTGTGTTCATATTCAAATTCAGTAGCCGTACAAAATATATTTCTCCATCAGGAACAACTAGTGTGAGCATTCTCACAATACAAAATCAAAGAACCTGACATTTTTTATTTATGCGTTGGATAAATGGAAAGAATGGAGATACGTAATTCCTCGTGGTTATCAATAGCTGCAGAAAATTATGCCAGCACAATTGAATAAGCAATTATTTAAATAATAAATAAACGAAATTATAAAGAAACAATAAATAAGAAATTAATTTCTGAAAGTTACCTAAATGAAACATTTAAAAATATTTATGGTGTATTATTTCACTCCATAACATATACTCTATTTAAAAATATGTTATGAAGTAAACTAGTTTATTAACAAAGAAATATACGTTTACACATGATAATATGTACATTCACAAGTATCGGTGGAATCTTGATTGAATAAAGCATTAACGACGGTAGATTACGTGTTCAAATTAGGCGCCTTGTCTTTCAAGACAGGTTTCGTAGCGCATGTAAAGATTCTCTGCCATCTTGGAGAACAAGGATTGGGACATCTGCTGCACATATCACGCAATTTATCCCTTAGTTCATGAAGGTTTGAAGGCAGATCATGGTGGAATAACCATTCCTTCAGCACACCCCCCAAACGAAGGCATCAAGCGATGCGAGATCAGGAGAAGAATTCTGTGAACCTCGAAATGAGCCTCCCAGGGAAGTGTTTTGATAAAACAGGATCATACCATCCCACTGCCACCTCCACACTCGTCCATCTGTATAGTATAGAGTGTAGCGTGATTGGTCGCGCTTTACCCGCTGACCTCTTTGCACCACTGGTATCGCTGATTATTATTCACCCGGGATGGCCTAGTTTCTCAACAATTTTCCGAACAGATACGCCTGCAACATGGATCCTATCACAACATCTCTTTCAAAGTCCATCAGTTCTCTTCTCGAAGCCATACCACCAGGACACAGTCCCATTTACTTGGGATAATCCTATTCCTCCAATTTATACCGGGGAACAAACACGTTACTCTGTACATTATCTTAAAAACTGTCAGTTTTTCTTGATCTCTAGAAACCTTTTGATACACTATCCCGTGACATTTTATTTACAACAATAAATCAATAAAGGAGAGATTATAGGAATTAGAGTTTGTGCTCATGCCTGGTTTAAATCTGATTTGACGTGTATATCACGAGCATAAAAATTTAACAAAGGCTACAGTAATTTTTTGCAGTTAAATTGCCCCCGTGCTTCTCGAGTTTCTGTGCTTGGGTTCGTATTCTTTACACCATTCATCAACAACTTCTGTGACCTACAGTTATCAAGTAAAGTAAACATCTCAGCAAATGACGCTTGATTGATTCTCTGACAATTCTGTAAACGAAATGCAAAACATGATCAAGACAGATCTGAAAATAGTGACAAACTGCTTTCATGTGAATATTTAGAATTTTTAAACTCAGAAATACTCGTATTACTGAAAACAATTTTTTAATCCACATATTAATATATTAATTATCAATATATATTGATATATTAATACATAACATATTATTATTAATATATTGATATACATTAATTATTAATATATATTGATATATTAATACATAACATATTAAGTGTTAATATATTGATATATTATATATTGATATAATTATTAATATATTGATATATTATATATATTATATATATATATTATCTATTGATATTGATATATTATGTTATATATTATATTATATTATATTATATTGATATATATTATCTATTGATATGTGACTGCAAAAATGATTTAAATTGTAACTACAACTTAAATACATCACAAAACTAGTCGTTATAAGGACTGGCTTAAAGGGGCGAAGCAAGTATGCTTTTTCATCTTCCCCGTTATCTGTAGAGGACAGTGTAGGGATAAGGTGTTATTAAGCTATTATTAAAGCTCTGATCATGGCAGGAGGGCAACAGCAATAGCCGAACCTCAGTTAGAACTTCTTTGGCTACAGCATTGCCATCCATTACCCTCCAAGGGTATTGGATTATTCAGGCCGAAGCATACGTTTAATCCTCACAAAACTAGACAGCCTTTCATTACTAGATATAAATAGATTATAATAAAATTTAAACGGTGTTTTAATATATTGGTAATTATTAATTAAAAAATGAGGATAT
This sequence comes from Typopeltis vanoorti, assembly GCF_054136105.1. Taxonomy (NCBI): domain Eukaryota; kingdom Metazoa; phylum Arthropoda; class Arachnida; order Uropygi; family Thelyphonidae; genus Typopeltis; species Typopeltis vanoorti. The sequence continues at coordinate 41,976,341 of NC_143563.1, read as the reverse complement.
TCTAAATTTTATCTATAATTTTCGAGTATCTTTAAAATTACCTAATGTTTTAAAATACTATTTGTAATAAAAATATTAAGATTAAAACCAGAGTGGGTTTACACTGCTTATTTTGTAACAAGGAAACTAACAGTGAATTATAATGAAACATTTGAAAATACCCAAGTTGAAGAATTTTTTCTTAGGAAAGGTTACATTTCAGAATATAAACGTTTGTTAATTCGCTTTCTTTCTTTCTTTCTGATTTATGATAAATTCGTACATACATCAGTACTAGTAGTCCCATTGCATTAAAATTGCAACTGTTATGGCGTTACTAACAATTGTCAAATTTCACACATTATGGGAAGGGGTCACTACCAAATCATAGCATCAAACATGTCCGCAAGGAGATGCGCTTTGCATTATGGAGAACATTAAGGAAAGTGATCAGAACTTACTCCACCTTTATCACGAGTTTCCCCTGTCATGAAATGCTGGCTAACACTTGGATCCGCCGAAACTTTTATAGTTTCTATCTATATCCGGCACGAAACTCTCTTGTAGTTCCTATACGGCTTTGAAATAATGTTGGATTCAATATCCACTTAATTTGTAGAATGAAAACAAATTTAAAATGTTTTAAGACTAAGTGTGCCGTGTCAACTGTGTATGTAAGATGCTAAAATGTAATATTTGCATTTGATTTTTGCAATATTCGCTGTGTAAGTTTTGTATTGAATATAAATACAATAAATATTATAATAATATATGTCTATATTACGATTTGTTTTTCGATGGGGGGGGCCTTGAAATATTTTAATTTTTCCAAGGGGGCCTTTATTTCCAAAGTTATGGATGGAAAGGCCCACTTTACACCCATAAATTTTAAAATAAAAGGACAAACCCGATTTAATTTTAATTTACCATCGAGAAATAAATGTAGAAATAAATAAGAGAAAAAAATGTAGACATTGTTTTTTCGTCTTAGGACACTCGAAAAGAAGCCAAACATGATTTTATCTATCAGATATGAGAGTGAATTAAGCGTTTATATACCCCCCCCTCTCTCTCTCTCTTAAAATCACATGATCCGTTACATAAACAGCAATGCGTAATATTTTGTGTCTTGATCTTCGGCTTATTAATATTAAAGATATCACAATTGCTCTTTCTTCAATATTATGAACGCCATTGTGATGTCGATCGAGTTGGTATTTGTCGTTCAAACATCGACGACTACTGTCTTTGTTGAGTTTGAAGTGTGCTTCTGAACCTCGAGATTCTACTGATGCTAAATTATGAAAAAGGAATCTTCCCTTTCTCTCAAATGCGAAGTCTCTTCTCTCATTCATTGCTTTCTTCTGAATAAAATGCAGATAATGTGAGTAATAACAGTGCTGTAAACTTTTTCTCCGAAGACTGAGTTACTGGATGACGCCACAAAGTATAATCACACTTACGTTGGGAACTCGTAAGCTATTAGATCGCTCTCGCAAACTAAGCGTCGGTGATAATTATGATTAATGAAAACTCAGGTTTATGAGCTTAGTTTTTTTAGGATTACGGTCGAGGCAAGAATGACAATAAAACACCAGTAGATTATTTCTGTATATTATGTGTGCGTTCTCTGGCTGGTTTGTCTCTGTTAGAATGAAACTCTCATGTTTCCAGGAGGAACAAGCCCATCACCACCATAACAGACTGTTGATTCACCTACACTTGAAAAGGTTATGATGGTTCTTAGTATTCTAGACGGGATTTGAACCCTGATCTTTCCAACTGTAGGGCATGGTCGATATTGATTGAACTACGGAGGTTCTTCTGAATTAAGGCATGATTTATTTTAAAGGAGGGTGTGTTGACAGGGAGATTGTTGTTTTAAAGTTACTATCGATGGAACTAAGGCCACTGAACGCAATGTAATATGTCTATTAATTGGAAGATGTGTGTTCTAGCTAATTTTTCTGTTTTGCTGATGAAAATCCTGAGTCTCCTGGAAGGAAAGCCCTTATAAATGTTCTTTGCGTTCTTGATGGGAATTAAATCCTGGTCCTTTGAACCATCCGGCATCTTTCATAACGATTGACCTACGGATGCTCGATAAAGAGGCGCCATCGTTTGCTTCCTAATGGACTAAACTACACGCGTGGATTGAATGAAATATATCAGGATTGGTGAAATGGCGTGGCTAAGCGACTCAATTCGCTAAAGGTTTGGAATTGAATTATAACGGTGTGACTTGAATATAACTTTAACGATGTGACCAACCCATAACTCAACATATTTGGCAGCGCTGTTTATTTGTAGTTTACGAATATTCTTTGGCACAAATGGAGTTACTATCAAATGTGTAGATTCAAGGCTATGAAATATATTCTTTTTGTATTTGTATGTTTTCTAAAAAAGTATAAAGCTGTTATGGGAAGATTCAGTTGATTCAAACAAGCGCGCATGCTCCGTTAGCACCAATAGGGAATTTATACGTATTTCGAAAAGCATTGTTTCGTAATTAATGGAAGTTCCTGTCTGTTCTTAGATCTTTCAGTGCTGTAAAGGTTTGCTACGGAAACGTTATCTATGCTAATATAAATAATTTAAAATACTGCTGGGCATAATGCACTTTGAAATTCATATGACTTTTAAAGTGTTTAAATAGCATTTTTTTTTTTTCCAAATTCTTTTGCTCGTCATAACAATGCAATAAAATCTGTCACTTTACATAAAAGTAGGGGAAATAAATAAGCATGGAAATTATCGAAAAATCGCAAAAACATTATGATTGATTTAAAGAGGCTTTCGTAGCGATTTGAAGGTAAGATTGAAGCTGAGTAATTTTCAGCTATAGAAAAGTATTGGGTAGCCGTTTAAAAAATAAATTAAAAATGCCAAAAGAATTGATGCTTGGATTTCAATTCTGAGTAAAAAATGTGACGCAGAAACTTATCTGCTGCGGGGCGAAATAACTAGCGAAAAATGGGAAGTGATATTTTAATGAAAGACTATGTACGTTATTGTGTTTTGTGCTGGATGCTTTCCAATATGGCGGATGGGTCTGCGAAAAATGTCGATGAACTCTGAATTCCGATATTAATTCAGTCGAGCTTCGGTCAATTATTACGCCTACAATACTCTGTAAGAAAAAAAAATCATAACTTCTCATAAAGTATTAGGGGAAGTATGTAAATTAGTTAAAAAGCAAAATATTTAAAAAAATATAATAACGTTTGTGTGTGTGTGTGTGGGGGGGAAGATTATCTATCCCTATCCTATTCCGTCAGCCATACGGCTGGTGGGGATAGCTGTATGCTACCATACTCGGAAAATGATTATGAGCAAGGTGGTTTCCGTTTTGCCTTCCTTGCCGAGTATATTTTTTATGATTGTAGCCGTGTGTGTGTGTGTGTGTGTGTGTGTGTGTGTGTGTGTGTGTGTGTGTGTGTGTGTGTGTGTGTGTGTGTGTGTGTGTGTGTGTGTGTGTTCACGGAGCGGTTTGCCCGTTCCTTAGATGAAAAACACCAGTTACCGGGAGAAAAACCCTTCACCTCCGTATGAGACCGGTTAACTCACCTTTACTCGAAAGAGACCAGATAAAGGTTCCTCACGTCGCTGACAGGAATCGAATCCAGGTGTTTCCAACCAAAGGGCTTCGTCTATACCGACCGAGCGAGGCCCGAGATTGTCTGGTGCATTCCTTCCAAACTTCTGGATGTATGGGGGGCTCCCTTTGGAAAAATTAAAATATTTCACGGCCCCTCCTAGGAAAAAAAAATTAATATAGACATATTTTATTATAATATTTATTGTATTTATATTCAATACAAAACATACACAGCGAATATTGCAAAAATCAAATGCAAATATTACACTTTTTGCATCTTACATACACATTTGACATGGCACATTATCTCATATTTTTATATGGATAGATATATTGATATTGTACATTTGCAGTACAAGCACATGAAACGTAAAACGATTAGTAATAAAGAAATAATTAAAAACATAAAAAAAGTTTAATAACAATTTAATGTGATGGATGTGTTTCGGTACTGCTACACAAAAAGTCAATATCAGGTGAAATATTTGAAACTGCAATTCTTAGATTTCTGCTTTGAAATGAAACTTGCATGAATAAGCAGATATTTACTAATATCCATTAAGCGCTGAAATACTCAGGAAGCAAAATTTGTGAACAGGCACCAACGTGTGATTTTTTTGCCATTAAAATATAAAAAATAACAAAAAAGAAATAATAAATAATAAAAATTAAATACGTTTCTTTAAAGATTAAAAAAAAAAACTACTTGGTCGTAAAACATTTTAAATTTGTTTTCATTATTTCACGCTCCCCCCCTTCAACAAAACCTATGGCCCCCAAAGGGATCTCGGAGTTTGGGAAGCACGTCTAGTGCAATTGAAAATGACAATTTACGACACTTTGGATACGGCCTAATACCAATATGGCAGGATTTTTCTGCCAGAATATTCGAGTTTTTCATTCCCAAAACACACACACACACACACACACACACACACACACACACACACACACACACACACACACACACACACACACACACACACACACACACACACACACACACACACACACAGAGAGAGAGAGAGAGAGAGAGAGAGAGATTGGCAGACGAAAATACACTTCCTATCATTGACTTAGCTATTAATTACAAAATAGCAACAAAATCACCACACTGGGATTATAACAACGTTTCTTGTAACAATAATATACCCCAAGAATTAAGATCATTTTCGGTTCGAGTCTCTGATTATAGAAACATATTCCAGGCTCTTTTTTTTGGTATATTCGAGTGTCAGTAGAATAACACAGAATCAAGCAGTATTTTTCCGGAATTTTTTGGGGATTTTTCAGTTTCATATCTTATAACATTCACAGTATTTCAGCACTACAACAGCACAAGCCCTTCAGTTTAAAATCACTAGATTGGACCACACTATTGCATAGATAACTTGATTGATAAATTTATATTAATATTTTTGTCAAGGCAGAGATTATTTAGTCCTAATTAGCTTTTATAAAACCGATGAGCTCCATCGTCTCTTCTTGGGTAAAAAAATTAAAAAAAAAAAAGCTGTAAGAAGAATTATTTGTTTTATTGGAAAAAGCAAGTCAACCACTGGGATTGAAATTCGGCCGATGTAACAAGGATCGAATGAGTAGTACCACGTTCAGACAAACCAGATTTTTTTTTCATTTTAAAAGCTGAATATTGCTTTAATGTTCCTACTGCTCAAGTTTGACTTGTTCCACCGAAATAACGTGTGTTGTACGGCGAGGGGAAGCTAAAAACCAGGAAGACTCAACGAGACAATTTTGTCGTTAAGCGAAATGGGCTGCTGTTTCGCTGGTTTCAACAAATTTCTTGACAATCTTGGCAGTGCACATCGAGACGTAAGAAACATTTGTTGTACATACGACGTCAAAGCATTCGAGATGTCAATGATACGAGACAAGGTGGATTTAAACAACTTCCAGTGAGGGCTTATCACACGCTGAGTGTGGTAATACCTATTAAGAAATAGGTGGAATCTTAGCACGCATTCCTAGTCTCCATGATCAGCTAACGAAACCTGGTAATGAAAGGAAAAGAGGAAAAAACAAATTAATTGAAAGAAAGATAAAGGAGGGCCGTAAAGACACTTCTCTATCTTCTTCCATGAATGTATTTGTTCAACCACTTCAGGATGGCCACAGATGGAGATGTTTGCATCAAAACATAAAGTTGACCACACTAGCGTGCGTCGTCCTTTCCATTAAGTAGATGCAGTGCGTCGTATGCGTGATAAGGGGAATGGTAGTAGGGCCCTTATTGTAGTGTCCTTAATATAAATTCGGAAAGAGTGAGTTACTCATTTTCCATAAGTTTACGACCTTTTGCGAGTATGAACGCAGACGAGATACTTTAATAATGGATGATGCTCCAAAAGAAGAATGCACACGTCTACTGTGATTGGATGTGTGCATTCTTCCAAAAGAGGAATGCACACATCCAATCACAGTAGAGAAATATAAAAATATAAGCATTTTCTAGGGTGTTTTAAACTAAGGATGAGTTAACCAGTCATGAATACTGGTTTCGCAGGATTTTTTTTTCTTCCGCAGAAAGGACAAACTAGTCTTTGTACACACCTGACAGATATACGTAAACAGTATCTCATGTCCTTTTTTTGTTTTATTATTTTCCGATAATTAAAAAAAATATTGAATAAAAGAGCAACCTCCTTTCATTCTAACGTTTTAGTGAAGAATTATCTCATTCAAACGATTTACTGTCCCACGATCAGCAAATCTGACCATGCTTTTTTTTTTTTTTATTCCAGTCAAAATAAGTAAATAATACATCTATGGAATGAAAAGAAAGAAGAAAAAATCTCATTCCCAGTTGAAACTAACTTATTATCAAATAATAGTTCGCATAGTGTTTGGTTCTGGTTCAAAGCATCCTGACATATTGTTGAAGATTAAACAACTCAAAGACAAAAAGAATTGTTGGAATAGCAGAATCCTCTTTCGTTGTTCATATCTTTGTGATTGTTACTTCATTGGCTGTAACATCTTTGATGAAGTCGAAATTAAAAACAAATGCCGCGTATCAGAAGCAAACTCTCCAAATCCTACCAACTATAGAAATGTATAATTAGACGTTTATTTTTAAATCCCAGTTCAAATCCATCTAGGACAGGTCAAGGATTAGATTGCAGGAGGACACCGTGGAACGAAGAGGATTTTGATTTAACCAATCCAGGATGGAAGTTTTCATTTTTGATGAGTGTTGGTGTCACGGTAAATAAGTTAGGAAGGGGGAAGAGCGATAGCGATCCCCCCCCCCCCCCCACGTAGCTCAGTAAGTGTAGAAGAACGATTCGTTTGAAAACATCCTGATTCGAATCCGGTCTACGCTTATCAGGTGTTTCCAAACTTGGATTTCCAATTCGAGATTAGTGAATAAGCCAAACGAAGAGAAATGTTTATTTTTCTGATTGGGTTTAGAATAATTTCGATTTTGCTTAATTTCGTTTAAATGCAAAGATTTCAAAGAGTCGCACGGGCACTGTTATGAAAACCGAATAAAATAAACTTAGTTATTTTTGCAAACTAAAACTTAAATCACGATATTTTGCATAATGTATTTTGCTTTAGAAGTATTATTTTATTCTTAATTTGATGTGATAAAACAATTTGATGAAGTCGAAATTAAAAACAAATGCCGAAAGAATTCAGACCAGGAAATGCCGGATATGACTGATAAGGAAAATGAATTCATTTTGGAAGTGCAACACTTCAAAAAGTACGAAGAGTTTTTGTGCATTGACGTGTTGCAGTTTCAAAATGATGTTATTTGTATTCCTCATATTGTAGTCTTCAAACATTACAATGAAAATGAAGTTTGTGAGGATGCAATGGTTGAACAGATTGTAACAAAACACCTAAAGACCCCCGAAAGACAAGGGAAATATTGATTGTGTGACACACCTGACCATGAGCGAGTGTGGAACCAGGAGGCCAAGAAATTTCTTGCAGAATTACGACGGTTCTTTATGCAAGAAGGTAATGAAGACAGTGCTTCATCTGAATCAGTCACGTGTGCTGATTTTGTTCAGTTGCTAGAAAGGGAACACGTCGGGGGACACTCGATAAATTTCTCCAAAATAATTGTTAAGAAAAATATGCTTCTTGGACTGATGCCTGCTTATAATTAATTCTTTAGGATACTGACAGATATGTGTGTTTTTAATTGAGACAGCCCCTTAATTGAGACGAAGTGTTCTAGTCCCGACGTGTCTAAATTGACTGGAATTCACTATATATATATATATTTTTTTTTTTTTTTTTGATGATGAAGATAACCTGAGCTACAGTAGCTCAGATAACTAGAGACATCTGTTAGGACAATCAGCAAGTATTCATTCTTAAAGCTCTTAAAAGAACTGGGGATGGACTGAGTCCTTGACACTTTATCCTGTCATCTGAATGAAGAAAATCTGTGTGGATGGAGTGTTATTGAGCTAAAAAGCTCTAGTCATGGCTGGGTAACAGCAATAGCAGAGCCTCAATTAATACTTCATTGGCTACAGCATTGCCATTTGTTACCCTAAAAAGGACTTTTTTCACCGGTATCCTCATTCCTTATATCCTTATAAGGATAAGGACTGGCTTAAAGGGGCGAAGTAAGAATGCTTTTCATCTTCCCCGTTATCTGTAGAAGACAGTGTAGGGATAAGGTGTTGTTGAGCTATTAAAGCTCTGATTATGGTAGGAGGGTAACAGCAATAGCCGAGCCTCAGTTAGAACCTCATTGGCTACAGCATTGCCATCCATTACCCTCCAAAGGTATTATTAATCACCGCATCTCACTGTCAATTAATTATCCTCATTTCTCGTTCTTCTGCTTTTTTAAAAAATATATGTAAAAATAAAGATGGTAGATCTTGAATTTTATATGTTTCATATCATAGTTTAAAGAAATTTAGAAAATATTTTTAATTTTAATAAAATATGTAAATTTGCAAGATTTTTTGATAATTTAAAAAAGTATTTGAAAATATCACATTTATTTCATTTCTAAGTCAGGTATTTGTGCCGATTGCGGCACCGAAATTCTAATCGGTCAATTTTATTATAATTCATGTTATTGACGTTTCTCACTCCCTCACGTCAGATATGCGGAGCTTGTTTTTGTTAGTTTGAAAAAAAAAAGGCTTTTCAGAAAGAAAACTTTGGAGCAATAAATTGTCCATAATAAATATTCACGATTCTAAAATGATTTTTTTTTTAATCCTAATGCAAAAAAATTGTTATAAACTTTTTTGGTATTAGACTAATGTGGATCCTGAAAACAGAAAATACACACACACGAGAGAGAGAGAGAGAGAGAGAGAGATTAGTATAACGTCTGTTCATATAACTTTTTATAAAATATGATTTTACCGTACTATAGAAATGCATCCTTTAGTATGAAAATGAATAATTTGTTCAGTGATATTCGGTAATCAGGGAATTGATGATGTCACAGTGGAACTGATACGCGAAGGAAGTGACATCATCATAGACACCTTGCTAAGTTTATTCCAGGACGTATGGAACACAGAGACTTGGCCTTCTGATTGGCGGACTTCTATCCTTGCACCTATTCCTAAAAAGGGAAACAGCAATAAATGAAGCAACTAAAGAACAATAAGCCTTATTAGCCATCCAAGCAAACTCCTGTTAAAAATACTATTGTCAAGAATCGAAAAGAAAATAGAAAGCAGAATATCAGATGAACAAGCAGGTTTCTGGAAGTCCAGAAGTACAATCGACCATATTTTTACAATACACGTACTAGGCGAAAAATACATAGAACATGACAAAATAATCTGTCACAACTTTTTAGATCTTCAAAAAACGTTTGACTCAATATGGCACGAGGCATTATGGAAAATTTTAGAACATTATGGTATTGATAGCAAAATCATTAGGATTATTAAATCTCTTTATTCCTCATCTGATGTGAGAATTGAAATTAAAAATTACAGCAGTGAACCGTTCCAGGCAGAACCGGGGTAAGACAGGGATGCATCTTGTCCCCTCTTGTTTTTAATTGTTTTCTGGAATATGTCATATATGAAGCTATTTATGAATATGACACTGGAATAGTAGTTGGCGGACTAAGAATAAATAACTTACGTTTCTCTGACGATATCGATCTTCTGGCAGAAAGTGAAGAAGAATTACAAGAGATAACCAGCCGTGTTTTCGGAACATTAAAAAAATATGGATTATACATAAACCTACAAAAAACAAAAACAATGATAACCTCAAAATCAGACATTGAACTCTTAATGATATAAATTGGCAATAAACAAATTGAGAATGTAAACAAGTTCACTTATCTAGGAAGAACGTTGAGTCAAGATGATCGCTCAAACATCAACATTAAATACCGAATTGCTAAGGCAACCGTGGCCCTGCAGAAGTTAAAACCATTGTGGGGAGATAACAGAATAGCAATCACAACCAGGTAAGACTAATCGACACCTTGGTGAATTCTCTTGTATGGTTGTGAGGCCTGGACTTTATTGAAGGAAGATGAGGGGAGACTCCTGTCTTTTGAAATGAAAACTTACAGAAGACTTTTGAGAATCGGACATGTGGAGAGGGCTAATGGCATTCCAAAGCAAACCCTAGAAGGAATCATCCCGGGATCAAGATGGAAAAATTCCTCCCTTTTTCAACTGACATCAAGAACAAAGACCGAAATGATTGGAGGAGGCTAACAAAGAATATCACCTACCAGCCATGAGTGACCCAACGGTTCATTTAGGACTACGGGAGGGAAGAAGAATGGAAAGATTCGGTAATGTTAAAAATGTAATAATTTCCATTTTATCCCCTTATAATCTGAATTGCTATTTTTGGAATTGTAATGGGATTTACCTTCGCATTTTTACTTGAATCATTTTATTTATCGAATATTGACTGGGTAGCTGTGGAATCTCGTGGAAAGAATTAAGCCGACTTTATTGAACTGATGCGTGACAACTTCTTTAAGCAGGATGCGACTGAAGGAACTCGATGTCAAAGAATGTTGGACCTGATGCTGCACTAACTTAACTTCGGAAGTATGTGCATGGATATTCCTATTATTTACAAACAAAAGTCACGTGATTAACTCAAAGCAGAAACTATGATTAGCTTGATCAGCTGAGACAAATAGTGGGTTCGTTCTTGTGGTATCAGTTGCTAGACGAGAGGGATGACGGCAGTGCGTTGGATGTATTTTTCAAAACACATCACTGATGCAATACAGAATTGGAAGGTGTCCCTAGACATCAATGAACGAACATGGCGAGATGGATGTGGATGCGCCAGCTTATTAAGGAAGAGATTATTCTGAAAAAAGTTCATTGCTCAACAAATCAGTGTCATTTTGATAAACAGTATCAACCCGGTGTATGATATCACATTGACCTCAAAGATACCTCTGCAGCGGAGGAACTAACTCAAGTAAAAGGAGAAGGAGGTATTGAGCAGTTGCAAAAATGGAATATGAATTTGACAGCAGGGATGGAAGGGACATAAGAACGGATACTAAAAGAAGATTCAGCTGAAGTGGCTCTTTTTTTTTTCTTTTTGGAACTGGCTGTATTAATTTGAGTCTAAGCACAAGGGGAGATTCTCAACGAATATACGATAATCCCATTATATAAGGGTGGTGCAAAGAAAGATTGTATGATAATCCCATTGCAGAAGGGTTTTGCAAAGATTGATGTGTCTAACAATCATTATCTCTGGAGTGGTGGTGAAGATTTTGAAAGAGTTGGTAAGAAATCACGTATAGAAGCGGATTGTCTGATATTCAATGCCCTGCAATTAATGGCATTGGTTTACTACGAGAAGGTCATGTTTGAGTAATTTGCACACATTTCATAATAACGTCACGGTTGAGTTAGACCAGTGAATGGTTACTCTATGATAATGGTGGACTTCGATAAAGCTTTTGACAGGATTCATCAAGGGATCAGCGATCAGCCCTTGGCCCATTGATAAATTTTGAAATTTCTCAATTCGTGGATTAGGCCTACCGGGGATACCACGTTAAAAAAAGCGCGCCAAATACTCTACCTCTCAGGTGGTGTGGAAAAGAGTGCACCTTTTATCACTTCTATCAATTATCATTAAAGCAGCGATGTCAACTTTACGCAGGGATGCTCTTCTTGCCCCATTGGCGCTTGTTTAACTGTTCACAAAAGCAGTTAAATACTCAGATTTGCTCCAATCAACAGCCAATAACTTCCATTACAAGTCGATATACATCAGGATTTGTGCAATTTCTACATTTTAAAATAATGAGTAGGAATTTCTGCTAATATCTTAGCAGAAATTCCGAAAGTTAGATTATATGTATTTTTCTGATTTAAGCTCTATCATTAATGTTTAAATTTTAATTGTAGTTTCATATGTCAAGGATAGATGGAACCACTTGCCATCAGTTACAATAATTATTTTTGAACGGATGGTTAAGTATATTTACATGTCTTTCTTAAATTAAAAGATACTAGAAACATAGCACACTTTGTTTTCTAAACACTTTTATATGGATTAATTTATCCTTTATATAAACTTTCAATAAAAGTTATTAAGAATAATAATGATTCAAAAATGAAAAGAAATTTATTTAACCATATTTTTATTCGGATAATGCATATTAAAATATTGGATATTTATCAAAGTGTATTTATTAAATTTATCAAATGTTTAGATAGATATTAGCATTTGCTTTGCTTACATCCAAAAATATTACTTCCTAGGCATGATCTGTTTTCAGAAATGGGGCTCAGGTGAGATGAGTATTGCTGCCTTATAAACATATCTTCCCTAGTTGTACGAAATGTTATCTGTACCTCTAGAGAAGTAGATGACTCTCATCCACCTCCCCGATAAAATATTACCTCCCTGCTTACTGGAGGCGTGAAGTGGCTACTGCCATATTTCGTCTCCAGAGGGGTTTCTGTCCCTTTTTTCTCACATGCAGTATCGACAGTATCCCTTTGGTTGAAAAGATCTGAGTCTTCATCCCTCTACGACTCGAAGAACCATTTTTTCGAACTGAAGGAAAGTTGGCCAGTCTCATACGGAGATGGAAGGTTTTTTCCTTCCCGAAGACTGCACTTGTGCATCCCGTAAAACAAAGAAATTTATCCGAGGAACAAATGCAGCTTAGGGACGTAGTAGAGTGGCTCACGGCCTTAGTTGATTCTGTGGTAATCCCAAAACAACAAACAGCACGACTACGCTGTGGAGGAACCTTCGCAGATGCCTCATTGGTGGAGGGTTTAGCTGATTTTGATTAAATTTGGAATAATTTACTTGCTTTTCATCTGTTCATCATTATCATCATCATCATCATCATCCCCACTGGTTGTAGTACACGTAAGCACCCAGGACCTTCCAGGTTGCCTCGGATTTCGTAACCATAATTCTAGGATAAGGTCGTTAATTTTACGTCTATAAGGTTTCTTGGTATATGAATTGGAGGTGTATCCCTTTTGATATTTTTATAGGTATATTTTTGAGTGTCGGATAAGAAATCCGAGTTGACAAGAGAAAAATCACCTTGAATGGAAAAATTCTGATAAAGGTCTATGCATCTCATACGGGATTCAAACTCAGGCGTTTTCAATCAAAGCGCTTCGCATATACCGATGAGGCTACGAGGCATTTAGGAGATTTACTAAACTTGTGAGTTACCTCAATTTTGATTAAAATTAGATCATTGTTTTAGGCGCAGAATTCGATTAAATGATTATTTGGGATTGGTGAGAATTTTTCTGTAGGAAATTTTAAAAAGTTTGAAACTGAAAAGGGAAAATTCTAGAATTATTTTCTAAATGTTATAAACTTAGAATATTTAAGATAGCCAGCCTTATTTTGTAAATATTCTTTTGAGAAAGAAATACATTTTAGTGTGCTAAGAACTAATATGCCATAATGATTAATTTTATCGTAATAATGAATGCAAAGGTAAAACACCTTTTTTTTTTTTCATTTTTAATTATAATATCTCACTGGTAAGTTTCAGATGACGATGGAATTCTGATCGACTGTGAGATGCGGTGATTAATACCCTTGGAGGGTAATGAATGACAGTGCTGTCGCCAATGAAGTTCTAACTGAGGCTCTGTTATTGCTGTTACCCTCTTGTCATGATCAGAGCTTTAATTGCTCGATAACACCTTATCCCTACACTGTCCTCTACAGATAACGGGGAAGATGAAAAGCATTCTTGCTTCGCCCCTTTAAGCCAGTCCTTATAAAGACTATACGATTACGATGAATATCATAATTGGTGCTTTGTTTCTGAAAATCTTATTTAATGTCACGCGTAATTTTTTGTTTTATCTGATTCAGTAACTAATGTGGTTGAATTGAAACAAAATTAAAATCATTCGAAAATTTTAGTGAAGATCCTGAATGCTAAATACAATAAAATCTGTTGAGAAAGTACGAAATTATAATATATATATATATATATAGACACACAAATCGAGGAAAAAAAAACATATTTCAAATTGCACCTGTTTATTAATGAACCATGTTAATTATCTGTATTCTGGAATCGTGCTAATAATTCTTAAGAATTCAGATTTCCAAATTAAGTTTCGAAATTAACAACAGTGTGACTCTCATATAGTATGCCAGGATTATTATTATTATTATTATTTTTTTAATTTCTGAAGGATTGATTTACATTTTAGAAAAAATCTATCCTTGGTTAAACTATCTATGTTTCGTAATGTATCATCAGTACAAATCTTAAAGAAAAGTTATGCAAAGGTAAGAGAATATTGGTTGCTTTGCCTGACTATAGATCGTTCACACCAGAAATTATCACCTAAACTGTGTTAATGAGATTTCTAGCTCTAAACAATTATATGGTACTTTAATCTGAGAATATTTTAAAATATAAATTATATATAAAAGATTTCATGTAGAATAATGTTTCTTTTCATATTTAATAAAATTTTCTTAAAATTTAAAAAGAAAGCTTACATACCATTCCATTTTCTGTATAATTTTAATTTATTAAATGCATTGGTAGAGGTGAATACAAATTAAGTCATCAAGGCACTACCACGCAAAGCCATAGCACATCTGGCAAACATCATAAACTCCATCCTCAAATGGCAGCACTTCCCCCAGTCATGGAAAATAGCTGACATCATCCCAATTCACAAACCAGGCAAAGACCCACACCTACCTGAAAATTACCGTCCCATCAGCCTGCTATCCAATTTAGGGAAAATAACTGAGAAAATCATCCTCATCCGACTCCAAGATCATGTCAACCAACTAAATATCATTCCAGAAGAACAATTTGGCTTCCGTCAAAATCACAGCACCACCCATCAAATCCATAGACTGGTAGAATACATCACCACAGGATTCAATTGGAATCATCACACTGGAGCTGTCTTCCTAGACATCTCAAAGGCCTTCGATAAGATCTGGCACCAAGGCCTCCTCTACAAACTTATCATCGCTAACCTTCCACTAAACATGATACACCTGATCAAATCATACCTCTCCAACAGGAGGATGCAAGTCAAAATCAATGAAACAGTCTCAACCCAACGGAAAATCCTCGCTGGAGTTCCTCAAGGATCACTGCTAGCCCCGATCCTGTTCATCATCTATATGGCAGACATCCCTCAAAATCCTCTCACATCCACCATCGCCCTTTATGCTGATGACACGGCTATTCTAGCCAGATCTCGTCAACCACTTCTCGTTACCAAAATACTACAAGACACCATCCTGAATCTAGAAAAATGGTTTAAAGACTGGCGACTACAATTAAACCCCCAGAAAAGTACAACGATATTCTTCACAAGAAGACGATCATCCCCCAAAGGAGACATCACCCTGTTCAACTCTAAAATTCCCTGGAAAACTGAAGCAAAATACCTCGGAATACTTCTCGATAAGCGATTATGCTTCAACAGCCACATCAAGAGCATATGCACCAAAGCTTCAAAAGTTATCGCCCAGCTATACCCCTTGATCAACAGACACAGCAAACTAAGCTCAAGAAATAAAATACTACTGTACAAGACAGTGATCTGTCCCAGTTATATACGCCTCCCCAGCCTGGAGCCATACCTCCAAGACAAACATCCTCAAGCTACAAAGACTACAGAACAAATGCCTGCGAATGATTCTGGACGCCCAGTGGTTCATCAGGAACGCCCAGATCCACCGGGACATAAATATCCCCTACATCTCTCCACTACTACGCTCCCTAGCAGAAAAATTCTTTATGAAGACATCTATCCATCCAAACCAACTGATACAACAAGCCGGAAACTATGACGGTAATGACTACTGGAAACATAAAAGACCGAAAGCCATCCTAACACCCAACGACGAATAACCACTTCTGCCCACTCAGGGCGAGCTAAAATAGCTCACAAATCTCCCCCATCACTGCTCCCAAAACAGACAACAGGAAATATGAAAAGCGTCAAGCTTCACCCTCTGCGCCATATATGTCCTGCGTCCTGCGTCCTGCGTGAATACAAATTTCCATGCTGGAAATATTCTGATTTTATTGGGTGTTTCACTTACAGAATTTAGAGAAAGTAAAATACGAATTTTCTGGATAAAAATACTTTTTGATGTTATTTTCTCTGTTATTTCAATTAATTTTTATTTCGATTTCGATTAATTCTCTCAGTTATTAAATATATTCAGTAAAGAAAATGAATAATAATAGTATGACTATATTTAAATCTCTGTCTCTAAAAAAAAAAAAAGGAAAAACGTTTTTTTTTTTTTTAACAAAATCAAAAATGAATTCAATAGATTTTTCATTAAGATTATATTAAACTCTGTCTGGCTGTCTAATATATGAAATTCAATAAAATCTGTACGACATTTGGTTAAAATGAATGGTTTGTATTATTTAAGGATTCTTGACTGCACCTTCTTTCAACTAAGATCTTCAATTTAATTTCGATTAGAGAGAAATTTTAAATTTGTTTAATGACAATCCCCCTGCTGTTCAATTTCCTTTATAATTTGCTTTTATTTAAACTGATGTTAAATTAAAATATGAGATTAACGAAACAGACAAATCTATATAATGTTGGCATTATTCTACTTGAAAATGTAGAACTTTTGCTCTCTCTGAAATATTTAAATTGCATCAGTCATTTCTATTATTGTAATTACAGACTTTCCTACGTAATTCTCGTAAAAGTTTTAGACATGAAATTTAGTTTGGATCCACATGGAATTGAAAACACGGACTGAGTGGATTTCGAGCGTTATTGTTTATTTGGAACTCTACAAAAATTGAAGGCAAATTCAAAGACTTCGTTTCTGACATAAAACTGCTTTTTTTCTCCTGTACGAGTAAACGCATCCCTGACACAGGAGTACCGAGTAACGTATCATACCGCACAGGATATCACTGTGTGCTAGAGTTGGGTTGGAGTTGATATTTGAATTTGGTTGTATGATAACACGTCTATTGCCATCGAATCATCTGAAGCAAAAACATTTTTTTTAAAAATAATTTCGGTGAACAGTCAACATTACACAGACAGGGCGAGTAACATTACTAGCAAAAAAAAAATCTCCTAATGCTTACTTAAGTGAGTTAACAAGACCATTAACCAAAACCAGCTTTTTTTTTTTTAAATCGGGTGGAGGCAGCATCAATTCCATCCTCAGTCAATCACAGATAACTGGCTAATCGCTATCAATGATTTTAATAGGCTTCAAAGGAAGAGAGAGCACTAAAGCACTCGTCGCCATCTCATGTTCCCTAACTAACACTACATATGATGGGTGTAAAAGTGCGAGTTTTCAGTCGATTTTTTGCGTTATTTTTTAAATGTTCTATTTATTTTATTCATTTAGAAGAGCGTAAAAGAGCCACTTTGAGTGGACGAATTACGAAAAAATCCGAGAAATGTGGAATTTTTAATACATTTCTCACATTTCAGTTTTAGCTTACATTTGAGAATTGAAACAAGTTATATTTCTCTTATTTCATTCAGTGGTTATTCACCGAGTTATTTTTATGTGATATTTACAGATGCATTCTTCTTTCCATTTAATTAACTCTGCCCCATGACACTACTCATTAATCATAAATGAATTAATTAATTCCCTTGTTTACAAATGTAATTACGGTCTACACCTAACACAGAAAAAAATATCAACAATTTGATCACCAGATATTTGCTCATGAGAGGATTTCAAGGAATTGTTGATCATCGTCTGAAATACCCTTAAAAGTTATGTACGAGGGTGGTCTGAAACGTTCTCGGCCTAACAGTGAAAAAACGAATTTATAATTACAAAATTATTTTTAGTTTTCAACATAATATCCCTTAAGAATAATATATTTATTCCAGCGATGCTCCAGCACCATTATCCCATCCCTGTAGTGGTTCTCAATAACATAAGCCAATCACCCCTCTACAGCTTCAATCACCTCTTGCTTCAAAGAAAAACGCTAACCAGCGAGGAAGAGTTTCAGTTTTGGGAAGAGATAGAAATCAGAGGGAGTCAAATCTGGGGAATAGGGTGGATGTTCCAATATTTCATAGCGCAGATCCCTTAATTTTCTCATCGCCAAAACACCTTTGTGTGCAGGTGCATTGTCCTGATGAAAGATGATTTTTTCTTCTGCAAACCGGGTCTTTTCTCACGAGTTTGTTCATCTAGTTTGGTCAAAAGATCGGAATAATATTCCCCAGTTCATGCACTTTGACTCGCCGGTCATCCAATACCTTTTCGTGCACTTCATCAATGATTTCTGGTGTTGTTACACTTTTTGGACGTCCTTCACGTGGATCATCTTCAAGGCTGGTACGGTCACGTTTAAACTCAGCAGCCAATTTCTTAATTTTCGAAAACGAAGGAGAAGAGTGCCCATAAACTTTTATGGACTTTGAGTGAATTTCGTTTGGCGTTAAACTTTCTTTTACAAAGAATTTTATAACCGCAAGATACTCAATTTTATCCATTTCAAGGGATACAGACAACACTTTTGCTTCACACAGCTTATTAAAACAAACTACTTGATAGAATGACTTGCAATTTCACATGAATGCTTATGACAGATGTGCCAACTTAGGAAAAAAAAACTCGTACCGATAGTGTTGCCATCTATGGTCGAGGCCGAGAACCTATCAGACCATCCACGTATTTATTGAATGTGATTTATCGCAATGAATTTCATCGCCATCAAATAATTTCTGAGGAATCGGAAATTATTTGGTGACATGGAGGAATCTGTCAAGTCAGACCAAAGCATTATATTTAGGAAATTTAGCTTATTAACTTTGGACAGGCAGAAAAAACATTTTATTCGGTCTTCCAAATACCCACAATTGCGATAAGTATCGATTTATATGTGTGATACCGGTGATTTAAAATCAGCAATATATGTAGATTTTATATTACTTATTTTTATGCTATTTAATTAATATAATTATGATTAGTATATTTATTATAAAAATGTGTAGTAAATTTTGAAATAACTGATCAATTTAATTCAAAAAATAGAAATAACTAAGGACACCAAATAATAAATTATATTTAATAATTATTTAAGATAGCTTTTATAAAACATTTATGCAGTGAATATATGAATTTATAAAACATTTATGCAGTGAATATATGAATATATAAATTGATCGACCGTGAGATGCGGTGATTAAATTAATATACCCTTGGAGGGTAGTGGATGACAATGCTGTCGCCAATGAGGTTCTAACTGAGGCTCGGATATTGCTGTTACCGTCTTGCCATGATCAGAGCTTTAATAGCTCAATAGCACCTTATCCTTACACTGCCCTCTACAGATATAACGGGGAATATGAAAAGCATTCTTGCTTCGCCCCTTTAAGCCAGTCCTTTTAAGGACTTAAAGACATTTTATGCATGATTAACATTTGTTAATCAAATGATAGTAAACAATGATAGAGTTATGAGCTATCTTTTTAGATGACTTGCATTTGAAAAAAGTCTGTGAACAAGAGGTCTCGCTTGACTCTCAGCTGGTAAATATGATTTAAGATTACCAGATTGTGAAAAGGACTTATCACAAATTGGGCAAGTAAAGAGTTTCTTGCCAGTATGAACTAATTTATGTCGTTCTAAACTTTCTACATAGAAAATCATGCCAAATATTTTACAACCAACAGGCGGTTCAAAACAGATTACTTTATATAACCCTGCCGCTCTTACTATATAGCTTAATTTGCTATTCTTTACGATGAGAATGTTGCATTTTCTCCTCTTCTGAACACGAAATACACACACACGTCTATAAGATAAAGGCGCATGCGTGATGCTTATAGGCGATACATCATGATCACATACTTTGGTATTGTTGAACATATCGATTTCGTTATGTGTCTGTGTATAAATATGTATAGCCATTAAAAAAAATGAAAAGAATGAATTCGAAGGAGAAGATAAGTTGAGTCAATTTATGTACGCCATTCTATACGCAGCGAATAAATTTCGTGGTACGCATATATGCATATCGGTTTCGTTACAGTAATCCTTAATCAGTACATAGCGCCTGCTGCTATTTATTTATTTTATTTTTTAAAATGCAGCTGTGGAATTGATTTCTGTCGCTCCGGACGCTCCGCTCCCCTCCGTCCCCTCCTGAGAAACGTCAATCCGACACTGAACTCGATTTCTTTTAGTGACGAGTACATATTGGTAAAATATTAAATTCAATCCTGTAGTTTATACCGTTGCCATCCTAAATGGACCTAACTCTCCAGACAGAAAATCATTAATAAAAATAAAAATAATAATCACAACAAAACCAATTATAGAGCGTATATAACGTATCAATCAGTACCAGTTTGGATCTTTGTATAGGTGAAGCGGGCTACTAAAAATAAGATGATCCCGAAAGATCGCTTAACTCAGCGTTGTTCCACTCAGTGACAGACTCACCCCCGTCACCGAGAATTTCTCAGCATTGGCTCTAGCCGGTGGCAGGCTCACCCCACCACCAAGCCGAGCCATAATCTCAGCGGTGACCACACTCAGAGACAGGCAAAAACATACTCCCAAGCAGAGCCAGACCCAAACCGGTTTCGATCTTTTTTGAGGTGATTAGAGAAACTACAAAAGTTTCATGCCGAATATAGATAGAAACTATACAAGTTTTGACGGATCCAAGGGTAAGCAAATCTTTCAAGACAGGGGCAACTCGTAGTAAAGGTGGCCTAAGCTCTGATAACTATCCTTAGTATTTTCCCATAATGTAAAACACATCTAGAAGATGTAAGACATTATTGGGGGGTCACTACCCAGACCGATTTCGACCTTTGTTGAGGTGTATTTAGATATTTAGATAAATACCTCTCTAAAAATTATGTTGAGGTATATTTATTTATATATATTTATTTATATAAATTTATATAAATTTATTTATATAAATACTTCTCTAAAAATTATTATGCGATCCCCCAGACTACTCCCTAATAGTGACCGAGGGATCAATTTGGATAGGACTATCATCTTCTGTCTAGCTTTCACAGAGATGCATCTATGATCCTTATCCTTATAAGGACTGTCTTAAAGGGGCGAAGCAAGAATGCTTTTCATCTTCCCCGTTATCTGTAGAGGACAGTGTAGGGATAAGGTGTTATTGAGCTATTAAAGCTCTGATCATGGCAGGAGGGTAACAGCAATAGCCGAGCCTCAGTTAAACTTCATTGGCTACAGCATTGCCATCCATTACCCTCCAAGGGTATTAATCATCGTATCTCACGGTCGATTCCCTTAAGGCAAAGTGGCTCACCCCCATTTTCAATAAAGTAATTGAAATTTTCAATAATTAAATTTGCTGTTCCATTTATCATTCAATCTTCTTCCTTCATCTACAATTTGCACGTTTTCTTGAACCCAGTTTTTGAAATTATTTTTAACAAATATACATCCTCTGAAAATAATAGTTGATGTTATTGAATTATCGAATTATGTTAAAAGTTGGACCAGGGGAACGCGACTACAAAAGTGTGCCAAAATCTCGGTTGTCGTCGGATGAAGTCGCCTTTGTTATCCCCCACTCATGATGTCTCACACGGTTGACTCGTGCTAAGTTGCACGCCGATATCATGAAGCATAGGTACAAAATTATTTTCAATTTATTATTTATATTATTTAAATAATTCAACACGCGGGCCTCATGCCATGTAAATATGGTCAACGCTTTATGGGCAGCCAAAAATGCACGTTTGGGCCGCATGTGGCCCGCTAGTTGCCGACCCCTGGTCTAGCTCATTGGATAAATAATTATATAAATCAGAGACCGCTTCAGGTTGCCATTTAAACAATATGATAATGGAATGTGATTGGTTATTCCATTCTCGACATAGCAAGAACTACTGAGTAAACTATTAAGAATATTAACTGTCGTTTTTCCTTAAAAATTCTCAATCCATCAGTTGATTCAATGTCAGTATATGAATCCATTTTACTGGCATATGATACACTCTACTAGAGAGAGAGAGAGAGAGAGAGAGAGAGAGAGAGTTAACTGAATCTAGCATTACATTTGGTTGTAGGTTGACCATACTGCGTACCACTGTAGACGATCTCTAGATGATGATATCATCCTGTAGACGTTCTGTTTCCATAGCAACAAACAATTGGTTCAAATACAACAATGTGTGTGTGTGTGCGTGTGTGGTTTAACTAAATTTACTCAGAATTCTAAAGAAAACATCGCGTCAATTTTCCATGCTTATTTTATGTTTAAAAATCCATTTGATTTATTCTTCTTATTTTTTTATTGAGTGGATACGATACGGTGCTGTATTTTAATATTGTAAAAATATTCTCTGCAAAATACGCTCGCGTTTTTTCGTTGGATATTTTTGCCTTATGATAGGCGCTAATGCACCAGTAAATGACGTAAATGGGATGTGCAGGTAACTGCCATTGTATTAAATAACATTACATGATGGACATTAACAGTTTTTCACCAAATACTCTGTTGTTTTCGAGACTCCAATATTGTTAGATGTTACATTTGGGTTTTTAAGGCAATTCTATCCCAAGCAATTCATGATCTTGTTCTTCCACTGGGGCTTTTTCTGCCATTATAGAATTAAGCCCCTGTTTTGCTAATTTCTCTTTCGTAATTGTGCGGAATTACGGAATTACCAATTATCCGGAATTCGACCTTCTCACCAAGCCTACAGAATTATACAGTGCAGCCTCAGTAAAACTTTCATATTTAAATTTGAGTAATTTTGCTTGAATATCATCTACTCCACCTGCTCTTTCACATTCCCGGTTGTTTTTGATAGCTTTCTTGCACCCACTCCACATTGAGTTCCCCTTGAACTCAATGCGGAGTGGGCGCAAGTCTGATGATTATTGTTGGCTACTTTTAATATTTCTTCTCATTCCTACATTTTTATCTGCGTTTCCCAAGCTTATTGATTTTAATTATTTTTGCATTTTTTGTATAACACACACACACACACACACATGAATATACATAAGCCAAGATGAAGATGTCTCTGTCGATGAAAAATCTTCATCTTATTTCTGTATTCTGTAAATAAAAAATAAAATTTTATTTTTTTAATTACTTCATAGAGTTTTAACAGAAGATTAACACTGAGAGGGCGCCACTGTCGCCCTAAATGTACGTCATTATCTTCGGTCTTTATGTAATTTGCATTCCAGTTTTCACGTAACTTTCGTTGTAGAAAGTTCGACACGAATCACTACAAAAATAACGAAAATTGGAATTTGAGAAAAGTCAATAAAATTTAACATTTACCTTAGACTCTGCATAGATTTGTGCTTAGCATCAATCCCTAGTAAGAGAATGCTGCTTTTCTGTTTAGGATACGATTAATCCCCCACAAAACGTTGTTATCTATTTAATAGCATGATTATAGACAAGTGCTGCCATATCGGGTTTCTAATTAAAACTAATATTACTGTATCGATCAGGTTCACTATCACTAGAAATGACAAAAAAAAAAAAAAAAAAGTTTACAAACGTTCCTTCTTCCAATCGGCGAATAAAGTCAATGTGATAAGGTTTTTCCTTTGTACCCCCCCCTCACCCCCAATGATCTATATTTATGGATGTTATGATAAATTAGTAAATAGGGACTCGCTAATTCTTCTATTATTTAGTCTTCAAAATCCGCTAATGTGCTACACAACACTAAACTTTATTTTCCCATATATTAATGACCCCCCCAAGTAGCTGAATATGGAAGTATTTGATTTATTTGTTTATTCTTAACAGGAGACTTGATTGCAGTCAAATTTGCAGAACATACAAAATTCTAAAATCATTGTTGGATCCTACTTCTAAATCTTCACCTTGGATCCGACATGTTAATCACTATGATGTTCTTAAACAATTGATAAGTTGTAAGTTGATTTCTAATTCAAATATAAAGAAAATTTATATTTAAAGACTGCGTCACTTTATATCTGAATTAATTCAAGAATTGAAGATAAAGCAACTCACAACTATCATTCCTTTTAGGTGTTAATATTATATATACTGGCCGAGTATATTTAACTTATTTATCACTCCCGCTTTGGTTCGAATATTTTATGAATGGTGCAGTAAAAGAGATTCAGGCAAAATACAACTTTTGATTAACAAAAACAAACATTTAATTTTATAATCACAAATTATACACTTAAGATCAAAACACTAAATAAGTTATTATAAACACTTCAGCCTTTCTGATAATAAAGTCATACAAACTCAGACAATGGTAATTCTACTATCTCTATTAAAGTTTTCTCACAGTTCCTTAAGTTCCAAATACGACAAAAATTACAGTAACACTTCCTCACAAACAAATATTTTTAATTTTTACACTTCAGCTAATTTTCGCCAATAGTTACCGTTAGTATAGGGAAATTCTAGGATGAAACTCACACACTTACTTCTCTGTATAGGAATATTAATGGTTGGAATAATCTTACCGATAATCTTCTATCTTCATCTACTTATGCATATACACTTTTTACAACTGTAAACACTTTAAACAGTAAACGTCACTCATTAAAATAATTCTTCTAAGCAATAACTGAATTAATCATCGGTCACAATATACATAAACAAACGTTGTTGCATAAAGTACTACTGATCACTCATGAAATAGGGCAACACAATAATTCCTTAACTTTAGGTTTTGTATGCACAGTTGTTCACTCTTCCGGCATTCAATTAATTCTTAGACACTACAATTCTAAACACAGCTATCGGTATACTTCAGCTTTACAGCTCTACTATTCTTTAGTAACTTCGTGCTTTGCTTCAAGGTTCTGTGTGTCCTTGAAAGGTCGGCCCTGAAATTAAATCTCAATTCAAGTATCGCTAGTCTATTTAGTAGTCACTCAGCTGTCTTCCGTAGCTATAATTGTTATTCTACAATTTATTAGCTAACCGCCTCTTGACTAGTAGACTTTATTTAGCTGCTTGAGTGACTTGCCGACTCGCTATTAATTAACGTACTGTGATTTCCGAATGCTCCGATTCCAACCTAATGCCAATCCTCTCCTTTCTCTCTCTCTTAATCTATCTAATCTCTCACTATCTCAATTTTCAGCGTTCTTCCCTTTTTATATCCATTCTTCCCGCCTAAATTATTCTCGTGATTTCTTTCTAAAACTCTTTTCAATAAACCTTCTCCTCACGTGGTGTTCCAAAACGTGCTCGCTCATTCACATACGTCTCCATGACAACAAAACAAAACACAATAAAATTGAGCTATTACATAACGTTAAACTTCTACAAACAGGAATAAATAGAGAATATTTACATTTCAAATAATGCGCAGTTAAATTATCAAATACAAGTTCTTATAATATTAACATAGTAATAATTAAAATAGCTTAATATTAGACAAAATTAAAGGAGTTATATGAATATTAAATTGTAAAATAAGTTGTTTACATTAAATAATATTTACAACTCTAGCCTTTGTGATGGAAGATCATGTTGGATTCTGAAGCGAATAATAATTACTCTAATGTCTACATAATCAGAATCCATCATCATCATCATTATCTGTTCATTGGACATCCACAGATGCCGTATGGTTACTCCGTTTTTCAGTGATGTGCCTCACCAGGCCTCGCCATGTAGTCCTGTTGGATGCTTTTCTGGAGCCCCCCACACACATCATTCTCATTGACAGTTTCCCTTCCTCTTTTCCAAGGAACTTTACCTTCTATTACTGTTCTGAGAAGTCCCCCTTCCATCCTTTCAATGTGACCAAAATATTTTAACTTTCTTCTGTTTAAGGCTCCTCCTTAAGGAGCCTTAAAGTTCTACTGATCTTTTCTAACACCCATTCATTTGTACGCCTTTCAGTATATGATTCCTTAACAGCCTTCTGTACCACCACATCTCAAAAGCAACTGTCCTTTTCTTATCTGACTTCTTAAAATCAGCCATAATATTTTATTTCTAGATTGAATCTGCCTCATTCATCATCAGACGAATATTCTCCTAATGTTTAATGAATATATGAAGCCTAAAAATGTTCCTTTAAAAATCTCATAACTGAATTTGTTATGAACAAGTGCGCCGATCATGAAAATTGTATGAAAACTCTTTCTGAAAAGCGTGAGAATAGAATTGATTCTTTCAAGGATTATGAATATGTTAGAAAATACAAACTCGATGACATCAGACTAGGTGTAATCATTATTAAATTGTTATAAGACCATCTCTTTTTTTATTTATTTTTTATTATTTTTATTTTTTTATTCTATTCAGTGTTTGTTTTACACACATTTGACTAGAGAGGCAATAAACGTGACTTCGGAAAGGTTGAAAAAATCCCTTTTGATAATAAACATTGGAAGGTCATTGATACTCATTTACCAAACCATTGACCATTGACGTTACTGACAGGATGGGTGAAGCACAAGTGCTTTTCATATTCCCCTTTATCTGTAATGAGAGTTGTTTGGGAATGGGAGATTTGTGAGCAATTAAGCTCGCCCTCTGAGGGCAGTAGTGTTAGCTATGATCAGTTGAGAGAAGAATAGCCTTCGTTCTTTTGTGTTTGTAGTAATCAATCTCATTGTAATTGACAGCTTGCACGATTAGTGGGTTTGAATGTGAACTTGACTTCGCGAAGAATTTTTCTGCAAGATCACGAAGAAGGGAGGAGATGTATGGAGTGCCGGTTTCTCGGTGAATTTGTGAATTTCTGATGAACCACGGTGCATCCAGAATCATCCTAAGGCATTTGTTTTGGATTCTCTGTAATTTTGAAATGTTTGATCTTGAAGTGTGACTCCATGCTGGTGAGGCGTAGGTGATGACTGGACGTATTACCATCCGGTAAAGAAGCAATTTATTATGTAGGTTAAATTTGCTCTTGCGGTTGATCAATGGGTAGAGCTGAGCAATGACTTTGGAAGATTTGGAGAAAATGAGATTGATGTGTTTGTTAAAAAGAAGTTTCTTATCCATTAATACCCCAAGATATTTGGTCTCTGAATGCCATGGGATCTTTTAACCAGAGAGCAGGATATCTTCTTTGTTGCAGATCTTTCTTCTTGAAAACACCATGGCTGAGCTTTTGAGGCGGTTTACTTGAATTCTCCAGTTGGTGAACCAGTTTGCTAGCTCATTGATACTTCCTTGGAGTCTAGTGATTGCTAGGTGAGGGCTGAGCGATCTAGCTAGAATAGCGGTGTCGTCGGCATAAAGAGCCGTAGTAGTTGTTTTTGGGTTGAGAGGAATATCTGCCATGTAAGTTGTGAAAAGTATTGGGGCCAGAAGAGAACCTTGAGGTACTCCCGCCAGGATTTTGCGCTTTGAAGAAACAATTCCGTTGAGTTTTACTTGCATGTATCTTTCATTGATATATGAATATATGAGTTTCACTAGTTTAATTGGGATATTGTTCTCAATTAGTTTGAAGATAAGGCCTTGATACCAGACCTTATCAAAGGCCTTGGCAACATCCAAAAATACAGCAGCAGTATGAAGGTGCCAGTTAAAGCCATGAGTGATATGTCCTGTTAGTCGGTGAATTTGTTGCACCGTGTTGTGAGCTTTGCGAAACGCAAATTGCTCATTTGGGATTATTTTCTGTTGGTCCACTGCTGATTGTAGTCTTGATAGGATGACCTTTTCTATTACTTTGCCAAGACAGGAAAGAACACTGATGGGCCTGTAGCTTTGGGGAAGTTGTGGGTTATTGCCAGGTTTTTTCAGAGGTATAATGTCCGCGA
Source organism: Typopeltis vanoorti (assembly GCF_054136105.1). Taxonomy (NCBI): domain Eukaryota; kingdom Metazoa; phylum Arthropoda; class Arachnida; order Uropygi; family Thelyphonidae; genus Typopeltis; species Typopeltis vanoorti. The sequence continues at coordinate 41,948,545 of NC_143563.1, read as the reverse complement.
TTTTCCAATCAGAGGGAAAGTATTGGAATCTTAAAATGGAATAGGTAATATTAACTAGATGAATTATGGCTTTCCGTGGGAGTAGCTTTATTATTCTATTGGTAATGCCGTCAGGGCCGGGGGCCGTTTTATTCTTCAGATGGGAAATGATATTTATTATTTCTGTTGGAGATGTGGGGGTGATGGTTTCTGAATCATCCTTAGGCTGACTTAGTGCATATCTAACTTTACGATGAACTTTGTAAATAAGATTGATATTTATGTTTGCATAAGATGGGCTGCATTGATTTTCCAGATTGTCAATTAGGGCTTCTACTTTTTCTTCATCTGTGTGCGCAACTCCAAGATTGGTCTTTAAAGGGGGAAGTGGTTGTCTTTTGGTACGAAGAGATTTCACAAACTTCCACATGGAGTTATCTTCTGGGTTGATTTCCTTCAGTTTGGTTTCCCATTTGGAGTTCCTGTGGACTTGGAGGGCTTCTCGAACCTGTCTGTTCAAAGTGTTTAAGGTTGCTTTGTCCTGTGGGGCTCTGGTGTTGTGATATCGCTTTCTGGCCTTGTTTTTGGCTCTAATCAGGTCCATTATCTCTTCTGGGATCCAGTTAGGAGCGTGAAAGACAGTGGTTTGAGTGACTGATGCTATTGCTGTGTTGATTTGCCTAGTTAAATTGTTTACAGCTTGATCTATTTCTTCTTTTTTACGAATGACAGGGGGAGGACCGATGTGGATTGGAAGAACCTTAGAGAGCTTGTCCCATGGTATGAAAGAATGATGGGGAGAGAGCTGGTCTTGAAGTCCTAACCTGAGTAGGATGGGATTATGATCTGAGTTAAGCTCTTCTACTGTCTCCAGCTGGTATTGATATTTGATGTTTCTGAGGATAACTATGTCTAATACATCAGAACTTCCTGATGGGCTGTAGTGGGTGGGTTCAGTGGGTCCAGCTACTATTGATGAGTTGAGTAATGTGTAGTTGTATAAGGTACGGCCTTTGGTGTTGATTGACGAACTGAACCAGGCCGTATGTTTGGAGTTAAGGTCTCCAGCTATAATTATGGAATCCGTGCAGCCGAGGATGGAGTCTAAGTCTGCTGTCAATAGTGGAATACTGGGAGGATTGTACGCTGCGTAGATTTTGAGTTTGCCAGCGTTTTTAGTGTGCACTTCCACACCCATCACCTCAAGGTTTAGAGTTTGGGGGTTGGTCAGCGAGTTGTGGCTTAAATAATTTTTGATAAAAATAGCTGTTTCGCCTCCACTAGAGTTAAGTCTGTCTGTCCTGTATAAAATATAACCTCTTAGTTTTGGGTTGTTTGATGGTCTGAGGTGGGATTCACTGATCAAGATTATGTCTGGATTGTATCTTTTTGCAAATTCTTGCAGCTCGAGAATTTTGTTTGTTAAGCCATTGGCATTCCATGCTGTTATCATGAGAGAATTTGGTTTACATTTTTTAAACATTATAGAGAGCTGTTAATATGGATTGGGTTTCTAGGTAGAATCTTTTTCTGGAGGATGGTGAGGTGCTTGCTTTGCTGAATTCATGCAGCATTGTTGCAAGTGACGAGGTTAAAGCTGATGTGAGATTAGAGCTTGTTCGCTCTTGCAATGAAGAAGTCTGGGTTCTTACCGCTTCCGCATATGATTTGGACATGGTTGAGGGTCGAGTGCCTTCCTGTGTTGTCGAATGTGAGGTAATATGATCTGGAGGGCGAACTGCTTGCATGTGCATTGTGTCATTTCTTGGAGGAGCGTTACTTCTTAATGATCCACGGTTTTTTGGATGGAAAAGGCAACCCTTGTAATTAGAGGGGTGTGGTCCTCTACAGTTGGCACAACAGGCAGGTGTCGACCTGGGTTTGGTGCAGGAGTTGGTTTGATGACCCTCACCGCATTTTAGGCATCTATATGCAGCTCTGCACAGTTTTTGGGCATGCCCGAACCTCTGGCATCTGTGGCACTGCCCTGCCGATGCCTTCTTCCTTAGAGGTTCGGTTGTGATTTTAAGCTTACAGATGTCTGTTACTTCATAGATGCTTTTTTGTGTGTTGGAGATTTCGACCAACACCAGTGGCATTGGAGTTTTATATGACCTCAACATTCTACTGACTTTGGTTGGAGTCAGTCCTTGATTGATGAGGTCAGCTGTGATCTCATCAGTTGTGATGAGATCACAGCTGATGATCTATCTCTTAGAACTACCTTTAAGTTCTTCTCGCTTGCTAGCGCAAGGTGTGGAAGGGCAGTTTTGAGTTGTCAAACATTTTCGTCATCAAGCGATAATCAGTGACAGTGGTAGGGTGGATCTTTACACCCTCTTCAGTATTTCTTGCCCAGGAAAAATTGATATTATGTTCTCCTAGGGATCTTGAGACTGAGGTCCATTTGTCTTTATCTCGAAGGATAACTGGAGGGACCTTTTCTTTTCTGTCTTGGGAGATCTGATTTTGTTGAATTGTTACATTATCTTCCAATTCACCTCCCGATGTTCTTCGTCTTTTATTAGATTGTTCCTCATGAGAACAATCTATTGGATTGAATGAATCAATCACCGCATCTCACGGTCGATTGATTCTCACGTCCATGTTGTCCAAGCTAAATTCAATACTTTTTTCATCATTTATTTAAAAAGGTATTTTAATATTTATCAAATTTTTTTCTAATATTTTTAGAATAACGTTTATATTTTATAAAGTTTAGATAAGTGTTAAACTTCATATAATATTTTATCAAAAATTTAGTTTTTCTTCAAACTAATTTGAAATAAATGTTTTAAATATATTTGTTATAGGACGAGATAAAGTGAATTGACTATAATCTACTCGAAGTTTTATTGTGATAAAAGAACAGCTTAAAAATTGTCGATGGGTGGCGTCTCAACGTGTAGTTTCTTCTTTTGTTTATAGATGGCAGCACCAGTCGTTTCAAAATGGATGCTTCTGTTATATATAACATGTGGGAAGAAACATGCTATTTGGGGGAGGATTTCGTTAGGTATTGTATACGAATTGGGGTAAAACCATGTCCACCTGTTCATACTGAATGTGAATAATGTAAAATATAGCAAATGGTATTATTGACATGCTTTATGATATTCCATAACTCGTACTTGAAGTCTTCGGAGAAAAACATTTATTCCCAAAACTATTATTATTATTATTATTATTACGGGCGACTCCAAGGAGTCCTTAAACTCATCGAGGGAGGCCCTAAACATCATGCCCATCACAACTATTCGACATTCACACAGTATCTATTATACCTTGCCTTGAACTCACTCACTGGCATAGCACCCACAACAGACTCTGGCAGCCCATTCCACTCATTCACCACTCCAAAAGTAAAGAACCCAGCTCTAACACCCTTACTAACCACACTCTTTCCCAGCTTCCATAGATGTCCCCTAGTCCTCCCTCCAACAGTATTGTTCTCAAAAATATCCTCTGAATTAATCCTATAGAAACCCTTCAGCATTTCGAATGTCTCAATCATACTCCCCTTTTCCACCTATCGACCAATTTCTGCAACCCACAAATCTTCAACCTGTTTTCACAAGGTTCATTCGATAGACCAGCTATCATCTTGGTCACTCGCCTCTGGATCCTCTCAACCTCCTCCCCATCAAGAGACCATATCTGGGCACAGTAATCAAGATGGAGTCTTATCAAGGCTCGATACAGAGACACAATAACTTGCTTATCTCTGCTCGTCAAAGTATTCTTCAGCATCCAAGTGATTTGATGAGCTGATTTAGCCACTTTTGCGATGTGTCCCCCTAAACTTCAACTCCTTATCCACCAACACTCCCAAGTCCCTGGCCCTCATCAATCTCCTGGAGTACAGTTCGACCAATGTGGTATACTGCTGCTAATCTTTTCACCCCCAAATGCATAACCTTAGCCTTAGCCCATACCTCCAATCTATCCAAATCATCCTGCAAAATTTTGACATCTTATGCATTCACTATTGCTCTACCCAACTTAGCATCATCAGCAAACAAATGAACCGTTCCTCTCAGATCCTTCCCTATATCGTTAATGAACAAATTAAACAGCAGTGGTCCACGAACAGAACCCTGCGGCACACCACTAGTCACAGGCCGTCTTTTGGACTCTACTCCTGAATTAACCACTCTCTGGTATCTCTCCATCAACCCCCCCCCCCCCTCCTATCCATCTCACCAACCCTATATCCATTCCCATATATGCAGTTTACGGTTTAGACTTCCATGTGGTATTCTGTCAAAAGCTTTAGCCAGGTCCAGCAATATCACTATAAACCCATTACAATGTGAATGTGAATAATGTAAAATACAGCAAATGGTATTATTGACATGCTTTATGATAGTCCATAACTCGTACTACTTGAAGTCTTAGTTATTCTATATATCTATTAGTCTTAGTCAGGGCCGCGCCATGCGGTTGTGCAGATTATGCCCCGCACAAGGGCGCTTGAAGATGAGGGGCGCCATTTCAACATGGGAAATAATACAAAATATATATAAATTTTCTATTATTCTTGAATTATATCGTACTATATAAATTACATAATTATATAGTAACAGTAATAGTAGCACACTTATATACTAACAAATCATTATTAATTCAATAAAAATGAAATTTGAAATCAGTTTAAATTATTAAGAATTCTTAATAATCTAACAAAATATTTTTAACTTAATATATCACCAGTTTTTTATAATTTGTTTGAAGTGAAACGTTATCAATATTACCACAGATTTTATTTCACAAAGTAAGCATCGACTCAGCGAAATATTGTATAAATATTCTCGATTGTTTATTATATTTTTAGTGTAAATTGTTAGTTTAAGACAGACCGTGAAAGGCATTGCCCATTGTGGATGTGTGATTGTGACTGAAACAGTGACATTGTTCTTCAGATTTGGAAGGTAAGAAACTATAACATAATTGATTTTTTTTTCGGCAGTAAGCATTTGGTGAGACTTTAAAATAAAAAGGACGGTAAAATTTACCAGTCAAAAAAAAAAATTGATTTTAATTGAACCTCTAGTTTTCAGGAAAAACATTTATAACATTTTTAAAAATAACATAAAATAAATTGTAAATGATTGTTATTTTTGTTGTATAGTTGATTGATTTTCATTTTTTTTTTTTTTTTTTTTTATAAATTTACCTATTATTTTCTTCTTAACCCCTTAACCGATTATCTGAGGCTGCCTGAGGGACCATAGCTAAACATCCCGTATATATGCGGGGTAGTCTACGGGAGTTCTTATCGGCTGGTCAGGCTGATGCGGCTCGACTTAAATTAATAAACATAGGTAAATTTATAAAAATAAAAAAAAAATGAAAATTATTCATTGAATAATTAAAGAAGTAGCTCCACAAGCAAAATTTGTACATTGCAGCATTCATCGCGAGGCTTTAGCCGGAAGAAATATGCCTGTTGCTGTGAAGACAGTTTTGAATGAAAGTGTGAGAATTTGTAACTTCATTACGTCCAGAGCTATGAATTCACGACTATTTTCCATTTTGTGCAATGAAATGGGTGCTGAACATGATTCTCTTTTACTTCACACCGAAGTTAGGTGGTTGTCGAGGGGAAATGTATTGAGCCGCCTCTCTGAACTTCGTTCAGAAGTGCAGATTTTTCTCTCTGACAAATCCTCAGACTTGAATTATTTCACTGATGAACTGTGGCTTGCCCGGTTGGCTTACCTGGCAGATTTATTTTGCCACCTTAACCAGCTGAACACGAGCTTGCAGGTTGCGCGTACTTCCTTATTCTTGGTACAGGATAAAACTGCGTATCTTAGGAAAAAAAACTTGGCTTCATCATTAAAGAAATCAATACTGGATACACGTGTTCCTTTCAATTGTTGGATGCTTTCTTAACTGAGAATGAAATTCTTCATAGTGAACTGGCAGTGAATATAAAGAAACGTCTTGGGAGTCTAATCACAGAATTCAAGGAATACTTCTCTGAAAAACTGGCTTTAGAATTTTGATTAGAGAGCCATTTTCCATTGTGACACCTTACCAGAAACGCCTTCCGAGAAAGATGAACCGATCGAGCTCTCCTGCGACGGAAGTCTCGGGCAAACAATCAAGAGGATGGATTTAACAGACTTCTGGTTGGCAAGAAGGAATGAACATCCAATGATCTCAGAAAAAGTTGTAAAAATTTTCTTAGTGTTTGCAACTACTTACCTTTTGAGAATGTGGGGTTTCTTCTCTCATTTATATCAAAAACAAGTACGGAAATAAGTTGAATGTTGAATCCGATTTAAGATTCAAATTAAGTCAATTGAAACCAGACATTAAGAAGCTGTGTTTAGCTAAACAAGCACAACCTTCACACTGAAACAAGATTGTGAGTTCTGTAATTAAAAATATGTTACATTCATAGCTTGTACTGATTGTAAGTTTATTTGAGAAGTGGAGTAAGGACCATTATCAGGAATATGTGTTTGTCAAAATTTGGTTATGTATTCACTCATTATTATTTTAATTTTTAAAAATTGCACATTTTACAGAACAATCCATTGAATAGATTCAAAGAGTATATGAATAAAATAATAAATAACTAAATAAATCACTAGTATTGTAGAGAAATGCTTATTTTGCCCCTGGGGCCAACAAATCACGCTTTTCCAGAATAAATTTGTTTACTGGTTACATCTAATATCCTGAATTAAATATAGTGGTATGCCACTGGAAAAGGTGGAGAACCCCTGCTTTAGATGATCTAGGTTTGTTTACCCCAGTGGCGCACCAAGAGGGGGGGGGGGGCAGGGGACCCTGGCATTCCCAAAGAAAAAGAAAAAAAAACACTAGAAAATTTTCCAAAAATCTTTTCCTAATTAAAATTCATTTTTTTTTAAATTTATGTTGTGTCTTCTATTTCTATACTACTTATGAATTATCGATCATTGCAGATTCTCAGTCATAGGTCGTATGCGATGCGTAGTGTGTATTCTCAAATTGTCTACTCAACTCCCCCCCAAGATTAAATCTTGAGTGCGCTACTGGCTTACACATACTGCAATTTTGGCCCTTTCTTGATACTCTTTTTGGTGTATTTTTGCATCATTTTATTTTGCATTTTATAAAACATTTTATTTTGCATTTTATAAAACAAAAGGCAACTGTGCAGTTGCCTTTTGTTTTATAAAATATATTTATTGTTGTTTGGTAATTTTTTTTTTGTGAATTTGCATTATTATTCACGTAAAGTAAGTACATTTATTATATTTTTGCTAAGTTTGAAAATCAGTTCAATAGTTTCATTTTAGTTAATTATCTTATTACACAATTACCAGAATGTAAAAAATATTAAATAAATATCAGTGAGAAATCAATCAGTGGCTAATATCTCTACATGTTAATTTTCAAAAAATACCTAAAATGTAAGCATATTTATTATTCAAAACATCTGAAAAATCAAAATTCTGTAATAATAAAAAAAATTGTCAGTCTTGGGCCATTCACCTTAAAAATAATAGCCAGTTAAGGGGTTAAAGGGTAAATTTCAGAAATTATTATTTATTTTGGCCGACAACTTTTAACGCTCTTCTTATTTTAAAGTATCTTAACTCCTAGATGTCGGGACAAAAGCCAAAGAAGTTATTTGGTGCACAAAACAGGAAAAGACAATTGCAACGAGTACAACTGGAACATAAATTGGCTGGATCGCTGAATAAATTTTTAACTTCAGGACCACATGAAAACCGAAGAACGGAAAGTTCTCACGAAGCAATGAAGAAACAAATGTTATTGCGAAAATGAAACTGGCCTGACTGGACTGTCTACAGAAGTTGCAGCAGAAGAAATATTGGATTCCGATTCAGCGAAACACGAAACTTCAAATTTTCATGTTAATGATCCACGTACTTGGCGGAATCATCTAACTACCAAAGTTAGAGATTGTTTAGTTGAGCAATGCCCACGTCAAGTAGTTAATAAAGAATTTCCCAAAGATGAATCTGGCCGCAAGTTTTCCAATTCATACTATTATCGAACTTTAGCAAATGGAGAAAAACTTTTACGAAGTTATTTAGTTTATTCAGAATCGCGAAATTCGGTTTTCTGTTATTATTTGGTAGTCATATGCTAAACATACACGAGACAAGTTCCGCGCACATTAAAAACTGTTCAAAATACAGCTAAATTAAAATGTCGTTGATTAAGAAATGCATTATTGATTGCACACAACAAAGATTATACGAAACTGAGAAAAAATATTGGCAATCTGTTATAGAACGGTTAATCTACATAATACAATATTTATCAAGACAGTGTATAGCTTTTAGAGGTTCTTCACAAAAACGTTTTTGAAAATGATAACGACAATTTTTTAAAGTTAGTAGAAACTGTTGCTAAATTTGATTCCATAATGGCAGAACACTTGCATCGCATCCAAACATCACAAAAAAGGAATATTGCTCATTATTTAGGTGATAAAATACAAAATGAAATCATCCGTATAATTTCTGCAGCTATAAAACAAAAAAATTTAGAAATGGTTAAAGAGACGAAATAGTATTCATTAATTCTTGACATTACTCCGAATATAAGCCACCCAGAACAATTATCTATTGTTATTAGATGTGTTAATCAAAATAAAAATACAAATATAGCAGAAATTCATGAACATTTTTTGAGTTTTCAATCTGTAGAAGATACCACTGGGCAAGGACTATCTGAATTTATAAAAAAATATTTAAAATGATTGAATATTAATTTTCAATAATTAATATTCAATAATTAATTATTGAATATTAACACGGAATAAAAAAAAGTCCTTGAAATAAATTCAAGGGCTTTTTTTATTCCGTGTGCTGCTCATTCATTAAATTTGGTAGTTAATGATGCAGCTAAGATATCCTATGAAACTGTAAATTTTTGGGGGAAAATACAGGAATTATATAATTATTTTTCAATATCTGTGAAGCGTTGGGCTATATTAATGAAACATATTCGTGTTTTAAATTTAAAGCCACTTTCTGCTACTAGGTGGGAAAGTAGAGTAGAAGCAATAAAGCCACTTAAAAATAATATCAAGGAAATTTACCAGGCTCTTTTTGATATTACGGAAGATGAAACTAAAGATATCGATTCTAGAGTTCAGGCAGACAACTTAATTTCAAAGATTTATTCGTTTAAATGTATTTGGTCTGTTCATGTTTGGTACGAAATCTTAAGTCTCGTAAATGTTGCAAGCAAAATAATGCAGAATCCGGCATTTGATAGAGGAAAAATTACAGAAAATGTTGATTATGTTATACAAGAATTAAATACTCGCAGAACAGACCAATATTTTGAAAAATATTATTAGAACTGCAAAAGAAGTAGCAAACGATCTTAATATTGATCCTATTTTTCAAGACATTCGCAAAATAACAAAAACAAAAATGTTTGGTTACATCAGATGAGACAACGCATGATCCTAAACAAAATTTTAAAATAATTTTTTTCTTCGCGATTTTAGACGCGAGAATAACTTCAGTCACAGAAAGGTTCATACTCTTAAAACAAGATTGGAGCGATGAAGATTTAATGAAACATCGTAAAGATTTGCACTTAAAATGAGCGATGGTATGACTTTATTTGAGGAATTAAAAACTTTGCAATATTTTATTAAAAAAAGAGTCGGCTCCTCAGGATGTTTTAAATTATATATACGAAAATAAATTAACCGACACGTTTCCGAATACTGCGATTTTATGCGTATTTATTGAATATTATCAATATCCGTAGCATCAAGAGAAAGAAGTTTTTCAAAACTGAAACTAATAAAAAATTATTTGCCGTCAACAATGTCTGGAGAGCGTCTAACGGATTTATCAATTATATCAATTAAAAATAATATTATGGATTCATTAGACATTAAATATAAAGTAAGACGGATAAATATGTAAAATAAATCTACATTTATCCTAATTGTTATATAGTTAAAAGCATATCTCCAAATTATTTTTATTATGTAATAATATTTCTTTTTATATTAAAATAAAAGTACTTTTTGTTTATATATATATATATATATGTACATATATGTTTTGTTGTATTTATATATTAACGAAATACATATTTCTGAAAAATTTTTTTATTAAAAATTCCTTATTAAGGAATTTTAGTGATTGCAATGTTCTACTATTGTTAAAATGTATTTTTATGTATGCATATAAAGTGTTTTGTACTTTTAACAAAGTAAAATTTTTTGCAAAAATTTTTCATGCAAACTTATTTTATGGGGGCGCTGAAAAAGTTTTGCAAATGGGCGCCTCAGTAGTAGGGGTGACGTTTCTGACAAAATGCTTCTGGCGGGCGTGGTTTCCTGACGTCATTGTGTGTGACCTCATGAGTTTGGAATGTGTTGGAATTTCCCTGTGGGCATATTGTCACTGGCTTCAGTTGTTGTGTTTTGGTTCTTGTATGGGATTATGGGTGATGGTAGAGATAAGGATTCGTGTTGTGATTGGTGGACACTTCTGACAAGATGAAGATCAAGATAAGATAAGGAATCGTAACGTGATTGGTTGATGACGTCATTGTGTGCGTGGCTTCATGGTTGTGGAATGTTTGGAATTTCCCTGTGGGCATATGTATCACTGGCTTCAGATGTTGTGTTTTGGTTCGCGTATGGGATTATGGGTGATGGTAGAGATAAGGATTCGTGTTGTGATTGGTGGACACTTCTGACAAGATGAAGATCAAGATAAGATAAGGAATCGTGATGTGATTGGATGATGACGTCATTGTGTGCGTGGCTTCATGGTTGTGGAATGTTTGGAATTTCCCTGTGGGCATATGTGTCACTGGCTTCAGTTGTTGTGTTTTGGTTCGCGTATGGCATTATGGGTGATGATAGAGATAAGGATTCGTGTTGTGATTGGTGGTGCAATTCTGACAAGATGAAGATCAAGATAAGATAAGGAATCGTGACATGAATGTTTGTTGTTATGAGATGTAGATAAGTGACATCATTTGTTAGTTGTAAATAAGTGACGTTGTTTTCAATAGAAAAATGGAGATATATTAGAGATAAGGAATCATGCAGTGATTGGTGGACACTTCTGACCAGATCAAGATCAAGATAAGATAAGGAATCGTGACGTGAATGCTTGTTGTTATTAAGTTTGGAATGTTTGGAATTTTGCTGGCCCCTTCTGTCAGAAACATCATGTGGTGTGTTTGGTGATATTTAGAGATATGAATCATGATGTTTTGTGTTTGGAAATTCACAGTTTCGAGGTTTTCTGAATAATTTAATTATATGGTATGTCACTCAAACATACAGTTTTTTTTCCTTCTTCTATAGATGGTTGTACTAATTTTCCAATACATTTTGGGATATTTCTTTACTGTTAACGGGTGGGAATTCTTACAGAATGTCGTGATGGCAGCAGTGTAATAAGCTATTCGAGCTTTTCTGAATAATTAATTATATATACTAATGTAACTCAAACACACTTTTTTTTTCTTCTATAGATGGTTGTACTAATTTCCAATACATTTTGGGGTATTTCTTTACTGTTAAAAAGTGGGAATTCTTAGAGAAAGTCATGATGGCTGCCGTGTTTCGAGTTTTCTGAATAATTTATTATACTGGTGTCCCTTAAAACACACACACACATAAGACATGAAAAGTCACTAATGTGTCCATGTTGATACTCTAATATACCCTGTGATTATTCTTATGAAAACAAAAAAAAACCGTTCAGTTTTAGAATTACGTTTACTAAAAACATACGACCATTGATTATTGTATTACAATTATCAATTGTTATGTTTAAGTTAAAAATTCACTTACATTTCTTTCCAGAATAAGAACATCCTGGTACTATCTAGGTTTTCTGAATATTCCAAATTGTTGATTAACATATATTCACAGAACACAAACACAAGTCTGAAAAGACATTTCACTTTTTCATTATAGGTTACTGTGGCTAACATATAAAAAATAAAAAAACGCGTTTTTTTATTTTTTTTCCAAAAAATTATCATAAAAAACGCGTTTTTTAATTTTCTTTTCCCAAAAAAGTTATCAGTATCAATTGGAGGTGATATCACTAAAAGATATCTGCAAACGATGAGCTCACTCATCTCCACTAGGTTGAGCAGACATCTTCTGGAGGAGAGGGGATGGTGAGAGACTAGGGTGATGGGGTTAGGTGTTTTTAGGTTTTTAGGTGGGGGAGCATTGCAGGGAAGACATCTGTCACCCTCTGTGATATCACAGAATGAGAGACATATGTTTCCCAGAAATATCCAAACACATAACGACATTGTTGTCATGTTTTGTTTGGCTATGGAATTGTGGGTGATGTTTTTGAGATAAGATATCTTGGAATTTTCCCAGGGTGACACACATCCGTCATTGTCATCAAGGTTTATCCAACACCATGTAGAAACATGTCCAGGAATCATCTGCGCAAAAGTTTAATTTTGGAAGGAACGGTCAGGGTTAAGGGTCAGGTAAACAGTACTAATGTATAAGGAAAAATAAACGAGTCAAGTGTCTTTGCAGTTACGACAATTCGTTCATCCTGTGAAGTTATCGTATTGTGTTGTGGTGATTGGTATCCAGGAAAGTGAAGTAAAGTAAAATAATGGGTGAGCCACAAAAGTCATTGAAATTTTCTTTCTTCAGGAAAATAGCATGAGACAAAACTCTTCACCTAGCTCTAAAAGGATGGAAACCGATTATTATTTTAGAAGACACGTACATTGTGATGTATTTATCCAGGACCACTTAGGAAAAATTACGCAGGAAGTGGTCTGATATCCTCGGGAAAAGTAAAGGTAAAATTTGTATATGTGTTTTCTGTAGGGAAAGGTAAAGGTAGGAAAAGTTAAAATTTGTATATGTGTTATCTGTAGAGTACAAACATTTTCTCTATGCCAAACTTTAAATAAGAGTTAAAGTCACATTTTGTTGATTTAATTAGGTGCTTCACTCTTTCTCTCTCTCTCTCTCTATCTGTAAAATAACCAGATTCTAACAGTTCGCATTTTCGATTATGTGACCGATTTGTTTTCAGATAACTCAAATAATGTCAATAGGTAGCATTAGACAATTTCTAAAATAATCAATACATGGATATTCGTTTTCAACACTTTTTTTTCCCTGTCCTGGCATTAATTTCACAGTTGTGATTTTTTTAAAATAATTAAACAGAATTGCATTAAGATATAAAGTTGTGGATTTAAATATCAACTTCTAATCAGAATAACTGAGTAAAAATTCACAGTGGAAAAACACAACAACAAAAACACATCTTTGTTCATTTAAGTTTACAAATGCACATTTTATTTTGCTGAAATACTATTTACAAGTATATTCACTGAGAAAAATTCGAAAAAAACATGTAATTACCTAAAAATATTTCACAATATTTAGTTTAGACTCTTAACATTTTCCAAAGAGTTCAATGAATAAAATTTTTGTTACTCACCGTTTCTTGGTTACATTACATCAAAATAGTTGGTCACGCAAAAGAATTTTTAAATCAGATACCATGGTAACCACACTTCCATACGTTTGATATTGTGTCAGTCTGGAAATGACACCATGCCTCACTAAACATTCTATGTATTCTTTTGTCAGCAAATATACACAAACCGTTTTTGTAAAATGTTCGTAAATGTCCCAAAATAAAGAATCTTTATCGAATTGGATAATTCGAAAATTCAATGACTTTTGTGGCTCACCCATTATTTTACTTTACTTTACTTTCCTGGATACCAATCACCACAACACAATACGATAACTTCACAGGATGAACGAATTGTCGTAACTGCAAAGACACTTGACTCGTTTATTTTTCCTTATACATTAGTACTGTTTACCTGACCCTTAACCCTGACCGTTCCTTCCAAAATTAAACTTTTGCGCAGATGATTCCTGGACATGTTTCTACATGGTGTTGGATAAACCATGACGACAATGACGGATGTGTGTCACCCTGGGAAAATTCCAAGATATCTTATCTCAAAAACATCACCCACAATTCCATAGCCAAACAAAACATGACAACAATGTCGTTATGTGTTTGGATATTTCTGGGAAACATATGTCTCTCATTCTGTGATATCACAGAGGGTGACAGATGTCTTCCCTGCAATGCTCCCCCACCTAAAAACCTAAAAACACCTAACCCCATCACCCTAGTCTCTTACCATCCCCTCTCCTCCAGAAGATGTCTGCTCAACCTAGTGGAGATGAGTGAGCTCATCGTTTGCGGATATCTTTTAGTGATATCACCTCCAATTGATACTGATAACTTTTTTGGGAAAAAAAAATTAAAAAAACGCGTTTTTTATGATAATTTTTTGGAAAAAAAAATAAAAAAACGCGTTTTTTTATTTTTTATATGTTAGCCACAGTAACCTATAATGAAAAAGTGAAATGTCTTTTCAGACTTGTGTTTGTGTTCTGTGAATATATGTTAATCAACAATTTGGAATATTCAGAAAACCTAGATAGTACCAGGATGTTCTTATTCTGGAAAGAAATGTAAGTGAATTTTTAACTTAAACATAACAATTGATAATTGTAATACAATAATCAATGGTCGTATGTTTTTAGTAAACGTAATTCTAAAACTGAACGTTTTTTTTTTTTTTTTTGTTTTCATAAGAATAATCACAGGGTATACAGTATTAGAGTATCAACATGGACACATTAGCGACTTTTCATGTCTTATGTGTGTGTGTGTTTTAAGGGACACCAGTATAATAAATTATTCAGAAAACTCGAAACACGGCAGCCATCACGAATTTCTCTAAGAATTCCCACCCTTTAACAGTAAAGAAATACTCCAAAATGTATTGGAAATTAGTACAACCATCTATAGAAGAAAAAAAAAAGTGTGTTTGAGTTACATTAGTATATATAATTAATTATTCAGAAAAGCTCGAATAGCTTATTACACTGCCGCCATCACGACATTTTCTAAGAATTCCCACCCGTTAACAGTAAAGAAATATCCCAAAATGTATTGGAAAATTAGTACAACCATCTATAGAAGAAGGAAAAAAACTGTATGTTTGAGTGACATACCATATAATTAAATTATTCAGAAAACCTCGAAACTGTGAATTTCCAAACACAAAACGTCACGATTCTTATCGCTAAATATCACCCACAAGGCAAAAAACGAACCAAAAACATCACGTGATGTTACTGACAGAAGGGGCCCAGCGAAATTCCAAACAATCCAAACTCAATAACAACAAACATTTACGTCACGATTCCTTATCTTATCTTGATCTTCATCTTGTCAGAATTGCACCACCAATCACAACACGAATCCTTATCTCTATCATCACTCATAATGCCATACGCGAACCAAAACACAAGAACTAAAGCCATTGACACATATGCCCACAGGGAAATTCCAACACATTCCAAACTCATTGCGTCACACACAATGACGTCAGGAAGCCACGCCCACCGGAAGCATTTTGTCAGAACCGTCACCCCTACTACTCGCCTCCTACCCACGGCGCGGCACTGGTCTTAGTTCCTTGATAACTTCCAGTGGGAAGTTAAGTAGGGTGTGTGTGTAGGTTATCTGCATGTTTTTGGTACAATTCCCGAATCGTAATTTATTTATTGCGTGGAGAATTTTGGACATAACAAATAATAAAGGAAAGTTTAAAAAATTATGTTTTAAATAAGTTAATGAAAAATTATTTATTTCTAGCGAAGACGCAGGCGCATGTTGACAACGATATCGACAAGAATTGGACTGAAGAACCCGTATGTGACCGAGAACGTCACCTGACGTTATTCAGCGAATGGCAACGAGTGTGCAGAAATAAACTGTCTGCAGATGCGCAGGTGTGTGGAAGTAAATTTTTTATTTTACTAATAAATTGTGTATATACAGCATGTTTACCAATTAGTATGTATTTAAGTACTGTCAGTAATATTCGATTAATTAAATTATTTATTTAATGATATACGTGGAGTAATTTCGGACTTAAAGTATATGAAACTAAATACTTTAATCAATCCATGTATTTTTTTGTGTAATTTACTACAACAAATAAAAAAATAATCGGACAATAAACATTTTATTGGAACAACACACTTCCTCACATTTCTAATGTTATGCTTTATGAAATAAAAAACATTGATGATATCCACAAATGTTAAAAAAAAACGATTGGCGATATACAATTGCATAAAAATTACACCATAGCGAAAAGGTAAAAATACATGTATGAAGTAATTTATTATTCGTTGATGAACTATGAAAGAACCTTTTGGAGTACATAACGTTTTGAAGATACTTATAATAAATGAAGTTAATTATATACAAAATCATTTTAAACATATTTTAATCTAAATTAATATTCAAAAGCTATTAAATAAAATGAAACAAAATATAATTAATTTTAAGCATTAAATATTTTTAAGTATAATATAAAGAAATATCAAAATTTTGAGCATTTTTCAAAAACACCATATGTTTTTATTCAATATGCTATGAATAAGTTTATTTCAGATGACTTTTATTTTAGATTTGCAGTTTATTTCAGACAGCCATTAGTAGCAGAGGATGAGGTGGGGGGATTTTGAAATGGCATTATTTGATTATTAGATTATTATATTCGAATCAGATGCATGAAACCATCAATAACTAGGCGCCAGTATTTTCCAGCGTCATAATAACCGAACACATAAATGTTGATCTAAGAAACAGGTAAAAATTTCAAAAAACTGATAACTTTCATTAAAGGGATATTTAAGTAATGAGAACTTTCAATTAAATAACATTAGTAATAGAAATGGTCAATAGATGGCAGGATAACTCATAAGTAAAATATATAATTAAATTAAAAATTTATTTTTAATTTAATTTTATATTTTGTTTATTTTATATTATTATTATATATTCAAAATGTGTACATATTCTGTTTTACTTAATCAAACCTGAACAACGTCTGTTGATGGTCAGTGAGGTTTTTTTTTGATAATTTTCCTTCTAAGTTTAGTGCATGTTCTTCAGATTAGCGGTAATAATGACTACAAAATTAATCTTAATAAATTTAAACCTTTGAATGGCTCAGAAAGAATGTATTATTTTTAAAACTAGCATATTTGAATAAGAACGATTCACTATATTACAATGCTTTGTGGAAATATTACATTATATTTAGTGTATATTTCTATATACGCTAAATAATGGTAAATTAAATATGAAATAACTATCCTTCAAAATCACTATTAGGCTGTGGCGTTCCTTGCGAAATGACTTCAGTTTATTAAAAAAAAAAAAAAAATCAGATTTTTTGAAAATTAAAAAATTTTAAAATTGACAGAAATTAAAAATATAATTTATTCAATTCAATTTTATTTTTACTTAACTAAAAACAATAAATTTGTTTTAATTAAAAGTATCTTTGTTCCAACTAATAACAAATTAGTTTCAATTAAAAACACGAATTGTGTTTTTATTTAATTGAAGTTGAATATTTTTATTCGAAGTTAGTTATTTTCGGAACAAATTCGTTCTTAATAAGGTCTTCCTCAGGAAAATTATTTATTCTAAATTCTAAATAAAAGTATATAAAAAAAATAAAAAAACAAACAAACATCGGAGTCAATTTTCGACCTGCTTATTTCATACTTTGAAATGCTGAAGTGACTTATGATTCATGAGTGAATATTTACAGTTACCTACTTTGATATAAAAAATATTCTCAACAGTTTCTATACAAAATTTGAACATTAATATTGTATAAATGAAAGCTTTACCGCACATATACATACGATACTGAATTGCAGTTTGAGAAATAATACTTAAAAACAACAAACGTGATTTTCTAAAGTCGTCTGATTGTCTATTCCTTTCGTACGGTCTTTCTTCGGCAACACATCGCAGTGTCTTCTGCTTCCAATAGGCACGAGACTGAAATACAGTATTTAATACTTTGTTTTGTTTCCCTCGACGTTAAATGTCATTATTTAGTTCTTTTGAAATCACATATACGAAACGTGTACAAACATGGTAGATATATCTCTTTCTTTCTGTTCTTCTTGTAATTCCTGTTTGCTCTTTTTTACCGAAACTGCAGGTACTTCGGACTCCTGTTTAGATGGTGGTAGTTGAGGAAACACTATCGACTCTACGTGAAGGAATGGGACTTGACACGTCACGTATATTAAAAAGGCTCCTATAAAGGACATTCCAGTGTAGCTTAAATATCGAATAATCTGTTAAAAGAAAGAAAGGGAAAAAAAAGAAGAAAAATATGCATCCAGTGAAACAAATTTATTATCATGCGATGAAACAATATCAATTCAAAATAAAACATTGCATGCAATATTAATGATGATGTTACGTAGATCCTTAGCAATAAATCTGATCTTATCCGGATAAAATTATCACCACAACATACTTAAAAACATGCTTAAACTCTTCTCACTTTCTGGGAGTATATTTTAAGTATTGAGAGTCAAGGCAATCAACTCCTATGACGAAAGTCATATTCTGATAACCTCCCTGGTACAAACTTTTGAAAAATTTTCATATTTTAATTATTTGGATATTAAAGAAGTTATGTATCTTTAATATTATCCTAATATTTTTAAATATTTTGAAATAACATTTATACAACTAAAATTTTGGTAATTATACAAAAACACCTTTTTTAAAAATAGTTATCAATCATACTTGTTTCTTTTATGATTCATCATAACTTGCCCATAAGATTCACAGCATGGTCAGACACTCACTCAAACTTCCTATCACCAGCACTGACCATTGCATCAACATCACCTGCTGAGATATATGACATTATTAAAAATTTAAAGAACAAAAAAGCTCCTGGACAAGACGGCATTACAAATCGTGTGATTAAACTTCTGCCCCGGAGGGCAGTAGGATTTATTATACCTGACCAGTATAATAAATGCAATTTTAAGATTTCACTATTTTACTTCCACCTGGAAACTGGCTGACGTAATTCAAATACATAAGCCAGGCAAAGACTCACACCTACCCCAAAATTATCGTCCAATCAGTCTCATCTCAAATCTGGGTAAGGTTGCAGAGAAGGTCATCCTCTCACGACTTCAGACCTCAATAAATGACCTAAACATCCTTCCAAAAGAACAATTTGGTTTTAGGCAACACCATAGTACTACCCAGCAAATCCACAGAATTGTTGAATACATCACAACCAGCTACAACTGGCGCCAGTGCACAGGCGCTGTTTTCCTAGACTTATCCAAAGCATTTGACAAAATCTGGCATTTTGGACTCCTGCACAAGCTTATCTCAGCCGGCATCTCACCTAAAATGGTTCATTTAATCCACTCATATCTTCAAAATAGATCAAAGCAAGTAAAAATCAACGGTTCTACATCCTCCCAGCGCCACATCTTTGCTGGAGTGCCGCAGGGATCTCTACTGGCTCCGTTGCTGTTCTCTGTATACATTGTCAGACATCCCGCACAATCCGATGACTTCCATTTTGGCCTATATGCGGACGATACGGCAATACTAACCAGATCTCTCAGACCCCTTTTCATTACCAGAAAGCTTCAAGAAAACATTCCAAAGCTGGAGGGTTGGTTCTCTAAGTGGAGATTGGAAGTCAACCCCCAGAAAAGCTCAGCCGTTCTTTTCTCAAAAAGACCTATGTCTCCTGTAGGAGATTTGTTACTATTCAATACTAAAATTCCCTGGCAGTCAGAAACAAATTACCTGGGTGTAATTCTCGACAAAAAGATATCTTTCAATCAACACACCAAGTCTGCGTGCACAAAGCCGTCTAAAGCCATAGCACAGATCTATCCGCTAATTAATAGAAATAGCAAGCTCAGCAACAGAATCAAATTGCAACTATACCAGATGATAATTCGTCCTATAATCACCTATGCCTCTCCGGCCTGGAGCCACACCTCTAATGCTAACATCATCAAAATACAGCGAGTGCAGAACAAGTGCCTGAGAATGATTTTGAACGCCCCGTGGTATGTTAGAAACATTCAACTCCACAGAGACACAAATATTCCCTATATTTTCTCTTTTCTACGATCCTTAGCCACCAAGTTTTTCCTAAAGACGTCCACACATCCCAACGATTTGGTTCAACAAGCTACAGCATACGATCCAACGGACATATTCAAATATAGAAGACCAAAAGCTATATTGGCCTCCTTTAGTGATGCATAATCTCCATGCACAATCAGGGCGAGCATTCTGCTCATAAATTTTACCTTCACTGTAACCACAACAGATAGCGGGGAATATGAAAAGCATCTTGCTTCACCCCTAAAGACATAAATGTCAATTGTCATAAGTTGCCTTACAAATCTCACACAACAAATTAATTCTGCTATAAAGGTAGCTTCCTCCTACAAATCTGCCCGCAAGCCAGATCGTTTGCCTGAAGACATCATGAACTTAATTAGAGATAAAAACAGAGCTCGAAAAAGATTCCGTAACACGTGTGCGCCACAAGACAAAACAAATCTAAACAGACTAAATGGGGCAGTAAGAGATGCACTGAAAGCTAATAGAGACTATGTATGGGATGAAAAGTTATCTTCCATTTCACCTAGTGATCACTCCATCTGGGGACTACTGAAAAATACCAAAAACAAAGGCAGATCCCTTCCCCCAATATTAACTGATCAGGGCCTTGCTCACACAGATGTGGACAAAGCAGAGGTTATAGCGCACAGCTTCGAAGAGCAATGCAGGCCTTCGTATGGAAACCTTGACTTTGACCACATACATAAGATTCACAGCAAGGTCAGACACTCACTCAAACTTCCTATCACCAGCACTGACCATATTGCATCAACATCACCTGCTGAGATATATGACATTATTAAAAATTTAAAGAACAAAAAAGCTCCTGGACCAGACGGCATTACTAATCGTGTGATTAAACTTCTGCCCCGGAGGGCAGTAGGATTTAGTATACCTGACCAGTATAATAAATGTAATTTTAAGATTTCACTATTTTCCTTCCACCTGGAAACTGGCTGACGTAATTCCCATACATAAGCCAGGCAAAGACTCACACCTACCCCAAAATTATCGTCCAATCAGTCTCATCTCAAATCTGGGTAAGGTTGCAGAGAAGGTCATCCTCTCACGACTTCAGACCTCAATAAATGACCTAAAAATCCTTCCAAAAGAACCGTTTGGTTTTAGGCAACACCATAGTACTACCCAGCAAATCAACAGAATTGTTGAATACATCACAATCAGCTACAACTGGCGCCAGTGCACAGGCGCTGTTTTCCTAGACTTATCCAAAGCATTTGACAAAATCTGGCATTTTGGACTCCTGCACAAGCTTATCTCAGCCGGCATCTCACCTGAAATGGTTCATTTAATCCACTCATATCTTCAAAATAGATCAATGCAAGTAAAAATCAACGGTTCTACATCCTCCCAGCGCCACATCTTTGCTGGAGTGCCGCAGGGATCTCTACTGGCTCCATTACTTCTCTATATACATGTCAGACATCCCGCACATTCCGATGACTTCAATTTTGGCCCTATATGCGGACGATACGGCAATACTAACCAGATCTCTCAGACCCCTTTTCATTACCAGAAAGCTTCAAGAAAACATTCTAAAGCTGGAGGGTTGGTTCTCTAAGTGGAGATTGGAAGTCAACCCCCAGAAAAGCTCAGCCGTTCTTTTCTCAAAAAGGCCAATGTCTCCTGTAGGAGATTTGTTACTATTCAATACTAAAATTCCCTGGCAGTCAGAAACAAATTACCTGGGTGTAATTCTCGACAAAAAGCTATCTTTCAATCAGCACACCAAGTCTGCATGCACAAAGGCATCTAAAGCCATAACACAGATCTATCCGCTAATTAATAGAAATAGCAAGCTCAGCAACAGAATCAAATTACAACTATACCAGATGACAATTCGTCCTATAATCACCTATGCCTCTCCGGCCTGGAGCCACACCTCTAATGCTAACATCATCAAAATACAGCGAGTGCAGAACAAGTGCCTGAGAATGATTTTGAACGCCCCGTGGTATGTTAGAAACATTCAACTCCACAGAGACACAAATATTCCCTATATTTTCTCTTTTCTACGATCCTTAGCCACCAAGTTTTTCCTAAAGACGTCCAAACATTCCAACGATTTGGTTCAACAAGCTACAGCATACGATCCAACGGACATATTCAAATATAGAAGACCAAAAGCTATATTGGCCTCCTTTAGTGATGCATAATCTCCATGCCCATCCAAGGCGAGCAATCTGCTCATAAATTTTACCTTCACTGCAACCACAACAGATAGCGGGGAATATGAAAAGCATCTTGCTTCACCTCTAAAGACATAAATGTCAATTGTCAATCATAAGTTGCCGATATATAATATTATATTAGGTATATGTGAATCGACCGTGAGATGCGGTGATTAATACCCTTGGAGGGTAATGGATGGCAATGCTGTAACCAATGAAGTTTTAACTGAGGCTAGGCTATTGCTGCTACCCTCCTGCCATGATCAGAGCTTGAATAGCTCAATAACACCTTACTTATCCCTACACTCTACAGATATAACGGGGAAGATGAAAAGCATTCTTGCTTCACCCCTTTAAGCCAGTCCTTATAAGGACATACAAGTTGTCGTTAAAGATCGAAACCGTTGATCCTATGTGAATTGTAGAGCAAAGGTTTTTGTATGCATTTTTCATTTATTCTCATTTTTACTTTTAATGTCATTAATCTATCATGAATATGTACTCTATGTTAAAGAAATACAATGTGGATTTTTAAGAGAAGTACGGTTTGAAATTGTCATTACTTCAAACGCAATCTCATATCGCTACTCCTATGTTATTATTTCGATGAAATGGGGAGAGAAACTATGAGAGACATTATAGACACTGTTTATAATGTTGATATAAAAAATCAACAATCTCGTTTATTTTGTATTGGCCTGAGCTTTCTTACATAACTAGAAAGGCAATAAAGTGGACTATGAAAATGAACAAGGATAATTAAGTTTGAATGGGATTGTACTGATTTACCAACCGTTTTATATAGTCTCTAGAACAGAAATAAACAGAACAAAGTAATAGGAATCAACAACCACCAATTACCTACCGATATATATATTACTTTATTAATTAATTAAAAAAGGTGTTTCACTGATTATTAGAAAAAAGTAAAATA
The DNA here is from genome assembly GCF_054136105.1 of Typopeltis vanoorti. Classification (NCBI taxonomy): domain Eukaryota; kingdom Metazoa; phylum Arthropoda; class Arachnida; order Uropygi; family Thelyphonidae; genus Typopeltis; species Typopeltis vanoorti. The sequence continues at coordinate 41,925,377 of NC_143563.1, read as the reverse complement.
AATATAAATCAAATTTTAAATAACATTTATAGTATTCATAATTATTATTATCTTAAATAATTTTAATAAGAAATAATTTATCTAGATGGAAAAAACGCTCAAAAAGGTAAAAAAATTGATTGTGTTGTATGTGTAAGTCAATCTCTCAGTGCTACTAGTTGAAGCACATTTTTTGAAATTCAGTTAGTAGTGATGCCATAACTCTATTACCTTGGTATTCAATCCACCTTTCGCAACATGCTAGAAACATTTATAAGGACTTTTAAAAGAAAGTCGAATTAATGTTTTTTTTTTTGTACTCCGAAAAAATGGGAGGAAAGTAGAAAAAAACCAGACGTTATAAACTATTTTTGTCACAGTCTTCGTTGATTTGACCATCACCCGTGATTGATTTGACAATCAATTACCCGTGTGCTGTTTGCAATCAAATAATTAAAGAAAAAAGAAGAGTTGTAAGTGTGACATTTGTAGAAAATAAATATCTATTCAAAGACTAATTCTGATAGCTTGCATTTGGCTTCCTTACTAACGTCTTCGCAAACGGTTGCTTTAATACAAAGCAACCGTTTTCGCGTCTGAGGATGAATGCTATTCCGTTTGCCTGTTTAACCAGACATGTACAAGCAATATTTGTTTTTCCACGAATTATTTTCTATAAGCATATGTTAGAGAAGCTTATCAGTGTCATTTTACTTGTTTACATTAATCTTGTCAGGTCATTTTTACGTATTTTTCTGCAGTTTCCAAAAGAAGTGGGCAACATGCCAGTTGTACATTGTTTATCTGTAAGAGTTTCATGTTCTTGGATTTTTATTCATACTCGTATGAATAAAAGAAAGCATTGTTGATTAATTATTAATATCGCATGATGTTAATACGTCATACGATACGCATGCGTGAATGAGTGTGTGTGTGACGTAAAGATTTCGAATATCCTCATTGGTTTGTAAGTGGGTGCGAACAGTTAGTGGAAGATCATCACTTACATTTCGTTAAAAATCTCTTTTATTTTGGTATTTCTGAAATATTAAAAACTACATTAGTTTTCGGAATGTTATCAATACGATTTTTATAATTAAATAGTTAAAATCACTATCACTAGAATATGAATAGTTAAAACTACTATTACGAGAATAATTAGCCAAAGCAGTACGAGGAGCGCACGGAAACATCTAAGACTCTTCAAAGGACAAGACAACAACAACAACGAGAATAGTACAAGAGTTAAAATTACAATCACTAGAATAGTTTTCCAAGTTCGGTATAGAAAATGTTTGCAGGAGAGGAGGTGTGTGTATGGGGGGGGGGCGTTGTTCAAGTTCATTCCTGGAACAACTAAGCGTAGAACAATATTTCATAGGATATATACATATGGATTAAAAGAAGAAAAGCAAAGTGTAAGGAGAGTAAGAATTTATTATTATTTGTGTTATTTATCGAAAACCGGTTTCAGGAAAGATTAAATATTTGAATCAGAAAATGAAATAAATTAAAACTAACTGAAGGTTTCTTGTGTCTGGGAAAAAAAAAAAAATCTTAACTCACTACGTTTAGCGAAGTCTGGGGGAGGTAACTATCCTCGCGGATGGGGGGGGGGACATCGTGAGTTCCCGTTTCCCCTTCTTTCTGTCCTTCATGAAGCAGGAAATAAGTCTATAAAATAGTATTAGCATGACAAGAAACTAGAAAAAGAAATTGCAAGTACACGAAAAAGGAAGTAGTTTTGAAACATAAAACATAAATTCAGACGTTAACCAGTAAAGAGAAAAAGAAAAGAGTAAGTCTATTTATAGGTAATTCGAACAGCATAGGTATAATTAATGTCAAGATGCTTTAATATGATATGCTTGTTAGACAAACAACAATTTCTGGAAAATAATGACACGTGTCAGCGATTGGATAGCGTGTCCTCGCTATCTAGTATTGTTGATCTTAGAGGTGTGCGAACGTGAACGTTACCATTGGAATAAAATCCATTTAAAGCACTTTGCATTAAGATCTTTCATTGAATATCATTCACTACACTTACAGCATTAAAAAAAAAGAAGTTCACTTAATCTCGTTTTTTTTTTTTTTTTTTTTCCGAGTTCATTGCTGAAGACTGACAACTCGGTAATTGGCTGAAGAAAGACTTAGTAATATTTCCTTTAGTTGGTAACATTTCCAAAAACTGCAGATAATTCTGTAGACGCTTTTAATTAAGAGAATTGTAGAAACAAATGTGAGCAGGCATTTGGATTCATAGCGCTAGGCCGTCCGAAGAAAGACCGTTCGAAGTTCTATTCTAGTTGCCTAAAAGAGGAACTTTTTCTAAGCCTTTCTTTGGTTGGTTCCCAAGTTAGTTGATCTGTGGCACCCTTGTCTTTCACCTTCATACATTCATTCACCCAAGTATAGATACAATCTCCCAATATCGACTGGGTCACCATGGGAGTAGTAGACCCAAACCTCCGTCAATGGGAGAGGTCTTCACTCTGCAGTGGGTAGGTAAAAATAGGCCGTTCATCATCATCATCATCATCATATCCAGTCTACTCCGTGTTGGCGGCGTTCATCGTTTGTGTTCACTGAAAATAAGACGTGACTTAAGAGTGCGCTTGCTCTGACTCTGTTATATGAAATGTCTCTCTGATGTTCCTCTAGCAGTAGGAGGATTGACTTCTCAGTCTGGCTTCCCACAATCACATATTGTTTTATATACACCGGAGACTGAAGATGGTTATGGGCTTGTTTTAGGTGACTTAAAACTGACCTTAGTTTTGGAAGAGTTAAAAAACACGTTTTTATATTAATTTCTTTCAAAATTCTTCAGAGTTTCCGGGAGAGCGAGATGATTTACGGTAAAGAAATATAACCCTTGAGGTTGTTAGGGATCTCTGTGTTGTTTCGAGGGCGCTGGTATGGTTGCCTCTTAATGTTTTTGGAAGAGTATCCATTATTTAAGAAAGTTCTTTCTCGATATTTTAATTCATTTTATAGTTCTTCTTCATCAGACAATACCGAGCGAGCACGGTGAGCCAATGTAGAAATGATAACTTTTGTGCGGGATAGTGATGTGAGGATGCATATAGGTATCTATCTGTGTCTGCTGATTTCCTGAAGATTGTGATCCTTAAAGAATCAGACATCTTTGTAAGCTTCGTGTCTAGAAATGAAAGGGAACCATTTTCTTCAATCTCGACGGTAAATTTTATGTCTTGGTGGAAGCTGTTTAAATGATTTAGGAAGATGTGAAGATTCTCTACACCAAGCTCCCAAATAAGGAATATATCGTCCAAATAGCGGAGCCAAGTTTTAGGTTTCAATGTTGCTTTAGAGATGGCATTTTCCTCGAAGAAAAAGTTGGCTAACATTGGAGACAGGGGGCTATCCATAGCTAGTCCTTTGTTCTGTTTATAAATTTTCTCTTCGAACTTAAAATACCCCGAACTAATACAGTGTGAGAGGAGAACAAAAATCTTTTTAGAGATCTTGTTTTTTAAAATGCTGAGAACGTCTTGAGTTGGAACATTTGTAAAAAGTGTCACGACATCCCCATAATATCGGAATTCTTCAGCTTTATATCTTTGATTTTAGAAGCGAAGTCCGTTGAATTTTTAATGTAAGAGGAAGATTTTCCTACTAGACCTTTTAAGGAGGATGCTAGATATTTTGATAATTTATATGTCGGTGAATCAATACTCTCAACTATTGGACTGAGCGGACAATTTGCTTTATGCACCTTTGGAAGGCCGTATAATCTACTTCGTATGGAAGCAATACTCGCGATTAACAACGCAAAACCACCAATCGACAACATTTCTCCTGATGAAAGACTAGCTATCAAAAAAACTTAAAAGGAATAGGGATATTATTATCCTCCAAGCACACAAGGGCAATGCAAAGGTCGTACTAAATAAAACAGTTTATCGCGAAAAAATCCTGACGTTACTAGAATCAGATACCTACTCCGAACTAGACCGAGACCCCACGAGAAAGATACATAATCGAACAAACAATCTCCTTATGACGACAACGGAACTTCCAAGAAACACACGTCTTTCTCTTCAGTCCTTACAATCACTTATTCCAAGATTATACGGCCTTCCAAAGGTGCATAAAGCAAATTGTCCGTTCAAGTCTTAATTTTATATTAAAAAAAATTAATATAAAAACGTGTTTTTCAACTCTTCCAAAACTATGGTCAGTTCTAAGCCACCCAAAACAAGCTCATAACCATCTTCAGTCTCCGGTGTATATAAAATAATATATGATTGTGGGAGGCCATACTATGGCCAGACCGAGAAGTCAATCCTCCTACGGAAAGAGAAACATCAGAGAGGCATTTCATACAATAGAATCAGAGCAAACGCACTCTGAAGTCCCGTCTTATTTTCAGTAATGAAAACAAACGATGAAGGCCGCCAACACGGAGTAGATTGTGATGCAACATTAAACGTTTATATTTGTCACGATGAAGTGGAACGGCGCATAGTGGAATCCAAAGAAATTGTCCTAGCCTCTTCTCACATCAAGAGCAACCTCAGTTATAGTCTTCCTGACTCGCATAGTTCTGCCATTAGATACTGGCGTAAGCGTGAACTCATACGCTCGCATTTGCACAACAATAAGACTACAGAACGGACTATAACTACAATTCAAACTTAACTTCAGTTTACAAGTCTGTAAATATATATATATATATATATATATATATACTTATATATATAAATATAAATATAAATATATATATATATATATATATATATATATATATATATATATATATATATATATATATATATATATATATATATATATATATATATATATATATATATATATATATATTGAAGTGAGGAAAACCTCTTTTTTTTCACTAACAAAAACAAAGAAAAAATCTCTAATATTTTTAAATAACCACCTTGATCGAATTTTTGAATCGTTTTTTTTTTTTTTTTATTGTGACCTTTTTTTAACTTTCTTAAAAATAATACTGCTTTCAATTGATTACATTTTATTTTCTATATAAAAAAAGCTACAAAAAACTTAACTGAGCCAAGGAATAATGCCTTATTAGTTTTTTCAAGGATAACCAGTATCAAAGAAAAAACACTCACAAATATTACCCTAAAAATTCTTGTCTATTGTAATCTTGTGATTAAATGTGAAAAATATTCTCGCGCTTGATTGCGATACCTCAAAATGCAAGTTCAAAATAATAAAAGAAAAATGTAAAGTTCGCCACCCTATATGAACAGAGAAAAAATAACAAGTAAAACATGCTTATATCATAACGATAGCCATTAATCTACAGAATGCTGCTTGGAATTCATGACAATAAGTTCATAATTACTGCTGTTTACTTTCAGTTCTAAAAGGCAACTTTTGACGAATAAAATAATTTCCTGAAGGTTTAGCCTCTTCATCAAAACTAACAAATTTCCCCTGTGTAAAACAGATAAACAAATCCTCAACCAATAAGACTAGAGCTGAATGACGTAAGAAAACAATCAAAAATCAAAACAAGATGAGCTTGATCGAATTGGCCACATGGGGTCGCTTTCTATTTGTGTCGATGATCACGAGAATTTCAAGTATTCATTTCATATTTGAAATTTAAATCAGATAGTATTGTGAAATGAGAAAGAAAGAAAGAAACAGACCAAAAGGCTTATTTTCAATAAATGCGAACAGAACAAAAGAAATGTAGTGCAGTTCACTCATCTGAACAAAGGATGTCATGAGCGACATTATAGATTATTTGTAAGCACCGATATTTCAAATAGCTGAAAGTCATATGCCTGAAGCCATACTTGCATTTTGAAGGGAAAAAAAAATTAGGAAATTTTCATCAGATATCGAAATAGCTTAGAAATGGATTCATTCATCTCATTTCAGATTTGGTTAAGGAAATTTTCAAAACATTAAATTAAAGTGGATGATGCTTTAATTTTATCGTTCAGGATGTAAATTTTAAAAGAAAAATAATTTTAATAATAAAAACTATTTATTATATAATAAATAAGGATAATAATGTCTTATTTTTTAAATATAACCTTTTTAAGAGAAAATAGGAGAAAAAGTGTATTACACCTTTTTTATTTAAATATATTTGAACTATTTAAAAGTTCAAATAAATTTGTAATTTGTAATGGTCGGGCTAAAATATAGGATTGATTCATTCAATCCAATACCCTTGGAGGATAATGGATGGCAATGCTGTAGCCAATGAAGTTCTAACTGAGGCTCGGCTATTGCTGTTACTCTCCTGCCACGATCAGAGCTTTAATGGCTCAATAATACCTTATTCCTACACTGTCCTCTACAGATAACGGGGAAGATAAAAAGCATTCTTGCTTCGCCCCTTTAAGCCAGTCCTTATAAGGATAAGGTAATTTGTAATGTAATTTTTTAAATATAACCTTTTTAAGAGAAAATAGGAGAAAAAGTGTATTACACCTTTTTTATTTAAATATATTTGAACTATTTAAAAGTTCAAATAAATTTGTAATTTGTAATGGTCGGGCTAAAATATAGGATTGATTCATTCAATCCAATACCCTTGGAGGATAATGGATGGCAATGCTGTAGCCAATGAAGTTCTAACTGAGGCTCGGCTATTGCTGTTACTCTCCTGCCACGATCAGAGCTTTAATGGCTCAATAATACCTTATTCCTACACTGTCCTCTACAGATAACGGGGAAGATAAAAAGCATTCTTGCTTCGCCCCTTTAAGCCAGTCCTTATAAGGATAAGGTAATTTGTAATGTAATATACCCGTCTAATAAAATCATACCTCACTGACAGATCCTGTATGGATAAGATGTTATTGCGCTATTAAAGCTCTGATCATGGCAGGAGGGTAACAGCAATAGCCGAGCCTCAGTTAGAACTTCATTGGCTACAGCATTGCCATCCATTACCCTCCAAGGGTATTGGATTCCTATAATCCGATTACAACAACAACAACAACAACGTTACTGGCTTGCTGGGTGAAGCATAAAATGCTTTTTATTTTCCCCTTTATCTGTGTGGAGAAGCTTGATGGGGGAGGTTGTGAGACTTATGCTCGCACTTTGTCAATATGGAGTTAACTCTGTTCTGCTGAAAGCAGGATTGCCTTGGGTCTTTTGTGTTTTTGATAGTCATGTTCACTATAACTGGAAGCTTGTCTGATTAGTGGATTAGGATGAGAATGTGCCTTGCTGAAGAACTTTTCGGCATGGTCATGAAGGAGAGAACGGATGTCAGGGGTTCCGGTTTCTCTGTGGATCTGCGTGTTTCTGACGAACCATGGGGCATCTAAGATCATCCGCAGGCATTTGTTTTGTATCCTCTGTAGTTTCTGGATGTTAGATTTGGATGTGTGACTCCATGCCGGGGATGCATATGTGATTACAGGTCGAATTACCATCTTATATAATAACAGCTTGTTGCGTTTATCCAATTTGCTGTTGCGATTGATCAGGGGATAGAGTTGGGCTATGGTTCTGGATGTCTTTGTGCCTATGAGCTTGATATGGCTGTTGAAATTTAGCTTTTTGTCTAGCTGTACTCCAAGGTATTTGGCTTCTGTCTGCCATGGTATCTTTTTTCCGAGAAGTTCAATATCATCTTGGATGAAGGCTTTGCGTCTGGTGAAGAGTATAGCTGAGCTTTTGACGGGGTTTACTTGTATCCTCCAGTCGGAGAACCATTTCTCTAGCTTTGTGATAGTATCCTGGAGACGACTGATGGCCAGGTGTGGGCGGAGAGATCTTGTCATTATGGCTGTGTCGTCTGCATATAGGGCTGTGATGGTAGTCCTCAGGTTCTGTGGAATGTCAGCCACGTAGATTTTGAAAAGTAAAGGAGCCAAAAGAGATCGCTGAGGTACTCCTGCCAGGATTTTGCGCCTAGTTGAGATGGTGCCATTTATTTTTATCTGCATGGATCTGTCAGTGAGGTATGATTTTATTAGACGGGTATATTACATTACAAATTACCTTATCCTTATAAGGATAAGGTAATTTGTAATGTAATGTAATGTAATGTAAGGAAACCTTATCCCTACACTGTCCGCTACAGATAACGGGGAAGATGAAAAGCATTCTTGCTTCGCCCCTTTAAGCCAGTCCTTATAAGGACTATAAGGTAATTTGTAATCCAAGTTCAAATAAAAGAAGTAAAGAACTTGGAGGGTAATGGATGGCAATGCTGTAGCCAACGAAGTTCTAACTGAGGCTCGGCTATTGCTGTTATCCTCCTGCCATGATCAGAGCTTTAATAGCTCAATAACACCTTATCCCTACACTGTCATCTACTGATACTGATAACGGGGAAGATGAAAAGCATTCTTGCTTCGCCCCTTTAAGCCAGTCCTTATATGGACTTAAACCGTTGTAGCTAATGTATGTCGTACGAGGCGACTAAAATTGGTACCCATGGAGGGTAATGGATGACAATCCTGTAGCGAATGAAGTTCTAACTGAGGCTAGGCTATTGCTGTTACTCTCTTGCCATGATCAGAGCTTTATAGCTCAATAACACCTTATCCCTACACTGTCCTCTACAGACTACGGGGAATATGAAACGCATTCTTGCTTCGCCCCTTTAAGCTAGTCCTTATAAGGATAATTTAAACCGTTGGTTGCTTTTCCTAAGTAAAGTAGTCAATTCTTCTCGCAATAATTAGAACAATTTTAATTTTTTCTATTGACGAGAGTAATAGCCTTTAGAGAGCTTTATTGAAAGACTTAAATTAGGCTACCATTATATTTCGAATGCATAAAGGTCTTTAATGAATTATGCACAGAATTAAAAGTTTTTTAGTTAATTAATGGTTTAAATAAAATTTTAAATCCTTCACTTACATGCTCTTCATGGTTCATATATGTCCTTTCGCGAATGATGGCGGAAAAATAATACATGATGGGTATGTGGATAAGATAAACCATGAAGCTAAGTCGATACAGCGGGACGAGCCCTTTCCACGAAAGAATGGAATTGAAGACTCCTATAATTTAAAAATAAATACTTAAATGATAAATAATAATAATAAGTATAAAAGCACACCTGTTTGTATGTTATTTAAACTTGACTGTACAGTTTATAAACGAAATTCAATATGTAAATTCTATAAAAACATATACAGTATAACCGAATATTAAAACATGCAAAATAAATTCCTCATTACGAATATTAATAGTTGAAAACTACAAAGCGAATGACCCACCTCCATAACCAGTCATGCATGCAAATGCCATCCACGCTATTCCCAAGGTATATACATTGCGATTTGTGATACCATACAAGACAGATATGTTGACATCCTGAAGCGGTGTATCTCCTTGTCGGTAGTCATAGAAACCTGCTAATACTGCTATCATTAATGCAATAGCAACACACCATCCTAGAGCAACCCATATCTAAAAGAAATGAAACCAATATGCTATAATTAAACTAGCATCTCAGATGATTTTCAAATTCAGTTGCTTTTCGTTTTAATTCTGAATTTTTAAGTTTTTATGTTTTTTTAAGTTTTTATTTAAAAGTTTTCAATTCATTTTATTTGAATTTTTTATATTGATTTATTTATTAGTTTTAAATTTATTTTTTTATTTAATTTTTTTTACTTTAAATTTAAATATATATTAAATGTTGAAGGGATTTTTAGTTTTAGGCCTAATTTTTTTTTATTTAATTTTTTACAACTGACAGCGAAAGTAGTTCTTACTTACAACCTTCTCAAGACTGCCATGCAATTACCTTCTCTTATGTGATATACACGTACATTTGACAGCAAGGGCGGCTCGTGCATAGGCACTGCGGAACTGCAGCACCCCCGATTTTTCTCGATATATAAATATATTTATTAATTTATTTATATTTGCTTGTAATATTTAATTTTATCATCAACAATCCTTTACAATTCTCTTATTTTGCATAAAAAATAATAAAAATCCATCTTGTAGCACTTAGGAGGACGAAGGACTAGCAGCACTATGTTTACCACAGTGCCATATTGCTAGTATTGCTACGCGAGCAAGCATACACACGTCATAGTGAGATGCGAACTATTAGCGTAATGCGGCACTGTCCGTCGCGCAGTTCCACCGTTGTTTATATGCAGTTTGCGCCAGTAGTAGTGTTCGTAGTGCTTATCGTGTTTACCCCGTCTCTTTAAATATTTGGACATTAATTAAAGACATAACATTTGTTATAGTTTTGATTTTAGAATATTATTGGGATTATGATAATGGATTTTATTTTTGAGTAATTTTGAATTATACTAAACTGGATAATTTTTATCGATAATAAACAATATTTATTCATGTTTAATTTTTACCATAATTTTGATATTTTATCCAAACACGTATATACTGTATTTACAGTGTGTATGTATATTTCGAAAGTTGCAGAACCCCCACGATTTCGAGCCACGAGCCGCCACTGTTTGACAGACAACTTTAATGTCATATGTTTGTTACTATGATCTTATGGGAAAACCTTCTCAGTTATGGGAGGGATTCTTGGAAAGATTAATATATTTTGTTTTCAAAGATGGAGAGAGAGAGGAAATCGTTCAGATAGTAGTAACTCACCCTGTTTAACTTGATGGAATCCCGATGTTTAGCTACTAAATAGCCGGTTAGCAGCCCGATACAGTAGGGTCCAACATGGTCATAAGCTTGAATACATAAAAGATTCCATTGCAGGGGTCCTGTCCTATGGAAAAAAAAATAATAACATTAGCCATTTGTATTGGTCACAAGAACACATTTCTTTTCCGCTTATATTTATTACTACTGTAATTAAGATTTATCATCACAACATTATATTGAAAAGTTTTGCAAGTCCTACCCGGTCAAGGTTGAAACTATCATCCATTAGTACCTTGGATGGGCTAAGGGTTAGCTAATGTGGAAACTACTCCAGAGACCAAACATGGAACTTTTTCCGAGTCAAATTAGGCCTGCAATAAACAGGGTGAGAATACCACCCAAGGCAGTAAAATTCATCTACCAACCTAAAGATATGTCCAAGCATCCACACCCCATATCGAAAATCCAGTGAATTCGAATTGATTTTAGCTCAGCGCAATTCGGCAGCTGGATTGCAAATTGTATTGAAGTCCTGTATTTGTATACATTTAATTTAAATTTATAATAATGTAAGGTGATATTACCTTAATAAGAAGAATATTATTGAATTTAAGTGGTACATTAAGATCATGGAAGCCTGTGTAGCTCAGTGGAAGAGGTTTTTTACTTTCTCGGCGATAAGCCCTCCGAGGAAAGGCCTAGGTTCATTTCTGGTCGCCGACTAGAGGAACTTTTTCTAAGCCATTCTTCGACTGGTTCCCGAGTTAGTCGAGCTCTGCAAGCAGGCTTTTTCTTCAGGAAACTCGGGTTTTTCGTCCCATAAACTCAAAAAATCAACCGTAGAACCCACACTATTACAAACAATAACATATCGTGTTAGGGACCACGAGATGGCGACACTTGTCAGTCGTCTCTTAACCGAATTCCGCTTATAATTAGCGACAGTCTTGAGCCGGCTATCTCTAACTGGCTAGTGGTGGAGAATGAACTGCCAACTCAGTCTCCAAAAATCAGATACGATTGAAATGGCCTCGTCTACTTCCTATAAGGGAATAAAAGGCGTTAGCTGATTTTGATTTGATGATTAAGATCATGGTTTTTAAATCGCCACTACTTATTAACGTAAATGACTTGAAAAAATTAGGGAAATGCAAGGTTTGGTCTCAAGAACAGGGAAACGGTTACCTAATTCCTAGCTAGCGCACAGTAATAAATATATACTAAGTAGGTTTGTGCAACCGTTCATAAGTGGAATTCACATTTAAAACATAATATAATAAATAAAAATACACAATTAAAACTGGAGTTTCTACAAAGTTAATGATTTTTCCGTAATTTAGTTCTCTGTTTTGTATCATGTTTATTAAGGTGGATATTTATTTTAATTCAAAAGCTTGCTAATTAGTACAGTCTTCAGGCAGCATCCTTTAGTTGACGTATCATACAACTAAAATTGTGCAGATTTAATAATGGTTAGAAATTGCCTTCTATTTATGCAGAAGGAAATTCATGCTATAGAAAGATATACAGAGATAGAAAAAAGTATCACTGTCCAAGAATTACTTGTAATAGATTGTATTTTATCAAGTCTAGATTTGTTTAGTATGCCATAACACGTACCCAAATATATATATACAAAATTTTAATGTAATATTGTAATTGATATGAAAATAAAATTGTAATATTGTTGTAATTGTACATATGGTAATAGAATTTAGAATCCAACATATCACTTTAAATTCTATCCCCTATCTAGTAATTAGGTAGCAAAAGAACACTCAATTAAAAAAAATTATCTTCTCAATTAACAGTATTATATATATAAAATACAAAAGGGTGTATTTATTAACTAATAAAATCGTAGAAAGGATTTCTCAGGAATTATTTTATTCTTTGAGATTCTTATTGTAATATATAAATTACGATATTATACTAGAAGAATAAACATAATTTTAAGAGTTTAATATATAATATATTATTTCAAATATATTTTAAAACTATTTAAGATCTGACAATGCTGAAGTCTTGACAGGTAACAGATTGATTTGGAGAAAAATTGTAGATAGGAAGTTAGTGACGATGTAAACTTAATCATGTGGTGCTGTCATAACAGCCTGAACACCCCTTGAGGGTACATGTCAAGAATTTGATGATGAAAACTATTTTTAAATAGTTTTATGAATGTAATTATATACATATATTTCCTCAATATTTAACTAAAGATAAAAGTGTAAATATGTAGTCGTAACCATTTCTTATTAATATCCTACCAAATATCAATAACAATGGAAGACAAGTTTAATAAGCGGGAAGCATTGCATAATTTCGGATTACACATTGATGTATAGAAAGAATAGAAGCGTTTATATGCGGTTGCATTTTCTATCATTAGGCTAATATTTAATTAAATATTTCAAACGACCATTGTTTTGTTTCAGTGAGACCATTTGTTGTGGCAAAACTTGTTAATATTATATATTGTGATAACTGTGCTCTGACGATTGAATTTAATAGACGTTGAGATACAGGATTCATAAACGAAGATGTGCGTATGAGTCTATTCTGGTTCCCATTATTATTTACAAAAATGGCCCAAATTATCCCCCCCCCTCTGATATTCATAATTTCGAGACCACTGAATGGAATTTAATATTTGGGATTTGTATTTAAATTGCCAAAGTCCTTATATAAGGACTGGCTTAAAGGGGCGAAGTAAGCATGCTTTTCATCTTCCCCGTTATCTGTAGAGGACAGTGTAGGGATAAGGTGTTATTGAGCTATTAAAGCTCTGATCATGGCAGGAGGGTAACAGCAATAGCCGAGCCTCAGTTAGAACTTCATTGGCTACAGCATTGCCATCCATTACCCTCCAAGGGTATTGGATTGAATGAATCAATCACCGCAACTCACGGTCGATTGATCCCTAAATTGCCAAAGAGTTTCAAGTTTGGATTTAATAGTAATATTTATTATGAAAAAATTTGGTAAATAAAATATACGTTCAGAATAACTACGAAAATACAAAAATGGAAATATTTTGTTGATTTTATATTTATGTTGTTTAATACTCTATACAATTATTTATATAAATTATATATTATAACAAACAGGCGAAATCTTTGATTATTGTTTTACGCTGTATATGCCAAAAAACTAACTTGCTATATGTTATAAATAGCTTGATACATTTAAGGAAGTTGATCAATTGTGGTCCTTTTTTTAATTTTTAATATATATATATTATGATTAGTGTGTTAAAAGTTATAACGCACTTTATTAAATATTGACCGGGATTTTTTTTGGTTATTGTGTGCTCTTATCATATCATTTTGTTATGCTTCATTTTGTCACAAAACGGTCTAATGAAATCAAAATTAAAACGATTCAGCATGTTCTAATAAACATCCGAAATACCAAATTTCATCAAACTTTGCTTGTCGTGATGCGATTATAAGAATGTTTAACCATACGTTAATCTGGTCTACTAGACAGTGGTTTTTGTTGCATGACTGGAAGAGAAAAGAGTTTTATTCTTATTTTTTGTGTTATAATTCCATTTTATTGACAAAACTATTTGAAATAATAATAGTAATATTCTTTATTATCTTCCCTGTAACTAGGAAAATTATTCAATCAAATTATACTTAGGGTATTGTCAAAAATGATTTAGCTTCAGGTATTCTGATAATGAATGGAGTAACTATACAAGAATGCGATTAAAGATAATTTTTTTATAACTATTTTATTTGTTTTTTTTCCTGCTACTGAAAACTAGATATCGTATTTATATAATCCTCTCAATTTTCGTTAGCGTTTTATAGTTCCTTGTACCTACTGTGTGCCCTTGTCCTAATTCCATAACGAGTATAGCTTGCAATGAAGTAAATTCTGTTTAGCGATATGATTTATATTACCATTGCATGGAATCTTGAAGAAAGTTTTTTTGAACAGCTCTAGGGGATTATACAGTGTACAGGTAGATGAAAGAAGACGCAAAGTTAGGAGAGAAATATATTAAAATTAAGTTATATTTATATAATATCTTAAATTTAACATTTTAAGCAGTAGAAGTGAATCGCCAGTTCAAGTTTTGTTTTCATCATTTGGTTTGGAACTATTTTATGTAATGAAAATGTATTTCAGCATGATTTCAGGTGTAATTTGGGGGAGTGGAGAAGACAAATCTTTCACTGTTATATTATATTTAGGAAATGATGTATAATAATATCTTAGTAATAAAAAATAAAATACAGTAAATAATAAAATAAAAAATAAATAAAAAGAGGAATCCAAAATTTGGGTAAAGAAATTAATTATATTTTTATTTATTTGTTTAATTTTTTATATAATATATATATATATATATATTATTCATCTATATATGTAATATAATATCCTGAATTCAGGATATTCATCTATATTAGCATTGGCACTTCCCTCACATAATTATAATCTAATTCAAAGTCCAAATTATCTTATCAACTGTTATAATATCCTGAATTCAGGATATTCATCTACATTAGCACTTCGCTCACATAATTATAATCAAATTGTATCTGTTAATAATAATATTAATTTGTGAGTTCAACGTATCTCATCATTGGCCTGTGGAGTAAGATAGGCTGAGATTCAGCAGATAGTAGAAGAGGAAATAAAGATAGAGTGCATAGTAGTAGAGTAGATGAAAGAGGCCTCAGCTGACCTGTTTTAGCTGTTGACCCCCCAGGGGTTCTTCTAAAACGGTCGTTGATTTTTCACTTTAAAAAAGGAAAAATCCTGAAAAGGAAAAAAAAAAGGAGAGACTAAGGCAAATTTAACAAGTGTAAATAAATCTAAAGACTATGTGGAAGACAATTCTATAGAGGAATGAGTTTGCCGAGCAAACCCAGAACAGTATAACCAGGAAAAGAAGGGAGATGACCTGGCCCGGAAGACCCCGCCCTGAAAAGGGCTTGGGACCACCTCGATGTTGGCCTTCGCAGTCCGGGTTTGTTCAGGTCAACCCCAACCTGGGGACAGAAAACTTTCAACTGTGAAAGGACTAGACCTACCTGTGGGTTAAACGCTGATCAGGAAGGAAGATCGAGATAGCGTCAACACCTACAACTTGAAGGTGTTATAGGTGCAGACACAACCGGATTCTCCCCTGTATGATCTGGCAGATGGTTGGTGGATCGCACCATCTCCTCAGGAACCGCTCTTCTCCCCGTAAGTACCTTTCCTGCTCCAGGAAGCGGCGGAGGTAGGCTGAGAGACAGTTCTTAACACGGAGATAGATGCGATCCCCCTCGTTAAGAAGGTGTTTTTTCCTGCTTTTCCAAATGTGGTGCTTAATCACATTTATTAGGAAAATCAGGTGTTTCTTGTTTTTGGTTACTGGGGGAAGAAACTGTAGAAAGACTATTTCGGCGAATGTGAGCGCTGGGATCGCAAGCACTCAGCCAGTCTGTGCCAAACACGCTGTGCTGGCGGGCAGTGAAAGAAGAGGTGCCCTACGGTTTCTATCGCACCGCAGACGTCGTAGAAGGGGTTGCATGGTCGCGGGTTGTAAGCTGATTTTACCAGTTTCACCGGGAGTCTGCCGTAGGCGATTCTCCAGGCTAAGCCCCGGTGAAATGGTTGCCCCCAGCTGTTTTTTATGTTGGTGAACAGCACCTCTTCGTTTGTGCCCAGATCGGGTTTTTCCCAGTCAAAGCTGTCAAAAATTTTCCAGTACAGATTGTTTGGGCTGAGCTGAAGCACTCGAACTCCATCCGTTGCCAATTTTTTAAAAAGTTTACATATTGTGTAGTACCACTCAGGCACCGTCTCCGCACATGGTCCAGCGTGGCCAGTGATCCCGAAGTAGGGTAGGAAAAATCCTAAGAAGTATTTAATTAGATTGCCGGAAGTGTGATTTGATGCCAGTGCTTTCCGTATGGTCTGAGCAGTGTTGGTTAGGTTACCGTGTGAATAGCAAAACGATTGTTCGTTCTTACAACTTGCAAAAATTTCTGTATATTATTATTTGATTGTTATTTTAATCTATTAATGGTGTTTATGGACTAAAATAAATATTAGACATTACAAAAGTTTAAGCAAAAACTGGCCAAAATATCATTATTATAATAACATTTACCAAAATAAAATAAGACTTAACATCCGAATATTTTGATACAAACTTTTTATATTAAATTTTTATTTAAAACTACATCTGCATTGTACACAGCCTACTCTCCTCTTTAAATCTATAGTATTATTCCAAGACTGTTTGTGTACGTGAAATATCTCTGAACTTCAGCAAGCAAAAAAATAAAAATAAAGTCAAGGAAGATATATTTATATCTCAAAACTTACTTACCTTGAGTCTATGAGGTAGGCAGCAAACGCACCAGGAAGTTTGTTGATAACGATTATAACTCCGACAGCAATTGCCCCTCCAGTGATCAATAGGATATTAATTACAATTCCTATCACTGGCCATCTAAAGAAAAACACGAAAATTTACTGAGGCGGAAATGCAATCTGTGTGTGTGTGTGGTGGTGGTGGGGGAGGGGGGAAGACTGTTTGAAAGCAATATACTGCATATGGTGATAAACTGAATTTAACCATTTCTTTAGAAATGTTTTAAGAGAATGTTAATTAAGCTACAAGGAAAAAATATGAATTATGTGAAGGATAACTGCAGACATGTTTTTATCACTTCGGACTTTTCAATTCTACAATACCTGGTGGTATATATTCATTTCATTTTAATAGATCGTAAAACAACCTACAACACATTATAAAATAAAACTACTTTGTGATAAAATGTGAATTACAAAATACATTGAATGGGGTTTTCTTGATTTTTATTGCATTATTCTCTAATGAATTCAATTCTATTCTAAATAGTAAAAAATATTAATAGTTGAAGATTTAGAAATGTTTTAAGGGAATGTTAATTAAGCTACAAGGAAAAAATATGAATTATGAATATGAAGGACAAACTGCAGACATGTTTTTATCACTTCGGACTTTTCAATTCTAATATACCTAGCGGTTTATATTTATAATTAAGTTCTTATATATATATATATATATATATATATATATATATATATATATATATATATATATATATATATATATATATATATATATATATATATATATATATATATATTCATTTCATTTTAATAGATCGTAAAACAACCTAGAACACATTATAAAATAAATAAAACTACTTTGTGATAAAATGTGAATTACAAAATACATTGAATGGGGTTTTCTTGAATTTTATTGTATTATTCTCTAATGAATTGAATTCTATTCTAAATAGTAAAAAAGATTAATATAGTTGAAGATAAGAATTATGATTAATAAATTCCCAACCTGCCTTAATTCTTATAGTTCTTATAAGAACTAGTCAACGGACTGAGTCCTTGACTCTTTATCCCGTCATCTGAATGAAGTAAATCTGTGTAGATGGAGTGTTATTGAGCTAAAAAGCTCTAGTCATGGCTGGGTAACGGGAATAGCAGAGCCCCAGTTAAAACTTTATTGGCTACAGAATATGCCATTTGTTACCCTGGAAGTCCTTATAAGGACTGGCTTAAAGGGGCGAAGCAAGAATGCTTTTTATCTTCCCCGTTATCTGTAGAGGACAGTGTAGGTATAAGGTGTTATTGAGCTATTAAAGCTCTGATCATGGCAGGAGGGTAACAGCAATAGCTGAGCCTCAGTTAGAACTTCATTGGCTACAGCATTGCCATCCATTACCCTCCAAGGGTATGGTGGTTCTCAGTCCTTAAAAGGACTTTAGTATAATTCCTTTGTATTAAATTTATAATTAAATTCTTATGGTGTATACAGTATTTATCAGTACACTGGTTTTTATTTTAAAATGGGTTAAATATATTAAACTTATGTTTAAAGGATACTATAGTGTTTTATTATTTAGTTTGAAATTCTTTTATAAATGGAATTGCATAGATAAACTTTTCTTTTCTTTTTTCACCCCACTGCTATAGTTCTGTGTTTGGAACAGTTTTCTAGTCTTAACAATGGAATCAGTGCAACTAATCCAGTTATTTGTCTAGAAATCAAACTGTAAACAAGTTTGTTAAAATCCTATGCTATCGCTGTCGAATGAAGTGAGAAATTTAAAACGAATCTATCTAGTATATATATAAATATATTCCGTTATTATACATGCATCAGACATGGCTTTTGACTAGGCTATCATCTTTAAATTGAAATGAAATATTTTAAGTAATAAAAATCTCTTAATAATAATAATAATAATAATAATAATAATAATAATAATAATAAGTAAGTTATGAACTTTTACTGTTTCATTCTATGTGGTTACAACTGGAATTTATTCTACAGTTCTGATCATGTAGGAATATCAGAATGACTCTGTCTGTCTTGCATAATATACTTTGCAAGTTGCAGATTATTTCTTTGTATTTTAAGATGTTGAAATAAGTTTAGTTGAATGAAACTATTTTTGTTTACTATACAGATTAATATATACCATAGTTTCCATATTACCTAATCTAACGAGAAGATCTCTACAATGTCCATCTGCAAATACAGATGTAGTAAGATGCTCACATTACATAATAGTGTTACGATAGAGTCAGATAAGGAGAAAATACACAAAATGATCTAGAAAGTTTTTATAATAATAGAAAAATTATATAATTATATAATACTATAATAAGTATTATAATATATATAAATATATATTTTATAATATATATAAAAAATATACAATATGATCGTTTTGGACTTTGCTGAGGGTTTTGACAGAATATACAGCATGAAAAGGCATGATGTTGCCAGATATTGGATTGGATTAAACTTAATTCTTTGATCCAGTGTTATTTACATTCATACAGTGTGCTAATGATGCAAAAATAGGATGATAGGATATAATGATGCAAGATTTTTTTATCTATAAGAATTATTTAGAAATTGCTCTTCCATCTCTTTATCAGCTAAAGCAGTTCTCTTCCTTCAAAATAGTAAATTTTGAAATTCCACGTTAAAAGGCTTGTGTTGTGAAAAACGAGAAATACTAGAATTTTATAAAACTAGTTTTATAAAAAAATAATGCTCACCAACGTTTTTATAGTGAATATCAAATGAAGTACTTACTTGATAAGAAACCATAAAATAAAGACACTGATGACAAAAAACTGCATAAACACGGACAAAATCCACGTATGATAAAGGCACTGAAAAAATAAAATTAACCATGTACTTGTAAATAAAATAATGTAAATAAAATAATGTACTTGTAAAATAAAATAAATAAAACTTTGAGATAAAATAATTCAACTCAAAATATCAAAGAGAGAGAGAGAGAGAGAGAGAAGAGAGAGAGAGAGAGAATTATACTTACAGCATCCGGAGATTCCCAGAAGTTAACAATATATAATAGGTTAGCCCACCACCTCACTTTACAGTTGTGAATAGGATAGTCCATAAATTCTCCCCAGATTGGTCCAGATCCCAATAAGGAACACAGAAGGAACATGGCAATCACAAGCATTTGAGCTGCAGTCATCCTACATTAGCAGAAATTAAACAAAAGGAATAATCCTTTTTATTGCAATTCGTATATGAAGACTGAGTGCTTACAACATTTTTTTTTCGTTTTTGATTACCATTAAAATCATAATATATTGATTTATTGGACATTTCATTCAGTATGTTGTGGTATGTCTTGCTAAAGCTACTTTTTATTGACTGTAATTGAAATAAATATAAATAAAATTAACCTGTAATTTTTCATTGTTTTAAAGTTCTCTTAATACACTGCACAATCTGACGGATATATAATATAATATAATATATATATATATATATATATATATATATATATATATATATATATATATATATATATATAAATCTGACGGATATATAATATATGTATATAACATAATAGTATGCACACTGTATAACTACAACCAAATTTATTTAAATATTTATATATCAAATTCAATAACTCAATCTTATAAAGATAATTTTATTTAAAAAGAATAAAGGTATTGGAAGAGATTAGTATTTATTAAATAAAATCTGGTAATATATATATATATATATATATATATATATATATATATATATATATATATATATATATATATATATTTAAATCCAAAAATCAGAAATAATATAAATATTACACTTTATATAGATTTCAAATCCCATAATATTTGCGTTTTTCATAAAGTAATTTGTATATTTACTTTATGGGGATGTATTCAGAAAAAGATTGAGAAACTACCTTATGGGATTAAAGAATGTTGACAATTATTTGAAACGTATAGTATAAGAGATCATTATAACTCATATATCATAACCAATTAAGGTATTGATATACTAATTGATTCATTCAATTAGGAATTAAAATATCAACATGTACTTTATTATAACTGGTAAGGGAACCCTCTTAGATGCGGTCCCCGGACTCTCGGTGTCTGTTTTGAGCTAATTACTTTTCTAGTAACCAGAATGGCCACGTCCCTTGGTTACACATATTTGCATTAACTAACTTACATTACTCTAAACCAATTACTTATCATAACTTTGAAACCATTCGAAACATATTATATTCTACTTGCATATATGCAAGTAGAATATATGAACCATAATAAAATAATAGCCATAATAAATGTTAGTACCAACAGAATATGATAGTAATACTTGAATTTTATTGTGTAACATTGTACTGTGCATTGAATTGTATTGTGAAATATTGCCATAACTATACAAGTTAAATAGTATAATACAGCCTACTCTAGACCAATAAAACTTCTTCAAGCCTTCAATAAAGGATGTGGGGAGTTCTTCTCGCACCAGAATATGAAATGGATCTCCTAAGTAAAGAAAATCACAAACAGTCATGCCCGATATGGGATTCGAATGCCGTGGCTTCTTGATTCTATGCAGGTGTGTTAACTACTCAGCCAAAAATACAAAAATATTTTATAATCCGGTCTTTTTCTACATATTTTATATTTTTTGAATAGGTAACATGTTAACCTTATTTCATAACTCGTATTATTATATATCATTACGTGTATATTAACGATAATAGTTTCAGATATTTTGTTTCTGAGTCAAAAATTAATTTGACCCTTGTTGCAAATAGTTTAGCCTTTTTTAAATATTATTATTATGAAACGTCGATTTTTTCTTTTATTTTTAAATCCCGGATATCTTACCATTTGAGAAACCAGTCAGCTCTGCTGTTTTCAAAATCGTAGTTCCAGCCAGACGGGCATCACAAAAAGCCCTTAATCGAACTCCGAAAGATCCTTCGTTTTTCCCATCTTGGTCAACACTTCTTCTTCTGCAGCTTATCCCACTTAAGTGGGGTCACTGTTGATGATGAGTCTCCTCCACATCCTCGTGTCTTAGGCTGTCACGACATCCAAGTTCTTCATCCTCAAGTCCTCTTCTACCAGCTCCCTCCATCTCTTCTTTGGCCGCCCACATTTCCTCCTTCCTTACACATCCATCTGCATGACCCTTCTTCCCACATATTCGTCCTCGCTCCTCGTCACATGACCAAACCATCTCAACCTTGCCTTCTGTATCTTCGCTCCGAAGTTCGTAACTTTCACTGTCCCCTGACATAGTCATTTCTCAGACGATCCTTTCTGGTCACACCGCACATCCACCTAAGCATTCTCATCTCTGCTACTTCCATCCTGCTGATGTTATTTTTCCTCAGGGCCACAGTTTCTATAGCATACGTCATAGCTGGCCTCACTATTGTCCTATAGATTTTGCCTTTCAGGTTGATTGGCACCCTCTTATCGCATAACACTCCAGCCATCTCCCTCCAGTTCCTCCAACCCGCTTGTATCGTGCATCCCACTTCCTTCTCAGCTCCTCCATCTTCTTCCACTGTTGAACCTAAGTATCTAAAGTCCCTCACCTTCCTGATGACATTTCCTTCCAGCTCCAGATCTGTCTCCTGTCCACCGCCCACTGTGCAACACATATACTCTGTCTTACTTATGCTCAGTCTCATATCTCTCTCTTCCCGCTTCTTCTCTTGAATCTGCACACAGCAAGATGTCATCTGCATACAACATTGTCCAAGGCGCATCTTCTCTCACCTCCTCCGCCACCACCTCCATCACAATGTTAAACAGAAACTGACTTAATGCTGACCCTTGATGCAAGCCAACTGTTACTTGAAAACTTTCTGTCTGTCCCAGACAGGTCCGAACACTTGTCATCACATTTCTGTACATTTCTCGCACCAACCTGACATATTTCTACGGAACCTTCTTCTCCCTCAGACACCTCCGGACTTCTTGCCTTGGCACTCTATCGTATGCTTTCTCCAGATCAATAAATGCCAGATGTAGCTCCCTTTGTTTCTCTCGAAACGTTTCCATCATCTGCTGTAACCCAAAGATAGCATCTGTTGTTGATCTACCAGGCATGAAGCCAAATTGTTCCATTGCAATCTCCACCTCCTTCCTCAATCTTTCATCAAGAACCCTTTCTAGGATTTTCATTGTGTGGGACATCAACTTTATTCCTCTGTAATTTTTACAGTCTTGTGCATCCCCTTTACCCTTGTAGATGGGGATATTGCAATTCTACAGAATGTTAAATACCAGCAAAACATTCAATCTCTGAACGAGTTACATCAGATCACAACCCAATTTTACTTAAATTAGGAAATCGGAAACAACCCTCTCCCTCTCATTTCTTCATAGCCTGGGAAAATTTATCAAATGTACTCCTGAACACATTGGCCCTGTGCTCCGCATAAAGTCAAAGGAAGAAATCAACAAAGCAATAGAAAATCTCACCAATGAAATCAATAAAGCCCTAGCAGCAGTCACCAAAACTACAACTATCTCAGAGAGACAAATAAACACACACGCTCCTCAGGACAAAAAACTCCTCAACAAACTGAACAATTCAGTTAGAGAAGCTCTCAAAAATCACAGAAACCAGCAATGGGAAAATAAGTTATCATTTATAAACCCTGCAGATCATTCCATCTGAAAATTATTAAAAAAAAAAAAAAAACCAGAAATAAACGTAAAACTCTCTCCCCCCCCCCCATCCAATTAGATTAGGATCTAGCATACACTGATGCTGAAAAAGCAGAAGCTATAGCGGTTAATTTGAAAATTTAAAAATCAGCCATATATATATATATATATATATATACGGTTTAATTTATATTTTATATAAACTTATTCTTTCTCTGAAGATGATACATTTAATTAAATCATATCTCATGAACAGGAAAATGCAGGTCAAAATAAACGGAACTATCTCAACCGAGCGTAGAATTTTGGCTGGTGTTCCGTAAGGATCCTTATTGGTCCCGATATTCTTCAAAATCTACATGGCAGGTGTCCCACAGAACTCCATGTCGCTCATCACGACTCATTATGCTGATGATACAGCAGTATTAGCTAGATCTCTCCATCCTCACCTTGTAACTAAAAAACTACAAGATAGCATCTTCAAGCTAGATAAACGGTTTTCCGACTGGAGGCTGCAAGTGAACCCTCAGAAAAGTGCAGCCACACTCTTCATTAAATAGAACGATGTCCCCTTTGGGAGATACTAATCTTCTAAATTTGTTTGGCTTCTATTTGCCATTTCCATGGCAAATAGAAGCCAAACACCTCGGAATACTACTAGGAAAAAGGATGTGCTTCAACAACCATATTAGAAAAGCTATCGCTCAACTATACCTCTTGATTTTTTAACACAGCAAATTGAACACAAGAAACAAACTACTACTCTATTGTATGGTGATTCATCCTATAATTACCTATGTCTCTTTAGCTTGGAGCCATACCACCAATATCAACATACTTAAATTGCAATTGCAACGTGTGCAAAACAGATGCTTGCGTATGATACTAAATGCTCCATAGGTCGTTAAAAATGATCAGATTCAGCAGGACACAAATATACGGTGATTAAATAGCAAAATGGTGATTAAATTCACCATTCTTAATCATTTCTACGGAACTTTTTCCTACCTATGCTTTAATATTAATATGAAATATTAAAAAAAATAGGGTGTCGGAATAAATTTTGTGATATATTGCATTTTTCGTAAGTTCTCAAATTAAATTGAAATACAATATATATATATATTTTTAAAGAGATTTTATATATTTTAGTAACTAACTAATTTTACCTGATAAACGGACGAAGAATTAGCTCAGGCATATTAACACGTGGCTTGTCTATTTTTCTCCATCGATTGTAAGTCATCCACATCCCACTGTGATACATGAACAATATGTATTCAGAATCGATCAACGATTTAAAAAAAAGTTGCATTATCCAAAGATTTAGTTAAAATTGAAAGATTTTTAATTAAAATATTTATTCTTTTAATTTTACTGGATTTCTTTCTTTTGCTAAATTTTTGTTTTATTTTGTTTACGTTTTCAATATAAAATAATTAAAAACAAAAATATTCACAATACACAAATAAGTGAAATACATAATATAAACTCACATAAGAAAGAAGAAATTTTCGACTCCCACAGACCCATTCATCATAAGGGCAAACATAAAGTTATCTAGTAATTTGTACATGTTGGTGAGATTGCCTGAAATAAAAAAGACATTTACTTGTAAATAACGATCTCGAAATAAATTGCAGACGGCACAGATTCTATACACAGAAATATTAAATATTATTACATTTAAAATTTATTTTAATTTAATTTACATTTTATTTTATTTCTTTTAAATTTAATTTATATTTATTTTAAATATAATTTTATAAAATTTAAAATATAATTTTAAAAATATTTTTTAAAAATAAAAAAATCACTAATCATATTTTGAAAATAACTACTGAAATTAAAAAGGGGAAAATATTAAACTTATAAAAGAAAATGACAAGTTTGTTGCCTTAAGGTTTTAATGATTACGTTACCCTAATTAAGAGTAAATGAATTGTTCTCACTATGATTTCGCTAAATTACTAATCATTTCTTCGTACGAACAAAAAGAAAAAAAATAAATTTATATAGAAATTTTAAACGTTAACCAACCAAAAAGTGATAATTTATAAGATATAACTGAACGAAATGCAGACAAAAATAAGAAATAAAATAAATAGAATCATAAAATAACAATAAAATGAAATTCATATCTTTGCCAGCTTGATTAGCCAGGCATATGGGTTTAAGCGCATTTTATAATATAAAGCTTGTTAAACAACACAATGTAATAACTCACATCAGAAAGAAGACTTACTATATTTCAAGAAGTGAAGAGGGTGGTAAATTATATAAGTAGATCCTAAAATTCCACAGAGTAAACTGAGCACTAAAAATCCTTTTAATGGAGCTGCTTCACTCTTTTCTTCTTCAGGAGTGACATACATAAGTTTCTTGGTATTAGTATACACAGAAAATGACAAAATCAGCCGCATAAAGTGATCTGGAGAGTGAGAGAGAGAAAAAAAAAAGGGTAAAAAGGTGCATTTCGTTTCATTATTAAAATTTTGTTCAAATAAATGTTTGTAATTCAACTGCGTTAAGAAAACTGAAACGTTCTCTTTCGTAAATAATTATCTAATATAATTGTTAGACTGAAAATTATAAACACAATTAACTACAATCGGTGTCATTAGTTTATGTTTAAAATGAACTTCTTGCTTAGTTCTTAAAAGTACTGGGCGATGGACTGAGTCCTTGACTCTTTATCTCCCGTCATCTGAATGAAGAAAATCTGTGTGGATGGAGTGTTATTGAGCTAAAAAGCTCTAGTCATGGCTGGGTAACGGCAATAGCCGAGCCTCAGTTAAAACTTCACTGGCTACAGCATTGCCATTTGTTACCTTGGAAGTCCTAAAAAGGACTAAAGAAAATCATTTACCTCCATATACCGAACTTATAGTCCTTATAAGGACTGGCTTAAAGGGGCGAAGCAAGAATGCTTTTCATCTTCCCCGTTATCTGTAGAGGACAGTGTAGGGATAAGGTGTTATTGAGCAATTAAAGCTCTGATCATGGCAGGAGGGTAACAGCAATAGCCGAGCCTCAGTTAGAACTTCATTAGCTACAGCATTGCCATCCATTACCCTCCAAGGGTATATTGTTGCCATCATTGTCCTTCATATACCGAACTTCTTGCTTTATTAAAATTTTCAATATTTACAATTTTTTATATAAAAAGGTGTATGATTATATAACTTTAAAATTCACGAAAATTATATGATTTAACAACTAACTATTAATATTTTACAATTATTTTATTTCTTTTTATTAATTTTAAATTTAATTTAATTTATTAACACACCTTTTAGAAATATAACGAAATGAACTAATGAAGATTAATTTTATTTAGGTTTGTAAAAGTTATTCTTTATTTTCTTTTGAAAATTACTAATATGTCATTATTCTTATTATTAATAATATTATATAATATATAAATTACTATATATAATATATGAAATTGCTAATTTACGTAAATTATATTTAAATTCTTTTTTTCTCTGAAAACCTTAGAAGGTATAAGCAGATAAAGAGATCGAACCCTGGAACCCTCCTGAAGGATTACTGGTGCCCAAGACGGGATTCGAACCCAGATTTTTCAACCAAAGGGCATCGTCGAATCCGACTGATCTATGGAACTCTAGATAAAATTTTACATATCTTAAATAAAACGAATCCTATTAATTACATAATTTTATTATATTTACAAATATGTCTTAATACATTAATGCATAATACATTAACATTAACAATAACTAAAGAAGAATTAGAAACCAGCCTGAAAGAAACAAGAAACGGAAAATCACCTGGAGAAGATAAGCTAGGTTCAGAACTGCATAAATACGCAGGAAAAGATTCAAAGAAAGACTCTTATTATTTTTAAATAAAATTGATTCAACTGGTATCCCCCCAATAGAATGGAAAAAAGCAATTGTGATTCCTATCTTGAAGAAAGGTAATAGAGATGACCCTAAAAACTATAGAGGTATCAGTATACTAAATTCCTGTTACAAAATATATAGCAGAATCTTAAATAGCAAACTAATGAAATATTCCGAAAACTTATTTTAGAAGTACAGAATGGATTTAGAAAAGGACGATCATGTATAGACCCGGCCTTTTGCCTAAAATTAATAATAGAGAAAAGAAGAGAATACAATTTAGAAACACATATTGCATTTATTGACTTTGAAAAAGCATTTGACAAAGTTAAAAGAAACATATTATTTAATATATTAAAAGAAAGATAAATACCAAATAATATCCTGAAAGCTATCACAAGTATATATGAAAATAATCAAATACAAATAAGATTAAATCACGAGCTATCATATACGAGAGAGATAAACCAAGGGGTCCGACAGGGATGTTCCCTCTCAGCAACTCTTTTTAATATCTACTTAAATGAAATAATAATAAAATGGAATAAAAATTTACATCAAGGAATTAAACTTTCTCCTACAGTAAACTTAAACACTCTCCTCTTTGCCGATGACCAAATAATAATTACAAATTCTGAAGATAACTTACAGAAAGCTATTTTTGATCTAAATGAAATATCCAAAGATTATGGTATGATAATATCAACAGAAAAATCAAAAACTATGGCCTTTAAAGGACAAGATCCAGCAAGAACTAAAATAGTAATAGATAACAAGATCTTAGGACAGGTGAATTCATTTAACTACCTAGGATATATGATCACATATGAAAGTGAAAAAGATATAAACGCAAACATTGCAAAATATTTAAAAATAACAGGTGTAATTAACTCTATATTTAAACCAAACCTAGTTCAAAAACAAACCGGGCTAAAAGTATACAATACATTAGCCCTACCGGTCTTAATGTATGGAAGCGAAATCTGGACAATAAAACAAAAAGACAAACAAAGATTAACAACAGCACAAATGAAGTTTATGAGAAAAACTGCTAAGTATATTCTATTTGATCACAAAATAAATGAAGAAATTATGAAAGAATTAAACGAGGAACCAGTAATTGAAAAAATTAAAAAATATAAACATAGATGGATGGAACACGTTCAAAGAATGAAAACAGAAAGATTACCAAAACAAGCCTTAAAGTACAAGCCATTAGGAAAAAGAAAACTAGGACGTCCTCTGAAACGATTCAACGATGACTTTTAAGGCCGGAACAGGCCATGCTAGGCCTAAATCCTTGATACGCATTATGATGATGATGATGATGACATTAACGCATGTTAAGTAATTGTATTATCATATAATTACAAAGGATCATCTTAAATATACAAATTAGTCTTAGAAGGAAACAAATACGTAAATATGCATATGGATGCATATAAAACTGGATTTTTAATTGGTCAATGATTTCTACAGAGATGTAGCCTACTAGTTTCGTCAACTTGACTGTAGGCTTCGTCTGGGCACACAAAAAAAAGCAACAAAACAGCTTAAAACAGAATAGAAACAAGCTAAATTATCAGGTTAAAAACATAACCGAATGCTAAATATTATCAAAATTCAAATGAAATTACACCAAACGCATGGAGCATGGATGGCAATATCGATCTTAAGGTTTACCGCAAGTCGACCTACACTTGCCGTTACCTACATTTTTCTTCATCGCATCATATTTCTCAAATGACTACTATACATATGCTAAAAGAACAGGGCAGTTTGTATCATAAGAGATGACAAAGTTTTAACATACGAATTAGATCGCATCTTCAAAACTTTAACAAACAATGGTTATCCAAAAAAACTGATAAAAAAGATTCTTTTCTCCAACCCCTCCCAACAGCAAACCGAAGAAACTCACTACAGGGCTTCTATTTCCATTCCTTTTGCTGGCACAGTTTCACAGAAAATTGCAAACTAGTAAGATCTCACGAGATCCGAGTGGCCTTCAAACCAATAAAGAAAGTTCGCAACTTGTTAGTCACCAAAAGACAAGATTGCTTTCTATAAACATCCTGGAGTATAAAACATTTCTTGCTCTTGAGGTTTAAATTATATAGGACAAACTTCTAGAAGTTTGTCGTATATAATTTAAACCGAATCCATTTTTCTAATACCAATCACAACATTGAACGGGATAAAAGTACTATGCCGTACTTAGAAGATTTATTGAAGTTAACAGTAATGGCTAATTCAGTTAGTATTTTTCTTTTTATAAGCTTATAAAATTAAATAAATGATCATTTTAAATACAACTAATTCAT
The DNA here is from genome assembly GCF_054136105.1 of Typopeltis vanoorti. Taxonomy (NCBI): domain Eukaryota; kingdom Metazoa; phylum Arthropoda; class Arachnida; order Uropygi; family Thelyphonidae; genus Typopeltis; species Typopeltis vanoorti. The sequence continues at coordinate 41,895,613 of NC_143563.1, read as the reverse complement.
CATAAGTTTCAATTGGTTTTAAAATCTGTCTTATTACTTAATTCATCAAAGTTTAAATGGACTAATTTCGCTGAGAATTTTAATGCACTTTTAACAAAATCATATTCTTGTGTTTTCTTACTTTGATTCTTGAGATATTCGATGTCATTTGTAACACCACCTTGGATTCTTAGCAGAGCATCTATACAAGTTCCTGATATCACAAAGATTATTAAAGCCACTGCAAAAGCTCTAAAAATGAATAAGAAAAAAAAAGGTTGATTTTTGTTACCATTCAAGAAAAAAAAAATTATAGTTTCAGTGATAATGAAAAAAGTACCGCACCTTTGTACACTTCTTTGTTTTTCGTTACCATTTAGGAAGTTATTCAACATTGTTGATCGTATTGCATTGATATCAGTTTTATCTTCGGAGATATCTATATGTCAAGGAATGGTAGAGCCTTGTTTTCAAGAGATTTATGCGTGGATGCAAACTGTTCAGATGGTTCCTAAATTTTTCCAGTTGTTTTGTTGAACTTGGCCCAATAATGAATATACCACACTTATAATGGAGCCATATTTTGGCGTTTCTTTATATTGGTTTCGAACCAAAGAAAGCCATAGGAAATTACAACTTTCTTTGCTTTGACTTCGTGAATAAATTAGAAACAGAGAAAGATCTGGACCCATAGGAAGGCCATCGGACTTTCTATGGAAAACATAGGAGAAACAGAGTCCTTTATAAAACAAGAGTTTATATTTCACTGAAAAAAAATGAAAGTATTAATGATAGAAGTATTGAAACTACATACTCCTAAACTACATCATCCACCCATTAAAAATCAGGGATTTATAATATCCACTGTTCATATGGCATTTGCTATATAAGACAATCAGGACAATGCCTCGTGGCGAAATATTTTAAAGATGCGGAAAAGAAGAGAGTTTTCATACAAATCCTGAATTGGTTTATCATCCAAAGATGGCCATCCAGTACTATGGCATTAAGCAGAAAATGGTACGCGAACTGCTTTGTCAGAAAATTCAAGGAAGCTTCAATACACACCTACTCGATGCAGTATAAAGAATCTATATCCGACATCAAGTCTGGTCATCGTCATCAAAAATCACACACACACACGAACCTTGGATGTGACGCAAGTTATATTTGATAATTCTAGCTGGTACGCAGTGCTATCCCGCGTCCATTGTTAAGAACCAAGGTAAACAAAATTAAACATAATTTTAACTAATATTTTCTTTAAAGAATAAGAATAGTTATGTAGTTCTTATAACAGATATTTCAAGAATATCGCTTAATAAAATTTACAGAAATAATTCGTTTAGATAAAATCGAATACGTCCATGCGGTAGGCCTAGTGGCTTTGCGCTTCGCAACCATATGCCTGGGAAAGGAGTGTCCTATGTACGATTCCTGCCGCAGACGTGAAGACCTTAAGGATCTTTCTCAGGCATAGTTAAGTTAACCAGTCTTGGGCGTGGACAGCAGGGTTTTCTGAGCAGTTTATCTGGGGTTTTCCATCCCGCAAGCAGGCAAACCGGCCACATGAACACACAGGCTACAGTCGTAGGTCACACCGGTAAGCATAGGGCTAGCCACCTTATCCTCGGGACGGGTACGACTCAGAAGAGCTAAGGATAACTCCATAACAGGCCACTAGGCCTAATACGTGAAGGGAAGAAGAAGAAGAAGAAGAAGAAAAAGAAGAAATTTGAATACATTTAGTTTTAGTTTATATAGAAATACAATGGTGTTAAGTACACTTCAAGCCATTTCAGACCTCCAGTAAGCGTGAGTCTAACACCGAGAGATCAACTGCACCTCCCACCCAAAGACAATCACATAATATATCCATGCCCACGGGATTTGAATCCTAGTCCATCGGTTGGAGAAGAGATACACAAACCAGGCTAACCAACATTAGGCCGGAATTGGTTGGTTAGCCAATATATTGTCTGGTAACTGGCGTATTTTGCAGCCAGTTTTTTTCTGTTTTTGCCAAAGAAAACCCCCGCATTTCGTGGAGTAAAAGATCGGATAATTCACCTTCAGTTGATAAAAACCCTGTGACGATACCTCGCTTTGTAGAAAAGAATTGAACTCGCTTCTCCGTTCATTAGAAGTCAGAAAAACCAGTTGTTTCTTTCATTGAGTTGCGAATACTTCTGCGATTTGGACAATGTTCACTTAGTGTCCTAATTAATACGAATTAAAGAACAGCTCCTCACCTTAGAAGCTATTTTCAACTAGTAAGTTATACGCTGCTAACTTGTCACCGTGGACCAACAACTTTGTTATAGCTTCGAATTGATATGATGACTAGAGAAACAATAGTATATATATAAAAAGAAAGATTCATCTGGACTTCAAACCAAGTGGATCTACCACAAGGTTCCGGTGTCTGTGATCCTCAGAGTGAGAACAAAAGATTACTAACACACGTTTTTTTTTTAATAAGAAATTAATATAGCTGTAAATAATCGGGAAAGTTCTTTAAATAATTTTGATTTTATAAAAATGTTATATAAATAATATTTGTAACCTTTATATTAATAAAAAATATAGCTTCAGAGGTTGAAAACAAAATGAATTAAAATAAATAATTGAAGAAGTATTTGCATCCCATAAATAAATTACACAATCATGTATATAAGATTAAAAATAAAATGAATCAAAATAAATTATTGAAGAAACTTGGTATAAGATTTTTCGTATCTAATAAATTATTGAAGAAACTTGGTATAAGATTTTTCGTATCTAAGAAAATAAAATGGGCTTCATATTATTAAAGTTTGAATTATAAGTTATATATGATTATAAATAAAAATCGTTTTGTTAATAAAATAAAATAAATAACCAATTATTTTTGGTTATTTATATTTATTTTTGTCTTCTTCCTTACAACTTCGTCATTTCAAGGTGTTTTTCGATCTTTCTTGAAGGAATTAATTGCATAATATATTTTTCACTAATATATTTGAACTTGATTTTTAATATTTTGTGTTTAAGAGTTTTTTAAGATGAAAGAGATCAGTGCGATAATCTTCGTTTTTTTTTTTTTTTTTTTCACTTTAAAAGTACTTATTGTAAGTTTACCATAATCCAACAAACCCATTTACTTGTAAGTATGGTTAACATTAATTTAGTTTAGTTATTTAGTTTAAATAACTAAACTAAATTCTCTTTAGTGTATAAATCTAGTGATTTTATACACTAAAGAGGGTAGCCTTCTTTCCCCCCCTCCTTCGTTGTAGGATTGCAAGGCAGTCTTAGTTCAGTGTTTTTTTTTTTTTTAATGAAAAAACGTCTGTTTTCATGAATGTTTGGAAGTGCGTCAGAATCTGTAATAGTAAATTTCACTCCATGGCAAACAGAGACAGTAAGAAAGTCTCAAAAATTATTAAAATATTAAGTTAGTAATTAAGTGCTTTTAAAATTTTTTAAATAAAAAATCTTAGTAGTTTTAATAATCGGTTAAGTTTAAGATGCAAGTTTTACTTACATGATGGCTTTATGTTCTGGTCCCAATTTCGTTTTTGTTTTCACTTCGCATCTCAATACATTAGCTTCCACCGGAATTATATCGGCAACTGCAAGTATGGTTAACATTAATTTTATACGAAGCTTTAAAAGATTATTATTCCAAAGATATACTAAAAATAATTCATAATTTTGTCTGAATAATTTTTAACACCACAGAAAATGATGTTGCATACGTTTTGCACATTACAGAAATCAGAAATATTCAGACAAAAAAAAAATATCCAATGCATTTATTAAACAGATTATTCATTTGGTTCATAGAGTTTACCTAACTCTTAATTAACCAAAAAAATAAAAAATAAAATAAAAACTAATCTTCATTTCAGACTTATGGAAGAAGCACCTATGCCTACGAAGCCAGTGCATTATGTCTGTTAGTCGTGCGGCCATTTTCTTGAATGGAAAACTCAAAATCCTTTTAACCTTTGTATGAGACCGGCTAACTCACTTTCAGTTCAAAACGTCCACATGAAGATTCTTCACGTTCTAGACGGGTTTCGGCCCGACTAAGAAACGGAGGTTTTTCAAAAATGGGGGGATAGATTTGTATGAGCATGTTCTGAACTGTCTTAGAAAAGAACGGAATTATTCTAAACAGGATTGGTATGTGTGTAAAACAGAGAGAGAAAGAGAGGGAGACAGATGTAGTGTACTGGAACGAGATGATTGACAAATGAAATATGCCAAAAAAAGAAATTATTGACACATTTAATTTTAGTTCTTTTTTTTTCCCTCAAGGATTTTATATTGTCCTCAAGAATCATTTTTAATTCCGTATAATACCATAGCATTTCAGTTTATTTATTCGTGTGTGTGGTCCCCTCCTCCCCCGGTTCCTCGACCGTCCCTTAGCACTAGTTGAGCCCACCTAGTGAGGGATTAAGTATGTATTTTATGATTGTAGATCCGTGTATGTTCACGGGCCGGTTTGCCTTTTCTGAGAGACAAAAAACGTGAGTTTCCGAGTGAAAAAATCCTCCCTCACTCATCTTTCATAAAGAGACCACATAAAAGTTCCTCATGTCACCGATAGGAATCGAACCCGGGTCTTCCCAACCCAAGGATTTAGTCTATGCCGACTGAGATACAGAAGCTCGGCATTTCACTCTCATCATTAGACACTTGTGAAGAACTCCCACCCATATTTTCTCTATTGTCTTTACTGATAATCATTGCATTTATGATGTTTTGTTTGATAGTCGCAACGTCAGGTATATAATATTTACATTGTCATATTAATTTATATTATTTGCTTGTAAATAATAATGTTAGCTTATATTTTAGTTGTAACCTAAATAAATATTTTTCTAAAATAATACTTTATTTTTTTTTTTTTCCTCCAGCAGATGGTATTTCAGGTGTGGTTCCTATGACCATCTTGGAGCGGACTGTTCCCTCCTCCAGATGCAGGAGCTGAGTACGGTAAGAACATGCTTTGGATCAATACATGCCCTTGTATAAATTGTGGAAAAGAACATCAGGTAAATACATGCCCCTATCAGATGCTTGCACAAAGAATAAATAGTAGTATACAGCCACCGTCGAATCCCTGTCCGTTCTCCACCATGATAAAGCAGACATGATTGCCACTTCCACAAAACCTTAGCAATTTTAATAATTTAGACAGCATAATCTAATTTGGCAGACGGAAAATTGAAATGATTTAAGAAAACAAAGCGACATAAACTGTTTCTGAGACTTCCACTACTGCCAATATTCCACCTATGGCGACAGCATCCATACAATCCAAAATTCGCTCACAAAGCCATCACAAGCCAGAAACTGTGGAGAACATGAACACGCAATGTTCAGATATTCAGAGTCCACTCAGAATATTACCACAAAAGAAAACGAGCCTCGACGAGATCCGTCCGCTTTTCCATCTTCAGTAATCTAGAGGTGGGGGGGACTGATTACCGTAAGGCATGTAGGGATGTACGAAGGCAAATCATAAACCACATAACAGACTAAAAAAATAATTCTGTTGAACATTCAGTTATCCCAGTTCGTAGAAACAGCCAAAGGTCGTTGGGAACTTTTGCCAAACTTCGGTTCAATGTTAACGAGGATTTGCAGCAGCTTCTGTGTGATTGAAAGAGGAACATTCACCTCGTGCATAATCCGCTTGTAAGAAAGGCACTCAACAACTATTTCAAAAATGCTCAAGAGAAAGAGAGAGAGCGATCAAAAAACAAAAATGAGAAATCCATACAGAGAGTTAGGTGGGATCGTACAAATCAGCGAAAAGGCATTTCCGGTGATGCCCTATCGTCTAAATCGTTGATTTAGACATCAAGTAGAAAAGGGAACAATCTTGTCGATAAATTTCCGACCAAATTGTTCCCACATTATGCAAAAAGCACTTTCTAGTATGTTTCATAACCAGCAGAGAATAGTATCACGTGATGATAGAACCATTCGGCAAATACAAGTTAATGGGCAAACACTAAAGAATCTCAAGACACCCTGCAGCATTTGTAAACAAATTTCACACTTTCCAATTAGGCTGAGACATGAGACAACAGGAGACTTTGATACTTGGAAACTTGGAAGTCTTTCTCGTCTCAGAACTCTTCAAGATTAGACTAACATCATAGGAAAAGCTTCCAAAGAACTAAAAGCAAGGAAAAAAACTATCCATGGATTGAGTTCTATCCACCCATCTGAAAGTTTGTCTTTTGTGTTGTGGTCTTGCCATTTACTATAAGCGAAAGTCGAGTTACACGGGATTTTTCGCCTCGCGAAGTAGACAAACCGGCTATTACAAAACATAGTTAGCGGTCATAACACATTAGCCTTATAGCCGGAGTTGCTTTGGCCGTAAATTCATATAAACCAATCCAAACTATCCTCTGTATATCTTTGAGAAATAGTTGACGCTTCTCGGATGCAGTTGTGGCACTTTCATATATGAAAATGCCACAAAATCAGTTACAATTATGGATTATTTCGTTATTTTCAGAACCCACTCAAGCACCCCCAAGAGTTGCGTAATCCCATAGCATAATAATCTGAAAGAGACATTTAGCACGCGCAGACTTCGAGATATATTTCATTTTTTCCCCTTCAGACCTTGCAATTATTAACTGTTTATTGTCACTTAGCTTATTAAATATTACTGAAAGATTATTTCAATAATCGAAAGCTAATGGAGATCCCAAACTATTTCGAACACCCTTCAGCAAAATACATTCATAAATTTCAACATCAGCGACGTTTGATTTCACCTTCAACTTTTATCCTCAAAACCACTTTTATGACACAAGCGAATCATTTTCCTATTTAGGTTTTTTGGCACGAGGTAAGACATTTTTATCATGTTTTTTTTTTTTTTTTTCATCTTGCTTATCGCCGTGATTTTATTTTATTCTGATACCTGGGCGATAGCATCATATCTCGTTTTATTTGAATTATGAATTTCATAAAGAAAAAAAAAAGATTTGCATACTCATTCAAAATAAAATAGGTTAAAAATCTATACTAAATTACTTGGTAAGCTAAGGATTTGTTTTCTATTTTTATTTATTTTTACATAATACGGAATTCCAACTGTAGAACCATAGAAAGATTTTTTATTTTCAAGCTATTTCACGCCTCCAGTAAGCTGAGTGATGATCTCATTCCGAGCAATGAAATTTATCTCCGACAAGACACACTCAAACATCCATGCACGCGCTGGGTTTCGAAACTGCGACGTATCCACAAGGGGTGGACAGATTTCACAAGGTGTCGAACATCTGACGTAAGTAGCTCGACGCATGTCCGCTGCAGCAACTCCGTCAGTTAACGCTCATTCCGTGGAGGAGAATCAGCAGTTTTCACACCCCGTTTTAGCATATCCCACACGTACGATTAGGTTACAGTAAGGGGGGGAGGTTAGGATCCAAGGCAGTGTGGCAAATTCGCTGTCGTATTCCTCCAATCACTCAGTAATTGTAAGAGCCTGGACAAGGTGCGTTGTCCTGTTGAAAGATGGTACAATGGTTGGGGGTAGACATCCTGCAGATATAGAAGGAAATGGTCTACTAACAGGTCCTTTTAGCGCTCACCATTCACTGTTTGTGGGATGAAAACCAACGGACCTAGGGCGTGCCAGGAACAATCTTCCCAGACACCACCACCACTGGCCTGTTGAACCCCAACTGTGCGACTAAAGGATAAGGCTTAATGCTTTTATGACAAATGCGAAAACCCAGCCATCAGCAAGGTGCAACAGGAAACTGGATTCATCACTCTAGACGACCTTCTTCCATCTGTCCAGGGACCAATGCACACGTTCTTTGGCCCATAAAGCGTTGTTTGCGATGCCTGGCCTCCATCATGGGTATCCTTATTGGTCTTTGGCTGTGGAACCCAAGGCAAAGCAAGGTACGGTGCATGTGAAAATGGGTCGAACTGCCCCGCCATTGCATTTGTGGGTGCTCACCCACCAGTGCAACGACGTTGCTGAGATACCATTCGTGACACTACACTCACGATGGGTCAACTACAAGTTGCTGACCAATGTGAGCCCTTCTGCTGGATGTCTGTTGATGGTTAATCCAGTCCTGGTACACCCTTGATATAGTCGTACGGGAGTAACCAACAAGTGCGACTGTTTTCAAAATACTGGCACCTGGCCTCAACTATCTGCCCACAGTCAAATTGGCTTATGTCGCCACGTTTGCCCATTACTGGCAAACGTTTTCTGATTAATTACGTACAAAAGATAGGGGTGCCAATTTATAGTGCCGCAGAGGCGTTGATATCACGTTATCGCTCAGAATATATAAATCGGGGAGATGTACCTAATGCAAAGCTAATCCAGCTTATATTTAGGCATAAGGCTAACTATTTTATGCTAAATCGTGTTTTTAAACTATGATAAAATATGCTATAGGTTTCTAACCTTCCATGAAAAGAATTGGCATGCATTAAAAAAATCAGCGTTTTCTATATTATTTTTTGTAATTGGCATTGTTTTAATTTTGCCTCTGATAGAAATGCCCCACTTGATCATCCCTCCTCTGGGAATGGTTCATAGGTACACATATGTACCAACTCTATGAATACAAATGCTTAAGACATCGTCGCTTTGTCCAACACATTTCAGCCACCTTTTTGTAACTTTTTACCCACTTCATGTGAAACATAAATGATGATTTCAAAAAAAAAAAAAAAAAAAAAAAAAAAAAAATCACTTCACATGTAAACAAAATAGTTGAGTGCTGAGAAAACAGCAGGTCATCTGCATTTAAAAGTGCCTCCTCGGCAGAAAGTATTGTTTTCATTTATGAATAAATGTAAAATTCTCTTTGAAATTCAAACAGTAGCGTTTTAAAAGTAGTAACAAGTATCACTAGCTATTAAAATAGTGCAAACTAAGTGATCACTTCTGAATTGCCAACTTCCTATTCTCTTAGTCAATTAGATCTCTCATGACGTTACTATCAAGATATCTTTATAAGGACTGGCTTAAAGGGGCGAAGCAAGAATGCTTTTCATTCTTCATCAGAGCTTTAATAGCTCAATTACACCTTATCCCTACACTGTCCTCTACAGATAACGGGGAAGATTATCTATAGAGAACAGTGTAGGGATAAGGTGTTATTGAGCAATTAAAGCTCTGATTATGGCAGGAGGGTATTATGGCAGGAGGGTAACAGCAATAGCCGAGCCTCAGTTGGAACTTCATTGGTACAGCACTGCCATCTATTACCCTCCAAGGGTATTGGATTGAATGAAACAATCTATCAAGATACAAATTTATGCTGCATTTATAACTATAAATATTCTTTAATAAAAAAGTGTATAAATTTTCTGATCAGATAATAGTATAAATATATAAAAAGTAGCATATTAAATATAATACTTTTATTCTAAATTATATTATCTTTATAATTTTTAACATTTAAAATCTATATTAACTTATTTCAAACAGACAATAAGAATTATTATTATCTTAGCTACCTAACAGGAACTAACGTTTTTTTGTATTCTTAAACCTTTTTTGCATTTATCATTTTTTTTTTTTTTGTACTGTGCAAGCCTTGAAGAAACTAGTCAGTTACTAGCGAAACCGATACGCAATATTGTACGAACATACGTACGAATTAAAAATCTATGGTCAGTTTAACAATAAGTCTTATATTTTGTAACATTTTACGACCAAAAACATGGAAAATTTAATTTAGACAATAAGAATGTCAGTGTCCTGATCCAGCTTAGGATTCTATATTTTTATCCATGTAAAATACAATTACAATTATAACTTTCTCTACATTTCTAATCATACAGGAATAACTATATTTGTTTTACATTTTGCATTGAATAGACCACTATTAATAAACTATTATTAATTTTTAGTGTTTTTAATTTGTAATTTAAATATCTTTTGAATTAACTGAGGACATTTCCTCAAATTCCTGTTGCTTCTAATCACATTATTACGATTTCATGGGAAACTGTGTCAAAGTCTTTTTACAAATCTAGAAAAGCCGCTAGGGTTAGTCCGTGGCGGTGGGAATTGAATTTGTGAATTTTAACGCAGCATACTCAGTACTTAACTTGAACTGTCAAATTGATTTTCAGAAAATATGTTATTCGTCATACAGATTAAATTTTTGAAAAATAACTAAACAAGTTTTTGAATGCATCATTAATACGAACACTTTCCTTTCTAAAAATTGGTGTTAACATATCCGTTTTAAAATAAGATAAAAGTTCAAATTAATTACATTTAGAACATTAAAATAAGTTTATTTCATATATTTTAAGCATTATTTTATAATAATAAGACTATTATTTTTGGTTATAGTGGTTTTTAAGTTACTTATTATATCATTTCATTTTCAAAGGACAAAAAATATACATGAAATTATAATTTTTAGCAGTGTAATTGACTAAAAGAATTAAAAAGAATGTCTCTGCTCCTGTCAAATGATTGTTTATTGAATTCCTGAGCTAATCTAGTGTTTTCCTTTTACGTGCTTCATTACCATTTACATATTTGAGGAAATGTTAGCCTTACCAATTAAACCGTTATCAAAGTTCTGTGACTTTTTAAAGATTACTTTGATGTTTACAGAATGAATAGCTATTCGCACGCAAGTCGACTACTTCTAAAAATGGAAGCTGGGAAAAAAAAGAAAAAAAGAAAAAAAGAAAACGCATAGAAAAAAAAAAGTTCATATAGATAACCTAACTGGTATACAACCAATAAGATCTTTGATCTGCTGATCTAGCTCCAAGGCGTGGCACCAAGCTACACGGGTTTATTTTTAATTTCATAGGCTTAGTATGCTTCTGGTTTCGCTATTAATACGAGACACAAATAAATTCTCCAGCTCTTTTTTTTTATGGTTTCATTATAGGCTATATATTTATATAGCTATAAATAATTGTGCAGTGTTTCATGAAATTAACAAATTTAATAAAGTTTTATAAACAATATAAGAAAATTAATATTTATTAGGATATTTGTCTAATTTTTTAAATATTTTAGTTTTCGAATAAATATTTTATTTTATACACCATAATATATATTTCATTACTATGCATATGAATCGGACTTGTAGAAATTACTTGTGTGGTGCCGGGAAAGAATAACCCCACAGTAATCCATGCATGTCGTAAGAGGCGACTAAAATGGACACAATGTTTCGCTCTCTCAGGTTTCTTCCGGAATTTTGCTTCCGGTGAGGGGGGGGGGCTTAGATTTCGGGGGGTTTGTCCTGAGAGAGCATTTTGAGCCTCCGGTGGGGGATGGGGGGATGTTCTCCAGCGTGGCCTTGTCGGTGGATGCTTTTCCCTATAATAATATGAGCGGTTCTGCTCGGGGGGGGGGGTAGAACCAACGCTGAGTTGGACGGTCTTTCGGCCACTCGTAGGGAGGTAGCTTTACTTAAAAATCCCTTTGATGTCGTATGAGGTGACTAAAATGGGTACCCAGCGAGGATAATGGATGCCAATGCTGTACCAATGAAGTTTTAACTGAGGCTGGGCTGTTTCTATTTCTCGTGCCACGATCAAAGCATATAGCTCTATATTACCCCATCCATGCATTTTCTTCTACAGATTATGGGAATATGAAAAGTTTTCTTGCTTCACCCATGTAGCAAAAAAAAAAAAACTTGCAGAAATTTGTTGTTGTTTTTGCATTTGTACTAAGGAACAAATTAGGATAAAATATGAAATCTTATAGCCTACATGCATCCATAGACTGAGCAATATATTTTAAGCAGCAATTTGACAATTAGAATTGAGGACCGCATAGCAAAGTGAGTTATTGTTAAATCGCGCAAGGCAAAAGGTTCATTCAAACTTTTCTTCATCAAAGATCATCTTCTTAGGGAAAAAAAAAATAAAAGTGAATATAATAAAAGATACAACTTTTCATTAAAAAGGTAATTGAATTCTTCAGTGGTTTTTCAGACGACATCCTTCACATCGTTTGAAAGTGGAGTAAGGTAAGAATACCAACTCGCCACCTTTTCTTGCTGAGTGAGAGAATAAAATTCTCTCAACCTTCTTTCACAACAAAAACGCTGTAAGATGACGTTCATTTTTATGCGTTTTAAAGAAATATGGGGAAGTTCAGTGAAAACAAACTCTCAATGACCTAAATTAAGTTTATAGGGATAATGCCCTGTACTCCTGTTCAGCTTGACCTCGGGTCAGAAACGTCACGACAGATCGTGATAGGATTTGAATACAAACCCGTCTAGTGATGAACAGCAGAAAATACAAATTAGAGAAAAACTTAATGAGTGTAATCCTTTTCTTTTGTTGTTAAAACTAATTCCCAGGGAAGAAACAGCAATAAAAAAAAAATAAGAAAATGAAAGCCTTTAGGATTCTGTCTTATAAGTAATGCCTTACCAATAGAATTCATGGAAGAGGTTGAGCAAGCTCTGTATGAAATCATAATGCTCTTCCTACTAAAAAATTTTAATTTCTTAGCTGTAAACGTTAATTCGAAGCCTAATTTCTTCTTATAAATGATTTCAAGGTCAACAGGAACGCTTCTAAAAAAATTCTACAACTTCGAGATGTATTATTTATGTTGCATATAAATGAGTAAAAATGAGTAAAACTAGGAAGGTTAAATTGAGAATAAACAGCAGAATGCTTAACATCTATAAAAAAAAAAAAATAAACTTAAATTTGAGTTATGGTAGGTTTATCTGGTCTGTGGCTTGAATAAACATACTGGTCATCGCCGATAGCAATCCATGGTGTAAGTACTGCTCAAGGGAGTAATATAAGAAATTCTAGGGAGAGGAAGGATCTGTCAAACATGATTTCATATATTTTCATATCCTTTCAATGGTTTATGTACTCCAAATGAAAAGGAGTATAGTAAAATGTAAATAAAGTATTCTATCAGTTTAATTTATCAGAAGATGATCGATACATGTGTTTTGGCATTATTGAGGAGTGTACCTAATAAAATGGTCTACCTGGGGAATAGGTAGAAATAATTTAAAAAAAATGGATAGTTTTGAATGTCTCTGGGTCCTATTAGATGTCCGTTTATGACCAGATTTCAGTTGGTTGTCACATTTAACAAAATGTCAAAATAACAAGAAACAAAAATCGATTAATGGGAAGGACCTCATTGCGTAAGCATTGTGGGAATATCATTTGATTAAATTTATCTTTCAAAATGAACTATAAATATGCACATAAAAAAAGTTTTATATTATGGAAGAATTAAAGCAATAAAAGGATAGCAAATGGAAAATAATAATTCGAAGACAGCAGCTGATTTGAACCAATGAACTATTTTAAAATTTATTAAAACAAATCTATTCATAAATAAATTTTATACATTATAATACACTACTTAATTAAGTAGCGTTTTTCCTTAACTATTTTAGATTCACAGAATTTTAATTCATAAATTATTAATTATACTAAAACACCATATATTTTTTCAATTTTTATATATAATAAAATATTTGAGGTGAAGTTTCAGGTTTCTTCCGGAATATTGTTCCAGGAGACGGTGGGGGGGGGAGGCTAAGATTTCGGGGGATTTGTCCCTAGAGAGCATTTTGGGTCTCCAGGGAGGGTGTTTTCTGGTGCAGCCCGTGTGGGACCTTGTCGGTGGATGCCCTTCCCTGGAATATGAGCGGTTCTGCTCAGTGGTGGTGGGGGGGGGGGCATCACTGAGTGAAACCAACGCTGAGTTGGACGGTGTTTCGGCCACTCGTAGGGAGTGGTCTGTGGGATCGTCTTAATTTTTAGAGGTGGCTTTACTTAAAAATCCCATTGTAACCCATGCATGTCGCAAGAGGCGACTAAAATGGACGCATAGTTTCGTTCTCTTAGGTTTCTTCCGGAATTTTGCTACCGGTGAGGGGGGACTTCGATTTCGGGGAGGGGGTTTGCCCTGAGAGAGCATTTTGAGTCTCTAGGGAGGGTGTTCTCCGGCGTGGCCCGTGAGGGGCCTTGTCGGTGGATGCTTTTCCTTGGAATATGAGCGGTTCTGCTCAGTGGTGGGGGAGCCTGTCACTTTGGACGGTCTTTCGGCCACTATGGAGTGGTCTAGGGATCGTCTTAATTTTTAGATAGGGCTTTACTTACATATCAGCCCATGCATGTCGTACGAGGCGACTAAAATGGGTACCCATGGAGGGTAATGGATGACAGTCCTGTAACCAATGAAGTTTTAACTGAGACTCGGCTGTTGCTCTTACCCTCCTGCCATGATCAGAGCCTGTAGCTCTATATTACCTTATTCATACATTTTCTTTACAGCTAACAGGGAATATGAAAGTCATTTTTGCATCACCCATCTAGTCAGAATAATAATAATAATTGTTATTGGGAGTGTGATTGATTTTCCAGGGTAACGGATGGCAATGCTGTAGTTTTAACTGAGGCTCGGCTATTGCCATTACCCAGCCATCACCAAAGCTTATAGCTAAATAACACCCCATCCATACAGGTTTTCTTCAATCAGATGAAAGGATAAGAGTCAAGGACTCAGTCCGCCCCCCCCCCAAATAATAATCGTTATTGATAATGATCTAGATAATTGTCATTACCAGTGATCTAAATAAATATGCCGTTGCATATAAAACTTTGTTTTCCGTAGTTTTACTATAACAAATCATTAGATTAAAAAGAAATCAAAACTATTACAAAACTATAGCCACGTAGTTAATATTAACACAGTTATCACGAAATTAGCATACAGAAAGATAACTTAAAAGTTTTGGGTTAATTTTAAAATGTACTTATTTCAAAATTATTTAATAATCATTAGCATGAATATCTTACTATATTAATCTATATTTTGCGTTGTTAATTAATTTAAATAAAACGATATTTAATGGATATCATAAATCCTTGATTTTGATGCTGTTTGAATCAGTGCATGTTGATTTGTAAAATCAACATGCATTGATTGAAACCAAAACCTTAAGTACGGAAACGGACAAGAACTACTCAAAAATTTTGGTTGGTGTTTGCATGTTTCGCAAAACGCATCAAAAGCGAATAGAAAAAATGAGTTAGATGAGCGCCTAATTTTATTACACAAAATAATAGATTAATAATAACATATTATTGCGTTATTATTAAGACTACACTGATTTATGTTTTCATGAATTAAGACAAATAAAAAATAGTATATATCTTAAAAAATACTTAAGATATTTCCGATAAGATATCTCTTTAACATCTCCATAGAACACTGGAAGAAAGAATGACAGGACATCACTACCTAGGACTGGAAAAGACCTCTGCTCGATTTGAGTCAAGCAAAAATACTATTAGTGGACGAGAGATGACGTAAGGCATAGTGTTTAGATGCATATAAAGGATTATGTAGTGTAGACCATGGGTTGTGTGAATAACCTCCGGCGATGACTCCTCGTCTCTTTGAAGGTATCACAACAATAATAGCAACAGTAACAGTATGTTCGTCAAGTTATATAGTAAAAAAAGTATAGAAAATGTAATAAAATAAAAAAGAGAAACCGTGATTGCAATAAAAGCTTTACGGATTCAAGCTTAGTGAGAAATATAGTGCATGACCCAGAAAACAAAACTAGAATAACAGACGTAAACTTCCAACATACTTAAAGAGGTGAAAAAATGAAGGTCAAGGTCAATCAGTTTCGAAATCATCCAGTCTTCACATCATCGCACCACTTTGTTTTACGTCAGTGTAATTTAACATTTAAATACCAACAACCATCAAACTGTTGTAGTCACGCGGTTAATAATATTAACATTAACACAATCATCATACAGTAAACTGTAAATCCCAAATTTTTATCAAATAGGAAGATAATTTAAAATTAATGGTTTATCTTTAAAATGTAGTTTTGTTTTAATTATTTATCAATTATTAGCAAAAATACCTTGTTATATTAATCTTTATTTTATGTTATTAATTAATTTAAATTAATAATATTTAATATTGGGAAATTCCTTTTGAAACTTTTATATATATTGCTACACTTATATTTGATGGCGTGTAATGTTTATTTTATATCGATTGGTGCGCCATTCCTAGTAAGTAATAGTATTTTACTAAAAGAAATGTTTTAAACCTAATTGCTTTAGCTTTAAGTACTAAACACTACAGCGAAACACAATCTGTTGATCAAACACAATGATATTTCTTTCATGGATTAACCATACAAAAAAAATTAATGATATCTAATAAGGAAAACATCGTTAGGGAGTGGAGACGTATAGAGGATATCATGATGACCTAGCCCTGTTGCGGAAAAACAAGATAATATGAATTGTTAAGTATGTACGTATATGTATTACCTTCGCTACGCTTATCTTTACACATTGATTATTTCGTTTACTGTAAAAAGTTGATACCGAACTCGTAAACAAAATAACTCCCAAGTTACTGAGAGGAAATCCCAAGGCTAAACTAAGGAGGAAGTAATGCTTAACTTTGATTTTAAAAGACTACACCGAAAGCAATTAAATTATAAAACGAGTCTCTTAATTTGTACGATGCATGGAACTTGAGCACTTATTTGCTAAAATAAGCAAAATTTACTTAAACATTTATTTGAATCTTAAATAATTAATAAAATTAATATAAAAAAAAATCAGCTAACGCCTTTTTATTCCCGTATACGGGAGTAGGCGAGGCCATTTAGCCCTATCTAACTTTTGGAGACTGAGTGGGCAGTTCAATCTCCACTGGTACCCAATCAGAGACAGATGGCCCAAGGCTATCACTAATTAAGCGGTACGCAGTGAAGAGAGACGGCTCAAATGTGCCGCCATCTCGTGGTCCCTAACCCTAACACAATATATTTAATGTCTGAAATAATGTGGGTTCTACGGTCGATTTTCTTGAGTTTACAGGACGAAAAACCCGAGTTTCCGGGAGGAAAAACCTGCTCGCCCGTGCCAGAGATCGACTAACTCGGGAACCGGTCGAAAAAAGGCTTAGAAAAATTTCCTCTAGTCGCCGACTAGACTCGAAACCAAGCCTTCCTTCGTGCGGCCAAGTGCGGTGGTGTGCAAACGCCACATCCACTGAGCTACACAGGCTCTTATAAAAAAAAAAAAAAAATAATAATAATAATAATATTTATTATTTAAATATTTCTTTAAATAAAATAGAATAACTAGTATTATATTTATATGCCTTTTTATTTTTAATACGAGTGTTTTATTTACAAACTTTTTAAGTATTAAAACAAAACAGGCTTAGGAATCCAATACCCTTAAAGGGTAATGGATAGCAATGCTGTAGCTAATGAAGCTCTAACTGAAGCTCGGTTATTGCTGTTACCCTCCTGCCATGATCAGAGCTTTAATAATAGGGCAATAACCTTATCCCTACACTGTCCGCTACAGATAACGGGGAATATGAAAAGCATTCTTGCTTCGCCCCTTTAAGCCAGTCCTTATAAGGACTATAAGGATAAAACAAAACAGATTCCAAAAAAAAATGGTTGTGATATGAAAACCATGGGAGGGTAATGGATGGCAATGCTGTAGCCAATGAAGTTCTAACAGAGGCTCGGCTATTGCTGTACCCTCCTGGCATAATCAGAGCTTTAATAGCTCAACAACACCCTATCCCTACACTGTCCTCTACAGATAACGGGGAAAATAAAAAGCATTCTTGCCTCGCCCCTTTAAGCCAGTCCTATAAGGACTAAAAAACAAAACATTAAAATAAAATAAATAGAAATATTTATTTTCTTTGAATATGAATATTAAAATATATTTTAATAGAAATATTTATTTTCTTTGAATGTGAATACAGTAAACCCTCGATTTAACGGACAAAATTTCCGGTCCGGATGTCGCATGTGAAAATTAACATCCTATTAATTTTAAAATGCTTTTAATCAAGATTTGCTTATAATTAAATGAATAGGTTATTTTGTGTTATTCATTTCCTGTTATTTTAAACAAATTTTGGCGAATAGGAAATCGTATGTTGGAAAAACACTGTAGTAATTTAGCCGACATGAATGAGTCACCGCTCTTAAAACATGTTCGGCGAATGATTAGGGCGTGATCACACCATTCGCATTGTAATAGGTTCTTTTGTTGCGTGGCGTGACTTTCTGCGGAAGTTTTATTACACACATTTTCGTAATTTTAGTTAATATTGGCGTTTAGATTAAATAATGAGTTAATTATAAAAAAACAGCAGAATTCAAAAGTTCAAAAAAAACAAAACAAAAAAAAAACTTGATAGTTTTTTTCAATGCAGGATTACCTAAACTAAGCGCCTCAACATCGAACATTAACTTCACATTAACTTATCTACAAGTGTGAAAATTGCGTTTAAAAATTGTGTGTAAAACAATTTTTTTGTTAAAACAGTGCTAATATTCATAAAATTGCAGTATAATGTTACAGATATTTATATTTTAAAAAATTCGCGATTTAACGGACTTTCGATTTAACGAACACCCCTTAACCTCTATTATTGTAGTTGGAATTTGGAACTTAATCTACTTTTATTTTTAGTAAAGTCCAGTAATTGTAATGTACAGTACTTTACTCTATAGCGACAATGTTAGCGAGCAAAAACCAACTTATTTAGCTTTCAGTAAATAACAACAGTATTTACTGAAAGTTACAATAAGGATAATGTTACAATGGATAGTGAAATAATAATGAAAGTGACTTACATATACTTATAATCTGCTGCATATCTAGTTTAGAACACATAGAGGGAACGCACACACCAAAACGAAATGCTGCCATGTCGATACTGGGTCCAAGTTTTTTCAGAAATTTAAGAAACTGTAAAGAAGAAAATGAAAAAAAAATATTATTTTTAATTTGGTATTACTTTATATTAAAACTATTTTTTTAAAAAAAATCGTTATCAAATCAATGATATTAAAAGCCTCTGAATTCTTGTTAGGAAAGCGTTTTTCTTCTTTTTTTTTTTTTTTTTTTGGTCCTACAACAAAGGCTTAGTCAAAGTCCCAACAATAAAACATCGATGGCAACAATATTTCTACATTTATTTATGACTTTATCCCTATGGAAAAATACATACAACTTTTACGGGAAGCATTTACATTAGATTTCGCCTTATTTTATTTTCTTTGATAGAGTGCACATTCCATTATCAACGATTTACATGACATTCCAACTAGGTATTTACTATTACCCAATTTAATTTATTATTAATAATTTTATTTACGAAAATGATTCAAATAGGACGAATTTCTGTAAACAAATAGATCATATTTACGATCGATACATTGAAAAATGTTTATCTTCTTTCGTGTAAACTGCTTTGTATTAGAAAAATCACCAATTTTTCTTTCTGGAATTCAAGTTCGTGTTTTTGTAAGAGAAAGAAAAATATTACACAAGCACATATGAATCGTTGTTGTTGTTGTTGTTGTTGTTGTTGTTTTATCTACAGCCTGCACTCATTTCGTATAGCATCATCACAGATCACAGTGACCTCTATAACCTTACTTTTTTCAACAAAGTTCCTTTCCCCTAACTATGGAGGTCACTTTCTAAGCCACACATGAATTAAGTGATTCAAGTCCGACTATCAACTATGCTATTAAATATTTCGTTGAACTAAAGAATAAAATACAAAGTCATGAATAAAACATAACTATAAATACAGATGTTGGCTAATAAATCAGTTGGTGCATTATGAACAGCATGGTACTGGAATCACGTGACTCATATCAACAATGTCGGTTTTCAAACTACAAACATTCTTTGGGAATTCCATGACTTGTTACGTCTGGTTTGCATCGAATATTGATTGTTACTCAAAGATAAGTGGTGTGGCTTCTTGCGATTTACATACGTAACGAATTCTTTTAAACAACATATCACTGTGAACGTACCCAGTGAGCAATAAGATAACACAAGTGATCTTGAAATGTCGTAAAAATACAACATATGTGCAATCTTCAGGACAATCAATAATTAAAAGAAAATTGGCTTTTTCACTTCGCTACCTATTTTCTCGATCAAACGACTCCAGTGAGAGACTGGTTTCGTTTTTATGGTGATACCTTGGATATGCCATAAAAATTGGAATCCCAAAGTCATCAAAACACTGATATAACATAAAAATGGCTTCTACTTTAGGGCCAATTGCTGAGAATAATTTTTGAAGATCCTTAATCGAGCCTCACTGCTAACAAAATATTACCTTGCTCGGAGCACACACGTGTGAACCCCCCCCCCCCCTCTGCAACATAGTTGTGACCTTGTATCCAACCTCGACATGTGATGTCACTAGTCCACTAGAATAAACAGAAAAAAAATGAAGAAGAAATAAGTAGGATAACTTGTTCTTCATAAAATCGATATTGTACAAAAGTTAAACGGGTATTTAAAGGTAAAACGTCCAAGGCACCGGATTTTAGCATTGGTCAGATATCTGTTAGAAAGAGATAATGTGTTTCTTTCGGCATTTCTCCTTGGCCCGAGTTTACCTCTTTGTCAATATACAAATAGATGTAATAAGGATCTGCATGTCGTGCGTAATATACCAGTTAAATATACCCATTGCTGAGCTATGCTATTTAGATATAAACACCTTGCTATGTAGCATGCTAGATTGACCTAATTTGTTTCAAATTTATAATTATGTTGTCCTTGAAGGTTACAAGTTAATAAATAAACTGGTTTCCTAAGAATATCTAACGTTATACATATAATTTTAGATACATTTAAAAGCAAAAGGAAAGAATATATGGAGGATACTTACGGTATCTGTTTTTCCTAAGGCCAATTCGCTGCGATTTGCTGGATTATTGTAATACTCTTTCGTGATGTTAACCAATATCTCTGGTAGCTTCAATTCCACGGTACAATATTGACCTCGGAATATTTCTTCTTTTGCTGGAGCAGGTTCTAACTGGAATAGATTTTTCTTGAACACGGCGATATCCAGACATTGGTCGTACGAACCAAGAGCCATCACTGTACCGGTTAAAAGACCAGCTGGAGGCTTACCAGTAGCATCGATCACTACAGAATACAAAACAAAGGAGATGCAGTATCTCTATTCTATACTATCTTTGTATATCTATAAATAGTTTAGTAGTGTAGAGACGAAAATGACTACATACTTTTATAAAGTGATTACTCGTGTAAAAAGATTAAAAATACAAATATATACATTTTTTTGTTTATATTCTATTTTTGTTAATATTTTCTTAGGAATAATAATTTAAATTTAAATGTTATGTCAATAACTTAATTATTTACAGTAACTTTTCTAAAAATTTCAAAAAGTTAAATACACCTTTAAGTATTTGATATCACTTTTTATAATAAATAGTAATAATAAATAATAAATTTTGGAATGATGAATCAAATCGACCGTGAGATGCGGTCGATTGGTTCATTAATGCCCATGGGGGTGATGGATAGCAACGCAAAGCTGTACCAATGAAGTTTAACTGAGGTTCGGCTGTTGCTGTTACCCACTTGGGCGATGAGTTTTTGAGTTCGCTCTCTTAAGGTTTTTACCTTAAGGGAGCAATTTGAGTCTCCGGGGTAGGTGTTCTCCGGCACGGCCCGCTGAGGGGCTTTGTCGGTGAATTATTTTCCTCGGAATTTGAGCGGTTCTGCTCGGTAATCGAGTTTCACTGAGTAGAACCAACGCTGAGATTTGGACGGTCTTTCGCCCACGAATGAGTGGCCTAGAGATCGTCCGATATTTTTGAGATTGAACCTTTACTTACATAGTCGATTGGTTCATTAATGCCCTTGGGGGTGATGGATAGCAACGCGAAGCTGTACCAATGAAGTTTAACTGAGGTTCGGCTGTTGCTGCTACCCCTTTGGGCGAGGAGTTTTTGAGTCCGCTCTCTTAAGGTTTTTACCTTAAGGGAGCACTTTGAGTCTCCGGGGAAGGTGTTCTCCGGCACGGCCCGCTGAGGGGCTTTGTCGGTGAATTATTTTCCTCGGAATTTGAGCGGTTCTGCTCGGTAATCGAGTTTCACTGAGTAGAACCAACGCTGAGATTTGGACGGTCTTTCGCCCACGAATGAGTGGCCTAGAGATCGTCCGATATTTTTGAGATTGAACCTTTACTTACATAGTCGATTGGTTCAATATGAGATGCCCGTATATAGGGTAACGGATAGCAATGCTGAACCAATGAAGTTTAACTGAGGTTCGGCTGTTGCTGTTATCCTGGGTTAATGAGTTCGCTCTCTTAGGTTTTGCCCTAAGGGAGCACTTTGAGTCTCCGGGGAAAGTGTTCTCCGGCACGGCCCGCTGAGGGGTACTTGCCGGTGAATTATTTTCCTCGGAATGTGAGCGGTTCTGCTCGGTACTCGAGTTTCACTGAGTAGAACCAACGCTGAGATTTGGACGGTCTTTCGCCCACGAATGAGTGGCCTAGAGATCGTCCGATATTTTTGAGATATCACCTTTACTTACACATTACGGTCGATTGGTCCATTAATGCCCTTGGGGGTGATGAATAGCAACGCAAAGCTGTACCAATGAAGTTTAACTGAGGTTCGGTTGTTGCGCTTACCCCCTTGGGCGATGAGTTTTTGAGTTCGCTCTCTTAAGGTTTTTGCCTTAAGGGAGCACTTTGAGTCTCCGGGGAAGGTGTTCTCCGGCACGGCCCGCTGAGGGGCTTTGTCGGTGAATTATTTTCTTCGGAATTTGAGCGGTTCTGCTCAGTGGTCGGGGAGCCCGTCACTGAGTGGAACCAACGGATTTGGACGGTCTTTCGCCCACGAATGAGTGGCCTAGAGACCGTCCGATATTTTTGAGATATCACCTTTATTACTTACACATACGGTGATTGATTCATTCAATCCAATACCCTTGGAGGGTAATGGATGGCAATGCTGTAGCCAATGAAGATCTAAGTGAGGCTCGGCTATTGTTGTTACCCTCCTGCCATGATCAGAGCTTTAATTGCTCAATAACACTTTATCCCTACACTGTCCTCTACAGATAACGGGGAATATGAAAAGCATTCTTGCTTCGCCCCTTTAAACCAGTCCTTATAATTTATAATATAATAAATTTTGGAATAAATAGTGCATATACACTATTCGCCGCACCTTGTCACCAAAAAACTTCAAGAAAACCTCCTAAAGCTAGAGCAATGGTTCTCCAAATGGAAATTACAAGTAAATCCCCAAAACAGCGCAGTCATTCTCTTCACTAAAAGATCGATATCTCCTGAAGGGGTACGTCTTCCTGTTTAATACTAAAATTGCTTGGCAAACAGAAACAAAATATCTTGGTGCAGTGCTGGACAAAAAATTAACTTTTAACCAGCACATCAAGACTTCGTGTGCAAAGGCATCTAAAGCCATCACCCAGCTCTAACCCCTAATTAACAGGAACAGCAAGCTAAACGTCAGAATCAAAGTGCTTCTATACCAGCTGATGATTCGTCCAATAATCACATACGCCTCTCCAGCCTGGAGTCATACCTCCAACACTAATATTCTCAAATGGCAACGTGCACAAAACAAATGTCTACGTATGATTTTAAACGCTCCATAGTTTGTCAGAGATATCCAACTTCATCGAGACACAAATATTCCTTTTTTAAAGTTATTTTTTTACAATTTTTAGCAAGAAAGTTCTTCCTTCTCTACACCCCCCCCCCCAATGATCTGGTTCAGCAAGCTGTAAACTACGATGAAACGGATTTTCGCACACAACAGACAAAAATCTATTTTAATTTCCTGTAACGCTGTATTACTTCCATGCTCTTTCAGGGCGAGCAAACTGCTCGTAAATCTTCCCCTCACTGTATTCCTATCAGATAGCGGGGAATAAATATGAAAAGTACCTTGCTTCACTCCTTAAAGCAGTGTTTCCAAACGTTTTCTGGATCATGCCCCACCTCAATGCCTCAAAGATTTTGATGCCCCCCCCCCAGCATAAGAGTCAGCCAAGTTCTTAAAAAGTATAATATAAATAGATACTTTAAATAAAAAAAGAACATACGTAAAACTGTTTTTAATTTGATTTTCTTCAATGAATATCAATTTTATATTACACTTTGTATATTATAAAACATAAATCGAACTGAACTCGGGAAAATAAAATCCAAGTTAATGCGATCCTTGAGTTTGATGTCTGCTGCAAAGTGTTTTTATTTGAGGTACGAATTTAGTCATTTTCAATCTCAAATCTCCGTGGTTTGTGATATCCAGATGATTTACTTTTTTCAGTCGCAAGTCATTTACAGCACTAAAGCCACATTCAACTAAATATGACGACTGGAAGGGCAACAGTAATTTTTTTTTTTTTTTTTTTTTTTTTTTTTTGCAAAACTAGTTGAATTTCGGTATTTCGTTTTCTGTCTCGTCAGAAAGCCATGCCATTGTTCCTTTTATATTGAATTAATTTCTAATAGACTCATCATTTTGCTTTTCTGAGAGTCCTTCTTGATACTGTATTTACGTTGACTGCTGTACTAGTGATGTCAGCTTTTTTTCTCGGAAAGTCAGGGTTGTAATATCGACAAGTTATCGCCGACAGTGGTGAGTTTTTTGAGTATGTCGGTGATGAGGTGACGAATGCAACGTCATTTTTCTAATTGCCCCCCAAAATATTCAAATTGTCCCTCTGTGGGACGTACGCCCCACGTTGGGATACACTGCCCTAAAGCCAGTAAAGTTAAAAGTTTGTATATAATGTATATAAAATAATATAATAATATAATACAAATGGAAAAGTGAATTTACATTTTAATGATTTCTCTCTTATTGTAATTTTAGTTTGATGATATTCAAGTGCTTCTTTATTGTTGGAAGTGAAACATAAAAAGATTCACGTGAACTGACTTTTAAGAAGTGACCTTGAAGGTTTTGGGGGCCTCTTCTGCAGTCTCATGGCACCGAGGAAAGTATTACTCCCTCCCTTCTCGGCCTTTTTTTTTTTTCTTTAAGGATACGTGAAGTATTCAGTAAACATATTACCTTCAGCTAAACGGATATAACCTATTTATGAACATTTAAATATATCGTTTTCTAATATCTCTTTAAATTCCTCTTTGTTAAGAGTAAGGTTAAAATCTGAATACCATTATTACAGTATTACTATTATTCAGTAATAGTAAATTCCGTGTCATTAAATCTTAAGTTTCTCATTCTGTGAGCATTTATATAACTCTACAAAGAAGGACACACATTTCCAGGGATATTACCACTGTCTTTTAAAGGCAACAGGACTATTTTATTGCTTTTTCTTGGTAAGTCATTTAAAGACTAAAGGTTATTTACATCTACTATTAAATACAGGAAAATCCTTGAAAATATTTCAAATGATAGCGCTTCACGATGTGCGTCAGTAGGACTTAGGTAAGCACATCTTTTGACGTGGTTCGCAGATGATATTTTATTAAAAAAAAAAAAAGGTTCAATCTAAGTTGGATAACTGAAAAGACACTGAGTGTAATTTCTTTATACGAATGCATTAAGATATGATGCGTGCCACTGGTATTACGTGTCATGACTTTCCTTCTTTGTTGACGTCGCCATCCTCTTGATGCAATATCCCAAGGCCTGATTAATATTCCGTATTGCATGATAGAATTCATTTAGTGAGCAACTTTGAGGAAGAACAATACCTGGAACTCGCGCCTTTTTTTTTTTTTTTTTTTACCCTCGGTGTCATCATGATTAAACAATGGATTATTCTGAAAATAATTCCAAACAATTTACTGCTGAATTTTTAGATAAACTTTGTCTATCTAAAATTGTTATTGGATTAGAGAAGGTAACTATGATGTAATGTTCTCATTCTGGTTTGGTTTTGTACTGGTATTAAATCCGATTTACTGAACCAAAATGTAATGCATCCATATGGTAAAATCTATCACTTCCAATCCTCGTAGATCAGCTGGAAAGTTGTTTGAATCCAGTTGGAAGGAAAGAAGCTTTATGAAGTGAAGTGAAGGTGAAGGTGAGTTAGTTGGACTCATACCGAAGATGGTAGGATTTTCTTTCCAAAAACTCGGGTTCATAATTGCACGTTGAATACATGCAATTATCAAACATAATATACTTTCGCTTGTCTTAATTGAAATAAATCGAAATGAACAGCCTTAGTCTGAGACTCATCAACTCAGACTTTTCTCCATAATAAGCTCCGACATAGTTTCTTGTGTCCTATAGAGGCTTCAAATCTAACTCTCTCTCCATGTAATAGAAGTCAACGAAATCTGTTCAACAGATATCAAGATAAGATGCCCATTCTTTATCAATCGCACTCATTTTTGTTAATTTGCATAATGAAATTATTCAATACACACTGTATTTGGGCAACTTTACATAATTCAATAAGAATACGCTCAACCATCATTCTCTGTTATAGTTTTCATACTCTTTTCGTACAGAAAAAGTATATCTTTCATGGGAAAAATGCATGAATTGCTGTGCTAATGTTTAGCTAGTAATTTTAAGTAAAATCAAGGGAGTGACATAAAAATTATAGAGATCATTAGAAAACAATATTAGGAGAATAAGATCGACTGTATTTGACACCATATGCGACCGTATTAGAAGAGCTTTGCAGAACAATGGTTCTTATTATTACCAACTGAGCTCCTAGGGACCGTTATAAACAGTATGAAACATCGTTGTGAGCATGATATTCTTATTGAGAAACTTTGAAGTCTTCTTTTTGATCATCGTTTTCATGTATCTAAGCACATCATTGCTTGTGTAGGGTGCGGTGCAGACTAGGACTGAAACAGAAGTTTATTGATGGTTTTATATTCACTGGATTTCAATTCACTGGAGCAGTGACCACCATGGAAGTACCTGTAGAATAGACATACTGCACCTGTGAGGTTGAAGTGAGTCTGTAATAGAGAAATCATCAACGAGTTTAATTGATCGCTTCTGGACAGCATCAAGGATTTTAAGGGAAGTTTCAGGTGCACCACCCCTAACACGTGAGCAGTATTCTAAGCATCGGCAGATTTGGGATTTGCCTATAGTTAGAAGTTGGTTGGGTGTAAAATCGCCTTGTGAATGAAAGAGAATGCCAAGTTTCTTGGATGCTGAAGAGACTATTGATGTGATCTGTTTATGCCAGGAGAGACTGAAGATAAACATTAATCTAAGCAGAGAGAGAGATCTGGTCTTGTCTGGTGATTTGTATTACTGAAGATAATGGTAGGTGAACTGAGATCTCTTTTGCGAGAGAAAAAGCAAGACTGAGACTGAGCTTTGCTAGCATTAATGAACCTTCTTTGGGCTCTCTCTCTCTCTCTCTCTCTCTCTCTCTTTTCCGAAACAAATAAATATGATTTAACAAACTGTTTTTGCATTTAATAAATTATATTTTCAATCGAGTCCATTGCAAATTAAAGAAATTATTTTTATAAATGAAAGTGCTTACTATTCTACACAATATCGTCCACTAAAATCCTTGAGTTGTCATTGTAGTATAATTATTATTGACTTTCATACACGAAGAAAACACGTGATAAGCTGAAGATATGACATTTCTCCGAAGTACAATACATTAATAATCAACTCGAAACCTGTTTAGTTGCAAAGGTTTTCTTGTAATGAAGACGATCGTTGATGATATCGCAAACAGCTTCTTAAAAATTGTGAATATCTTCAACAATATTCTTGATTTCACACGACTGTTGATTTGAATGATTGCACTCACGGCAACAGTATTGACCAGTGAAATTTTTTATTCAGTATAGCCTGGTTTGCATACCTTCAAATTATTTGATTTATTTTTAAAACAAAATTAAGAAATCGTATAAAGTTATATATTTTCTCAAGTATTTTTATGTACAACTTTTGAGGTAAATCGTATCTCAGACTGAATAGGACTGGTCCTTGAACGATTACAAGAAATTTTTACACTTTGAAAAACTGATAAGTGTTATGTAACTTTTATTTCGTGGAGAAATGCTGTAAAACTGCTCTTCACGTTTGAATTTTCTTTACACAGCTATTGTACATTATGCGAGTGCGAATGGATTAGAAGCCATTTATAACTCAATAGAATGCTCCTTCATAGACAAAATTTAATAACATTTCGACACTTTTTTGCTCATAGACTGGAATAAACGTGAATTTTACAATTCTGAGCTTACGCGTAATGCAAATTAGTGGAATAATTCCAGGAATTCGAAAACGAGACAGACCTGAAATAAACTAGATAGACAATATAAACATTTGAAAATCGCTTTTCTTGCAGAGCTGAAAACTCGTAATTGTCAGACTGAAGAAAATTTCGGTGCAGAATATTTCATTATTATTATTATTATCTGAGACCTCCAGGGACTCATCGAGGGAAACTATAAATTACCCAACCCAGCTATCATCCTTCCCTTAAATTCATTTACACTAGATGCACTCACTACCCTTAAGGGCAAATTATTCACTCACTCACTGCTCTCTGAGAGAAAAACCTAGCTCTTACTCCTTTCTTGACTGAGAACAACCTTAACTTCCATGGATGCCTCCGTGATCTCTCCCCGCCTTCCATATAACGAAACATTTCATCAGTTGAAATGCTATAACACCCATTTAAAAGTTTACAGAACTCTATCATATAACCCCTCTTTCTCCTGTTAACCAGAGTCTGTAATCCACAGACTCGCAATCTGTCCTCATAATCTAAATCCCATAATCCGGATGTAATTTTTGTAACTCTTCTTTGCACCCTTTCCACAGCTTCTTTATCCCCTTGGAACCCGGGAGACCAAATCTGAGCACAGTAATCCAACTGTAGTCTTATCAAAGTCTTATATTATCATAGCCTTATAAAGAGGCAAAATTACTTCCTTATCCTTACATGTCAAGGTTCGCTTCAGCATAGAAATTATCTTCTGAGTTGTATTTGCAACTTTTGCTATGTGACCTTTGAACTTTAAATTCTTATCCAGCAATACACCAAGATCTCTTGCCTCTTCAGTTTCTTGTAGCATAACCCCGCTAATATAATATGCCGCTGGATCTCTAATCGCGCCAAAGTACATAACTTTACACTTACTAACATTAAACTGACAGCCATTTTCGTTTGCCCAGATTTCCAGTCTATTGAAATCATTTTGTAATTGCTGAATATCAGTAGCATCTGTGATTGCCCTGCCTATCTTCGCATCATCAGCAAACAATTGCAAATCTGATGATAGATCCTGCTTGATGTCATTAATGTATAGATTGAACAATAAGGACTGAACCCTGAGGTACACCACTGGTTACCTTAAATCTGGCAGATTCACACCCACTGTATACCACTTTTTGACATCTCTCTGTTAATCATCCCCTGATCCAAGTCAATAGATTATGTTCCAATCCCATATTCTCCAGTTTATGCAACAGCCTATCGTGTATTATACTATCAAATGCCTTAGAAAATCCAACCTTATCATAGTGTATCCATTTCCTTTATCCAACTCGGCCGTAACATTGTTATAAAATATGACCTTCCTTTAGTAAACCCATGCTGTTCCCTGCAGAGTATAGAATGTTGTCTACCCATTTCTATACGCGAGTTCTTACTAACTTCTCTAAAATCTTCACTACCACACCAGAAATACTAATAGGTCGATAGTTAGACACATCAGTTTTTGCACCACCCTTGTGCAATGGAACTATATTACATTCCTTCCATTCCTGTGGTATCATTCCTGAGCTGAGACTCAAGTTATACAAATGTGTGAAAGGCCTAGCCAATTCAGCTGAACTTTCCTTTAACGAATAGGCAGATATTCCATCTGTCCCTATTGACAAATTCTTATCCAGGTTATGCAAAAGCTCTTCAGCCTCATTTTCATGAACCTCTAACTCTTCATCCAATATAGCAGTAGTACTGTGCACCATACTACATACTCCTGATTGATATATCTTAGCAAAATGAGCACTCATTAACTGAACAATATCCTTAGCTTCCGACACTCGTGTACCATCTGCATTCAATAAAGTTATTCTTCCACATTCATTCTTTCTTTTGCTTGCTGCATAACGATAAAATTCTTTTGGATTGCCTTTAGCTTGCATGGCCAATTTCTTTTCATACTCCGTTTTAGCTTTTCTCAGAATACTCGTTACTTTTCTGGCCTGCGCTTCATAACTCCTCTCACTCTTATTCTCACGATACGCTTTCCACATCATCTTCTTCTCGTAGATTTCTAGCTTAATAAGGCTGCATCTATTTCACACCCAACCTATCTATTCTTCGAACACTAGGGATACATTCAGATACCGCCTCATTCAAGCACTTTTTCAAAGATTCTCATGCATTGCTGACATTTTTTTCCATTCAGTAACTGATACCATGGGACGAAAGATAGTATTCTTCTAAGTCGATCATAATTTCCAGCTTTGTAGTTCAGCATGTAGCCTGTTTTAATCGGAGCTTCAATACAAGTAGATACTTCCCAAGAAAGAACAGCATGATCGCTGTCACCAATTGGTGGTAAAATAGCCATATTCTTGACAGAGAACCCTTCTGGCGCTATGAGAAAATCCAACACTCTTTGACCTCGAGTTCCTTCTTTCATATTCTGCTTCAGAAAATTATCTCGCAACAATTCAATAAATTCCTGTTCTTTCTGATCATGAGATTTCTCTTCTACCCAATCAATGTTTGGAAAATTAAAGTCACCCATAATGATCATTCGCTTGCTAAATTGGTGATGCATTTCTTCATCCCCTACAACTGAGCTGCCAGCTCTGTAGCAACACCCCAGCATGTATTTCATTCTGTTAACCCCCACTTCACACCAAATTGACTCAAACTCATCGCTACACGGGACATTGTTACCATCATTCTTTTCTTGTATTTCTACCCTAACTGGACTTAAGTCATCTGATATCATTAGCAACACTCCTCTCCTATCTCTTCTGTCATTCCTAAAATTAGTATATCCGTTACACTCGATCCCACTTCCCATATCTGATTCTGATAGCCAGGTTTCACTAATGCAAACAATCTTAGGCCACATCGTATTCAATAAAGCAATTCACTCAACCCCTTTGTTTCTAATGCTCCTGGCATTTGTATCTAGACATAATAAATTAGGACCTAGCCTATTCTTATAATTAGATATGCAATGTATTTGATCTTGTTCTAGAATTTTCTCTTTCCCTTCCCAGACATACTTAAAAAGTCCGAACCCAAAGCATATTTTTTAACTCCTACGCCACATACATAACCATCTTCAAAGGCATTTATATTTTTATCACGTTTATATACCATAGCTGAACTTTCACACACATTTTTCCCATTCCTTCCTCGATGAACTAGTTTCCCCGACTCTCTGCATTAAGTCTCATACCAAGAAGTAATTTCTCCAGGATTCTGATACCAAATGAATTCAAATGCAGGCCATCATTCTTATGCAAATCTTTTCTGCCATCAAACACAACCCACACGTCTAAAAACTCACATCCATATCTTCTACATAGCCTGCGCGTGAAATCGTTTACTATCATCGCTCTCCTTAACTCATCACTATCATGTGTAGGTAGTAGTCCTACAATTTTTACTCTTTCACATTTCTTTCTCGCTTCTTCCAACAGACCTTTCATATCTTCTCTCATACTATGTTTGTCACCACTTGAATCATTAGGACCTACCAGCACTACCATTTCTTTTACATTTCTTTTTTTGGTTTTCAATTAGGTTTGTCATATTTTTAATTTTCGCTCCCGGGAAACTAGAAGTGGTGACTTCCTCGGCAAGCGCAAATTTTAAAATTGAATCACCATTCCAATATTACCTCTTTTTTCTTATATATTAATTGACTTACCTTGTTGTAATTAATATTTTGTTTACCAAGTTCAGTCTTTTCCTGCCTGTTCTCGTTCTTATCCTGTCTAAGTTTAAACAAACGTTTTTTCCACGTTTTCTAATTCCCTGGTGGATTTCCTAATAATTTCTTTTAACCGAGCTATTTCTAATGTCAGCGTATCCTCAGATAAATTATTATCATCACTGCAGCAGTGATTTTGTTCAGGACACACGCTCTCCTCAGTAGCAACTTTAGCTTCACTGCCTTGTTTCGACGAGTTTTTGGCGCCATTTTTAAGAATAGTAAAAACTAATAATTTAAATATAAAAAAACACTTAATAAATCAACAAAAATCACAAATCTTTCAGGAGCTCTATGACAGTACGTCTTTTCACCTACTAGCGTCGACACCAATCTCAGAATTTAGTTAAGCATAAATGAAATTTATGCTTAACCGTATTCATAATATTCATAAATGAAATTCGACATGATGGACTTGAGAAAAGAATAGCTGAAGGCAAAATAGAGGAGGAAAGAAGAAGAGGCAGACCATGAAAAAGCTTTCTTGACCATGTCAAAGACAGCACAGGTTTAAGGAGTTACCAGGAGGTTAAGAAGAAAGCCAATGACAGAGCGGAATGGAGGAAATTGCTTCTGAGCTACCAGTCCCAAGACTGATGCAATTGATGATGAAATGAAATTTGAGCGC
This sequence comes from Typopeltis vanoorti, assembly GCF_054136105.1. Lineage (NCBI taxonomy): Eukaryota > Metazoa > Arthropoda > Arachnida > Uropygi > Thelyphonidae > Typopeltis > Typopeltis vanoorti. The sequence goes on along the minus strand of NC_143563.1, from coordinate 41,863,166 downwards.
TTCCATTTCATGAACACGCAAGACGTTGCTGACTATATAAGGGTGAAGCAAAATGCTTTTATAATCCCTGCTGTCTGAGGAAAAATCTTATGAGCTAAGTGCTCTGCCTTAGTGGGTGCGATCAGACTAGTACCAGTTGATCACTTTGGTCAAAGTATTTACCCAGTCATCGTCTCTGTTCAAGAGCTAAAAAGCTCTTTGGAGATGTGGGTAAACTTTTAAGGAAGGTGGATTCTAGAATCCACTAACCTACTAACTTTTTACCTAACCCTGCCTTTAGTGGGATGGTGAAATACACCATTTCCACGAGGTGGCAGTAGAAACCTTTATAATAACCTAACTTTAAATAGAATCTATAAAAACATTTATCACTTAAACAGTCTCTGTGGGTAACTTCATCGACTGTCCCAGCTACTGGCCTAAAAAGGAAAAGTATTGATCCTGTTGTCAGGGGGAGCATGCTAATGCAGCTTCCCAAAACAACAAGGATATAGAAATTTAATAGAGAATAGCGAAGGACACTTTAAAGGATAGTTAATTTTTAAACTGTTACAGAATTTGAATAAACTTTTTTATACTTTAAAACCAAAAAGTAGTTTAAATTACATTAAAAAATCTTTTAATGGTAGAACTTGTTTAGACTTTTTCTTATGTTTTTTCTTAGGAAAGTTTAAACATTTAGAGACATCAGAGTCTCCACTGATAGACCTGGATCTTTTGGGACCAACAATTTCAAGTTTAGGTAGAGACAAATCGTCAACGACAACACTACACTGTTTAGTTAAGTCTATTTTTTCAAAGTTATCTTTTGGAGTGACTTGACTGGGTGTCAAGAAAGTACTGTCCTCTAACTGGATCAAACGTTCCAGCATTACACATTCTTGGTGGAGGGTATCAAAGTCTTCTTTGGGATTTGAGTTGTTAATGATTTCTTCTGGCATTGAACTAGACTCTTTCTCTAAAGGTTCTGCAACGGAATCTATGTTTGTAGCAACTATGTCATCTACTGTAGAAACTTCAACGGAAGATGGAAGAGTTTCAGGAATACTTCCTTCTTCCTCAATGGTACACAACATGGGTTCTTCTTCTATAGCAGTAATAATCCTATGAGGATTTGAAGGAACATGGTCTGATTTGGACTTATAACTAATACTTTCTTTTCTAGGAAGAGTGGGAAACTCTTCTAGAGACAGAAGTGATGTGCTGAATTTAAGACATTGGTATTTGGAGTGAGAAGAATTCCCACATTGACTGCATGGATCTTTGCAAGTAACCTGAGAGTGTCCAATTTTGGCACAATTGCCACATTTGTTTAAGCAACAGTCTCTAGCAGAATGACCTTCACTATGGCATCTGCTACGCAGCCTGGTCATTCCTATATAGTTGACCATGACTGTGTGGCCACTGATGTTTACAAAATTTGGGATGGATTTATTGAGTTTCATTTTGAGATGGACTTTGTCGCCTTGTTCTATTTGTGGATATTTGTCAAAGTGAGGGCGTACTATTGCGAGTATTTGGCCATAATTGTTGAAAACGTTTTTTAAGGTGTCATCATCTATCTCTGCAGGCAACCTACGTAAATAAATAAATGAACTTGACAGCACTTCCGCCCACTGTCATCGGAAAAAATCTCTGGCTTTCTAATAGGATTCCAGACTCAAGAAGTTTGTCTTTAATGGTGTAAGTCTTAGCTGTGATTTCATATAGATAGACCTTTCTGGAAATCCCAGCAATTGATGCATTTTAAATTCTTCAGATTTTCTTCGCCAAGAAGATTCACGATGGCATCAGCAATCAACTCGGGTTTGAAAGCTTTCTTAAAGGTAAATCTTACGGTGAGGTCTCTATTAAGTTTACTAGCCATAATGTGCTTTATATATATATATATATATTAAGTTTACTAGCCATAATGTGCTTTATATATATATATATATATATATATATATATATATATATATATATATATATATATATATATATATATATATATATATATATAAGGCAGCACTTGTTCAGAACAGATGTTATACTTTAGTGTTGGGCAGTTCTCACCTTATATATAAGATATAAGACAGTGGCACTGATGTTGTTACGGGGGAACTGTGAGGAAGACCCTCTAGGTCTTAACCTCTCTAGGTTTATACACATTTATTTAGGGCAGTGTAGACCCACTGCAAGCTGATAGGCTCGTGCAATGAGTGGTCTTCGCATACCTCTGAAAAATAATGCGAGTTTGACTTTACCCCAGTCCGGGGTTTTGGTTTTTATTCGACCTGAGCAGTTCTGTTTTAAGATAAGAACAGATACTACACAATCAATTAGCCCAGCAGCTTACAATATCCAGGTTCCTAAATAGGAACCATCTAGATATCTATCTAAGCTGCTAGCATTAAAAGAACTTTAGCAACTATGAACAGATACTATACTATACTACACTTTCGCTTTGGTCTTAGCCAAAAGGACGAGAAGCGATAGATCTTATTTTGAGAGTAGGATGGCCTTCGGTCTCCTGTATAACACGTTTTCCACTGAGAGAATCTATTAAAAGTATATGAGAAAAATTTAAGTGTATAACAACTATGATTAATTTTAACTAAAATTCTTATTGTTTTTAAATTTTTCTAAAAATAAATAATACTAAATAAGTTTTTATACGATATTTAATGAAAAGAGAAATTTAATTTTAAAATTGAGATAAACTAATACAAATATTGTATATTATAACGCTTTCTTCGTGGTTTTGGTATATTCAGCCATATCAGAAAAATTTGTTTTCTAAAAGATAAATGTATAATATAAATTGCTCAACACAGTGCATTCGTTCTAATTGACAAATTGAAGCTATTTTTTTACATAGTATGTACTCGTACATAAAGCGACTTCCTCATGGCGCGATATGTTCCAATTTCGTTGATTTTTGATCTTTAGTCATTTCCATATTGATCCAGGTAGGAACAATATTGGCATTGATATATATATATATATATATTTTATTATATATATATAATAAAAGGGAAAAAATGTCTGTAACACGTCAACAATCTGCAGCAGTAATGTAAAGATTGCATAGATGTCAAAAAGTGTAACCCAAGGTTCAATACGAACAGATTTAATTTGTACTAATTAATCCTTTATATATTCGGATGAATATTTGTTTAGCTTTATTTGAAGGATTTCCTTTTATCTTAACAAGAGCATTAAATAATTATGTGTATTTCGTGATGTTTATTAAGAAAAAAACGAGGAAATAATTTAATTTTCATGATGCATTTGCATTGATAATGTAAACGAATATGCGCATCAATCTGCGCACTTGAAACAATTTTAGATTTAATACGTAATATACATTATTACACGGAAGCCCAACATTAGCCCAAGTTTGTTAGGTAATCACACAACGTCGATTTGTAAAGCAAAAATTTGTTGAAATTCATATGTGAAACTGCGTAGTGTTGTTAATAATTTCTGTAACGAGACGATTAATTTGCTTAGAATATTATTAAAATATGTATTTATGCAATTTCATTCGTTAGTTAGCCACAGGGATAAGTACATTTGCACATACAAACGATACAAGGATTATTTTATTGGTGTGAGTGTGCGTGTATGTGTGTGTGTGCGCGCGTCTCAGAATGATTAAACAGAAATCAGGTAGAGGGTTGCTCAATTACGTTGTACACAACGTTTGAAAGGACCAAGGCTAAACAAAACATTCCTAATGCTGTTGTCTTCATTTGCTTTGCATATACTACTGACCTCATTGCCTCTAAGCCTAAATCTACATTACGGTCAGGGTCTGTGTCATCCATATTCTTGCTTTAAAATTACAGTTTCAGAAACAAAATACAATATTATTAGTTTAGTCACGTTTAAATTTATAAAATAATTAGGGAAAATGGTGAAAAGTTAGAGTGTGCGTGGTAAGTAGACATCGTTAGGAAATGAATTATCATAAAAATTTTATTATTTATTTGATTTTTTTTTGCATTTGCATTCATATTGTACAAAAATTAAATTATGAAGTTATCAGTATATCTTATAAGCTGAAATTTATAAGCATTTGAAAAGATGGAATTTGAAATAAAAGGGAAAAACGGAAAAATTAGGGATTATTTCACTCCCATGTGCTATTGCTTTTTTTTTTTTTTTGTCAATGCCTTTAAAGTATCACCTGATCGTTAAAACATTAAATTATTAACTTTTCTGATATTTTCACTCTATGAATATTTTTTTCCTATTGATCTTTTTTTTTCTCTGTAGGGACCTACTAATATAAACTCTGCCCTATGCGAGATTGGTACCCCCCCCTCCCAACTAAAAAGGCGTACGCAGAGGAACATGTCGGTAACTGTGGATGCATACACCATGATTTCTTTGAGTGAAGGTGCTGAGATAGAAAAAACCGTGACCCCATAGCTGGCAAAACTTATGCAAGTCATATAAGAAAGAAATTAAACCATGAGCACTCTTTTAGGGTTAAAAACATTTATATCTCTGATTTATAATATTAAACCTTCATTAACTAACTCTGACTTAATAAAATCATGAAACATTCAAAATTTCCCGGAGTTTTTCATAATCATTTATTTCTATAGAAGTCATTATTCGTTTATATTTAAATCAAAGACAATTTTAATTAAGAATAAGGAAACACGTGTATTGGAAGCATTTATTAGCATCCAAAATGTTTGAATTGTAAGCTCCTCCGTATTATCGCAATTGGAAGAACGACCTTTGAATGAAAAAGATCTGAATTCGATTCTCATCGTGACGAGAGGAATCTTTATATTGGATTTTTCAATTGAAGGTGAGTTAGCCGATCTTCTACGGAGATAGCAGGATTTTTCCTCCCGGAAACTAGGCTGTTTCACCCTGTAGTTTAGTAGCGAAATATGTTCGTGATATTTCATAATGACAAATGTTATAATATTTATTAATAATAAATATTAATTAATATTAAATTAATAATAAATATAATTTAAGCAGTGATATTAAATAAACATGTTAATTATTATTTCCATTCTCCTTTAAAATCACATTTGAATGATGGTCATTAATGAGAATTTCCAAAATCATAGATCTGGAAGCAAATACATAAAGAAATCACGGGCATTCTGCCCCCCCCCCCCCCACCTCTCTCTTTATCGGTACGAGACGTAGGTTATAGTTAAAGACTTTGTAAGGCGAATGCTGGCATTCGAAAAAACAGCTGTGGAAAACTTCTGCCATGTGGATGGATGCAGAATGTAACGAACAAAGAATTATACAGAAAAGGAAAATGGAAAGAGAATTTCCTGCAGAAATGGCTAGAAAAAACTTTTTTTTTGGGGGGGGGGAATATATATTAAGTGGATGACAAGAGAAAGATCGAAACGTTTTTTGATTTTCGGTAGAAAAGATGGCGTAAAACAGAAGAGAAAAACTTAGAAAGGAGTGCATAGATGATGAAAAGGAGTGACATTGAAACATTTTGCAAGCCTTGACTACCCTGGCAACGGACGGAAAAGGATAGCAAAATATAGTGATCAGCTGCATCAGACACTAACTCACTTTGAATACACAGATACTGGTGGTGATGAGTATAAAGTACCAATCAGTGTCGTAGAGTATAGCGCCCTTTTCGTCATGTTTGGTAAGAAACGTACTTGTTTTTAAAAAAGTATTCGATAGATAGGTACTTGAAGTTTTTTTTTTTTTTCAAAAAAGCAGAATGTGTTCTGTTGTTGTAATACACAATTCGACTTTTTCACTAACTGGATATAAAATTATTTTGTTTATTTGCAAGATTTATTTTTGAGTAGTTTAATGTTTTCAGAAAAAAAATCAGGCTTCGACTTGCATGTTTCTGTTGTTGCTTATTATTATTATTATTATTATTATTATTATTATTATTCACATATTTAGAAACTGTTATATATATATATATATAACAAATTCTCTCAAAAGGTCTCACTTTTGTCTTCTTTCGCCTAAAACAATTCCAAGAGAATTGTTTCTAACCAAGATAGAAAAAGCTGCTTCACTAATTCCTACCGCAGAGGCGAGCTTACTTCGCATGGAGGCAATATTTGCGATCAACAACGCAAAACCTCCATCTGATAACATCTCCCCTGGTGAAAGACTAGCCATTAAGAATCTTAAGAAGAACAAGGATATCATTATCCTCGAAGCTGACAAGGGTAATGAGACTGTAGTCTTAAATAAAACAGATTACCGTAACAAAATCTTAACGTTGTTAGAGTCAGATACATACTCGGAGATAGAGAGAGATCCAACGAGGGAGATACATAACAAAACCAACAACCTTCTAAAAAAGATCATGGAACTTCCAGAAACATACGTTTTTCTATTTTCTTTACATTCACTCATCCCCAGATTATACGGCCTCCCGAAGATACACAAGGAAAATTGTCCACTAAGGCCTATCGTTGATAGTATTGACTCACCTACATACAGGTTATCAAAATATCTAGCATCATCCTCAAAAGGTTTTGCAGGAAAATCTACTTCTTACATCAAAAACTCAAAAAAACTTCGTCTCTAAAATTAATAATATAAAATTCAAAAATTCAGATATCATGGAGCTTTGACGTGGTAGCGCTCTTCACAAACATTCCAACTCAAGAGGTTCTTAATATTTTAAGCAACAAGATCTCATAAAAGATCTTTGCTCTGCTATCACATTTTGTTACCTCAGGCTACTTTGAGTTTGAAGAGAAAATTTATAAACAGAATAAGAGACTGGCAATGGGCATCCCCCTGTCTCCAATACTAGCCAACATTTTTTTCGAGGATTTCGAACAAAAGGCAAAATCTCCTCTACTACACTGAAGCCTAAAATATGGCTGAGATACGTCGATGACATATTCCTTATTTGGGAATACGGTATGATAATCTTCACACTTTTTTAAATCACTTAAACAACTTCCACCCAGACATCAAATTGACAATAGAAATTGAGTAAAATGGATCTCTGTCTTTTTTAGACGTCAAGCTTACTAAGATGTCTGACTCCATAAAAATCTCGATCTTCAGAAAATCAACGCACACGGTTAGATACCTGCATGCGTCCTCACACCACTATCCAGCACAGAAGTTGGGAATCATCTCCACTCTAGCGCATCGTGTCAGGTCTGTATTGTCAGATGAGGAAGAGATAAAAAATGAACTCCAACATCTGAAAAGAACCTTCGCAAATAATAGCTACTCTTCGAAAACTATTAATAAACAACCATACCGCCGTCATCAAAACAGCGTAGAAACACAGGGCAACCCCAATGGTTATATCTCTTTACAACATCACCTCGCTCTCCCAGAGACTGCGGGAAGCCATATTATGGGAAAACCGAGAAGTCCATCCTCCTACGTCTCGAGGAACACCAGAGGGACATTGCCTACAAAAGAACTAGAGCAAGTGTCCTGGCAAGCCATGTACTGTTTTCAGTAAACACAAATAGTGAAGGCCGCCAACATGAGATAAACTGGTCAACAACTTCAAACCTTTATATATGACACGACGAGGTAGAATGCCGCATAGTCGAGTCTGAAGAAATTATCCTGGATTCTTCTCATATAAATAGTAACTTTAGCTATCATTTAACAGACTCTGTTATCAGATATTGGCGCACTCGTGAAGTCACACGCGCGCAGATGCCTAACAATAGAACTTTAGCCCAGACTGTAGCTACAGTTCAAACTTAACTGAAGTTTATAGTCGATTTTGTAGTGGTACAATGTTTCTTTGTAGTGTTTTTTATTTTGCGTTCAATGTTCTCATGCCTGAAGAAGTCGGCTTTCCGACGAAACATGTTGTGTGTTAAATAAATTAATCGTTTGTCTAATAAAAAAAAATTTTAAAAAATGAACATAACTTCATACTGAGTAAATACAACAGATGTATATAACTTTGATACAATAAAGCATCAACGTAATCTTTACATTTATTGATATTTAGTTGTTTTGGCTTTCGAATTTTTAACGTAATATTAACGAGAGATTTCTTCCACTATAGAGGGCGTCTTAAAAATGCGTTTTATTTCCAATATTTATCGTGTGGATTGCATTGACAAAGCACTAAGACATGTATTTACAAATGCAAGACGAGTAAATAAAACCTCAGTTTTAAGCAAAATAATGTTTAATCATTAAATCAATAATTCAGTAGCACTTTTATTTACAAATATGCAAAAAATGATATAAAAAGATAATATTACTTACAAATGAATCTATCCGTTTATATTGCATCTGTAATTATAATTTAGTAGCAAAAATGATTACTTCATAAAACATGCAGTTAGCATAATAAACATCGGAAATCAGGTTATAAATTTTAAGATGATCTTTATTGGAAGAAGTTACTCATTAATATTTCATCAAAAACCTATAAAGGCAGAAATAATATCAACACTTTCATTAACATTCGTGACTTGGTTAAGTTATTCTGTCGGTTACGATTATTTACGGTAAAGATATTTTAAGATGATGTAACCAAAATTATATACGATCAGTGAATAATAAATCAGGAGCTATATATATATCGCAGTATTATCTGTATATAACAAGGATATCTTGTAAACAAACAAAAAATGTATTGCATTACTGTTAAAAACAAAAAAGTTATGCTAATTGAAGGAAACTCAACTATCAAATTTGCTTCGCAGTGGTAGAGACTAAAGCTTTTAGAATATTTTCATATGCCTCTTCAACCACAGGAAGGAATCAGTGAAATTTGAGAGGTGCGACCGAGAAATATTTATTAATTTTTTAAATATTTCTTGTTTTATTCGGTAATAGTCTTCATTAAAATGCATACAATTTAACAAAAAAAAAGGGGGGGAAGGGAAGGGGGTTGTCATTGTACTCAAACGTCCATGATTTCGTCTTAAAAGCAATTCAAAGACAAAATGGAAGTCTATTTTAAGGGGTAAAGGGGAGTAAAATGATAGAAAAAGAATAAAAACGCACAGACAATAGCATGGAAAGAGACAAAGATAGAAAGCAATTATAAAGGAAACAAGAAAAAAAAATGAAACAGAAGGTAAAGAAAGCACAAATAGGAGAGAGCGAAAAATGTAAAAGCAAACGAGCAAGCAAGAGAGAAAGAAAGGAGAAAAACAGTAAGGAAAGATAACAGAAATTCAAATTAACAAAAATAAATAAATAAATAAATAACAAGTGCGAGAGAAGAAAATATGAACAAAAAGGTGTATATAAATAAAAAAATAAAAAAGAAAGAAAGATAAATTCCTAGATGTATGTGTGTGGGGGAGAGAGAATGAAGCAAAAAAAGAAAGTTGGTGTGGGAAATAACAGCTAAGATTTTGTAAAGTGCTGTACTTACAAGCAACTGCCCATTCTTGAAGTTGCTGCAGTCCAATCACCACTCTAAAAAGCGAATCCATACATCGGTCAGAGATGTTGACCCTCGCTGAACCCCGAATAATGTGAGGTAAAGCCATCTTAATGAGACGTTCTACGGAATTTTTCATTCTCTTCTCCACTGCAGCCAACGAATCAAGCGAATGCATTTTCTTTCTGAAAACCATCATTTCATCTTCAACATCTTGACGAGTCTCCGAATCGACCGGAGAGCAAAGTCCTACGGCCACACACATTAAGCACAGGAACAACACGCACTCTCTCTGGCCACTCATTTTTCCCTTTCAGTCAAGGATCACTTCTTAAATTCTACTTCATACGAAACGCTTTATATTACCATTTGAACTTATTCATCAAGGTCACGTTCTCTGGTTTACCTTCACGCATGCGTACTCATTGATAGAGTTTTATGAACACGGGGATAACACGAGCATCCAGGAGTATCTAGTTTGGGAGTGTATATACACGCACACGCACACAAACGAAATAATTTCGGACACAGATGTGCCCTTCAAACACTGTCCACATCATACCCACCGAAATGTGCTACGCGAGGCAGGGAAAGTAAGTTAAAACACAGAAGAGGCGAAAGGGACAAATAATAATTTGTTTCCAGGAAACCTTCGCAAGAAAAATGACGTCAAGGGGCACGTGACTTGTTTTTATAAGTGAACTAATCGTTCTATTGGGAGAGTTCAAAACTTTCTCTCTGATCTGCATCACATAGTAAACATTGCAAGAAAGAAGGCATTATGGACTCAATGAAGGAACTAGAGTGGTATGTAGTAGTACGTCTTATAATTGTCTGTCTAAATACTGTGGATCATTCAGTTATATTTAATTATAGGGAGCCAGAAATGCCTGATGAAGCAATATTGTTCTAAGGAGGTTTAAAAGTTATCCCGTTAAGCGGGATTTTTTTTTTTTTTAAATTCCTGGAGTTGTCTTAAAATAACGATGATAGATGAAATGGCTATCGACCTAATTTCTCCTTGCATCGTCTTCTTTGTCTTATTAGGTACATCCAAGCATAAAACTGAGTTAGTCAGTCTCAGAAGAAGGAAATATGGTGAGAGAGACAAGTAGCGATGCCTTTCAGATTAAAAAACTACACGTGATAAGATGTATCATGGATTCAGTTGCAATTACAAGTAAACGGTCCAAAAGCAACGAGTTGTTTAAAACGCCATATCAACTACTGTTGAATTCTAGCTTAATGACCGGATAATTTCTTGTAATTTCACAGGCTATGATATTTAGCTATTACATTTTAAATATAACAAGACAAAATAAGAATTCAGTTACAGGACAAACAGACTTTTATTCGAAAATAATATATTTTGAAAGAAGTTAATTACTACTGTGACTTTTTTTTTTCTCATCTCAGTTAATGTGTTCGTATGTTGTTTGTTTTCAGTATAATCAATGATGCGCTGAAATTATTGAATAATTTTCAAAAACAATTGTTTATGTGACTGACTAAAGCCGATTTGAAACAATATGCAACTTTCTTTAATGATTGTTAGGCACATCACTCCTGATAAAAATATTGTCCTTATAAGGACTGGCTTAAAGGGACGAAGCAAGAATACTTTTCAACTTCCCCGTTATCTGTAGAGGACAGTGTAGGGATAAGGTGTTATTGAGCTATTTAAAGCTCTGATCATGGCAGGAAGGTAACAGCAATAGCCGAGCCTCAGTTAGAACTTCATTAGCTACAGCATTGTCATACGTAAAGGTAAAGCCGTCTCTAAAAATTCGGACGATCCCTATCCCTAGTCTACTCAATCGTGGGCGAAGGACCGTCCATCTCAGCGTCGGCTCCACTCAGTGATGGCCTTCCACCCACACGCCACCACTGAGCAGAACCGCTCAAATTCCGAAGAAAATCATTCACCGACAAAGCCCCTCAGCGGGCCGTGGCGGAGAACACTTTCCCCGGAGACTCAAATTGCTCCCTTAAGGCAAAAACCTTAAGAGAGCGAACTCAAAAACTCTCGAATCTGAGCGCCCCTGGGGGGTAACAGCAACAGCCGAACCTCAGTTAAACTTCATTGGTACAGCATTGCCATCCATTACCCTACAAGGGTATTGGATTCTTCTAACTTGATAGTTCTTAAAAGAACTGGGCGATGGACTGAGTCCTTGACTCTTTATCCCGTCATCTGAATGAAGTAAATCTGTATGGATAGAGTGTTATTGAGCTAAAAAGCTCTAGTCATGGCTGGGTAACGGCAATAGCCGAGCCTCAGTTAGAACTTCATTGGCTTTAGCATTGCCATTTGTCACCCTGGAAGTCCTAAAAAGGACTTTTCCGGGAATCAGGTGTTCATTCCCTACCACCTGATTCCCGACCTCTAACTTGATAAAGAAGTTTCTAACTTTATTGTAATGATATTATATAAAATAAATATAGGTGTATTATTTATTTTTAAAAATTAAAAAAAAAGTTTAATTTATCATTAAAATATAGATTCAAAATATAATTAAATTATTATTTCCAAGAAATATTAATAAATAAATGTTAAATATATATATATATATATATGAAACATCCATTCAAACTTTCAACCGATTAAAGTGTCAAAGAAGTAAACACATAGCTACCTACTCGAATAATAGCATTTCTTTTGTGCATGAATAAATTCTTCACGTTAAGACTTCAAATAAATTGCAATCTGATTTGGAATTATAAACTCGTCTCTCATAATGCGTTTGATGTCGTCTTAAAAAAATATTGGGATAAAAAAAAGATTATTTGTGAAGAAAATAGTTTGGATAAAACCAGTCTCATTCTAATATATTAAATGAAATGAGTAATGAGAAACAATACATTTATGATTTGTATTTAAACTTTCTCTCGTTTCTGATGATATTTTGCTTACATGCTGTGCGATTGAAATTTGTAAGATGTTTACAAGGTGATATGCGCTTCTCGTTTCACTGTGGGAGGCTGTAACACGAAGAAAACATCAACTGTTCTTCAAGGATTTGTTATTGTTACTTGTGAATATAAATCTTTTTCTGCTGTCAAATAACTGTGGTTGTACTATCAAATGTTTATTACGAGTTTGGTATTTTGAAAACGATTTTAACACCCTATACCTTCTTCCTTCTGAGCAAAATAATAGTTTCAAATTATTCGAATGAAAAATCAGAGTCAGATATGTTTTAATTTGCTTATGACCTGATTGCTGTAACTAGATTATTTAACTTAATTGAATTTCATACTAATAAATGAGAGGTTTACAATATTTAGTAAATGAAATTGGTATAATATATTCATTAACTCAATAAATTACGCAGTATTTTAAAAATATATAATATGTGTAAAATTTTAATATAGAAACGAGAATATTTATCTAAATTATAAATTATATAATTTTCTTTAAATAAAATTAAGTAAACATATCACTATGCACGGGTTTATTAAATACATTCTAGATATGCAAAAAAAATAAAAAATAAAAATAAAAATAATAAAATGGAAATAGAATGAAAAAAGCAATGTGATCCCTATCTTTAAAAAGGTAGTAGAAATGACCCTAAAAATTATAGAGGTATAAATATTCTAAATTCTTAAATCCCTGTTACAAAATATATAGCAGAATTTTAAATAACAAACTAGTAAAATATTCTGAAAACTTTATTTCAGAAGTACAGAAGGGATTTAGAAAAGGACGATCATGTATAGACCCGGAAAAGAAGAGAATACGATTTAGAAAACACATATTATATTTATTGACTTTGAAAAAGCATTCGACAAAGTTAAAAGAGCATTTTATTTAACATTTTAAAAGAAAGACAAATACCAAATAATATTTGGTATTTAGTATATATGAAAATAATCAAATACAAATAAGATTAAATCACGAGCTATCATATACGAGAGAGATAAACCGAGGAAACCGACGGGGACGCCCCCTTTCAGAAACTCTTTTTAATATTTATCTAAATAAAATAATAATAAAATGGCCAAATAATAATTACAAATTCTGAAGATAACTTACAGAAAGTTATTTTAAATTTAAATGAGATAGCCAAAGATTACGGAATGATAATATCAACAGAAAAATCGAAAACGATGGCCTTTAAAGGACAAGATCCAGCAAGAACTATAATAGTAAGAGATAACAAAATCTTAGAACAGAATTTAACTATCTAGGTTGTATGATTAGGTATGAAAATAAAAAAGATATAAACGTAAAAATTGCAAAATATTTAAAAATAATAGGTATAATTAACTCCATATTTAAACTAAACCTAGTTCAAAAACAAAACAAACTAAAAGTATACAATACATTAGCCCTACTAGTCTTAATGTATGGAAGCGAAATCTGGACAATAAAACAAAAAGACAAAATTTCAGACAAACAAAGATTAATAACAGCTGAAATGAAGTTTATGAGAAAAACTGCAAAACATACTCTATTCGATCATAAAAGAAATTAAGAAATTATGAAAGAATTAAACCAGGAATCAGTAATAGAAAAAATTAAAAAATATAAATATAGATGGATGAAACTTGTTCAAAGAATGAAAACAGAAAGATCACCAAAACAAGCTTTAAATTACAAACCATTAGGAAAAAGAAAACCAGGTCGTCCTCTTAAGAGATTCAACGATGACTTCTAAGGCCGGAACAGGCCACTCTAGGCCTAAATCCTTAACAAGCATGATGATGATGATAATGATGATTAAAAGCGTAAGTAAGTATAAGATATAAAAATTAAATTAGTTCACATATTAGTTTATTAGTTAAATATAATTATATACATTAAATTAATTTTTAATTTTTTATGGAAAATAAGGAAAATAGAAATTACATTCCTCTCCTTCGAGAATTGTAAAAAATACAGCAAACCCTTTAGGTACGAAATCCACAATAGGTGCTATGTTTAAAATACGGAAGAGATGATTGTGTTCTTAGCAAAAACATTTTTTACTCTTATTTGATTGTGTTGGAAATGCAAGATAACAGTTTAGAACTAAGTATAAGAGTCATTCTCGTTCTGCTACTTTTTGACACGTCTAGATGTCTAGAATCCGTGTCAAAACCTGCACGCAAAATTTCTTTTTCCCTGAAGTCATCTGAGTACGATCGACCTTGTTTATAGTAACCTCCATCCTTTCCTGTCGCTTCTATTTCAAATTGTCATGGCATTATTGCATATAGCCTTCAGTCTAATCACTATGTAGTGGTTTATTCTTTTAATGTATATACACAAGAAACCTTAGGTTTGGTGCATGTCCCTAAGGGATCCGTCAATATTAATATGATTGTCAGATTACATTGTAATAAGGATAAATTTGATTATTTTAATTTTTTCTGTTTATAAAATAATAAAAACAATAAGGTTGTTCTGTAATTTTTTTTAAAGACTATCTAGCGGACATTCAGTCAGTATAGACCGTGGCTAATGTTGATTTTTAGAGATAAGTCCAAACGAACAAGGAATATGAGGTCAAGTGTACTATATTGGATGGGGAGGGGGGGCGATTAACATATAAAGAAACGCCTTTACCTTGCCAAGGTAAATTGCTCTTGATAGCAAAACCTGCGTATTAACGTGTTTTAATGACTAATAGGTTGTCTGATAAAAAGTTAAAATCCGCATTTCATGGTGAAAGTTCCTACCGAGACCATATGAACCTGCTGAATGACCTTTATTTACGATGGGAGGGGTCGGTCTGGAAAGTTCATAAACACCTAGAACAAATATTAATTCATTTTATGTCTTCTTGTATATCCTAAAAGAAAAAAAAAAGATTACTATTTGATGAAACATGGGGGGGGGGGAGTTTAAAAGGTTTTAAGATATGTTCTGTCTTGTGGTTATATCAATGGCTTTAATATGATTTTTGTTCTAGGTGTTTATCAGAGCTTTCCAGACCCGGACGTAAAAAAGACCTTATTATTCTGTTTTAAATGGGATTAAACTTAGGTTTATCCGACCTCTCCTTAAAAAAAAGAAAAAAAAAAAAACAGAAACAAACAAACAAAAAAAAATAACATGGAGTCGCTGCTTGGCTCCATTTAAGATTGGAATGACTGTTTAACGCATGGAATTGAAGTGATGCGGAGAATAGTTAATAAAGTAAATATTCAAAATTAAGTAAAACTCCATCCATTCATTTACTAATTGGACATAATCAGATACCGTATTCTCCTTCCCTTGATGTACCGCACCAGTCCTCCCCAGGTGGTCCTATTGTATGGTTTTCTAGAGGTTTCAACTCTCTGAGGATCAGTCACTCCAGACACACTATCCAGCCATCGTATTGCTCTCTATCCTCGTTCTTTTTCTAGGAACTTTACCTTCTATTACTCTTTCGGGAGGTCCTCCATCCATCCTTTCATTGTGTCCAAAGTATTTCAAATTTCTTCTGTCAATTTCTTTAAGGAGCCTTAAAGTTCTACCGATCCTTTCTAGCACCCATCCGTTTGTTCCGCCTTTCAGTATATGATATCCTCAACAGCTTTCTGTAACACCACATATCAAAAGCAGCTATCCTTTTCTTATCTGACATCCTTAGGTTCCATGTCTCACATCCACGAGTCGCTATTGGAAAAATAACTGCATCCAAATTCCTCAACTTGGATTTTGGAGATGGATCTATCTCCATGGGAACAAAGTTCCCATGGAGATAGATCCATCCTCCCGGATTTTAGACAAGTCTCTGACTGTTGTTTTAGCCGTTCCTTATTTTCTTCTAACGTCTTCTGAACAGCAATTCTTCACATTAATAATGGATCGCAGGTACTCAAACTTGCTGACTTCCTTAATTCCTGAATGAATTAAAAGAACTGAATAAATAGTTCGATGAAATGTTTAGTCACTGAATTGTATTTCCGAGAAAATTCTCATTTGATGAATTGCCACTCGATAAAATGGCTTTCCATTAATTTTCTTCTTCTTCTTCTTCGAAAGAGATGTGTTGCGGAAAAATGGTATTAATAATTTAAAGATTCCTTAAAAAATTTCGACAAAAGAGAGTTCTTGGATGTCCACTTCCACTAAGAATAACACCATTTCTGAAGCGATACAAAAAAGTTCTCCAGCTGACTGCCACAACCAGGAAGAAAAACTCCACCATTGGAATAACAACAGATACCTTTTGTCACTTCCTTTAACACTAAATCCTTCCACCACTTTGAGTAAAGCGATAGACGTCACTTCAAAAAAGGATCTCACTTTGATCTATTTTGCACAGTTTATGCTGGCTATAACCAGCAAACGTTTTATGAGATCTACTATCTCTTATTTTACTTTATTTTATTAGTGAAAATATATAAAATAAAGTTCCTTTACCTTCCTCTCCCAGCTCGATTTGCGCTTCTGCTAACATGAAGCGCACTGACTGTCACTTCGACTCGTCAAAAGTATGAAATAGTGAAGCTACACTGTTTGGAAAGAAGTCAACGATCCTTATAGTGTGCGGAAAAAACAGCCATGACGCACTCCTTAATAAGATGTAGGACCTCCTTTCTCTGCGATGGCCGCAGCCATCCTACGGGGTATACTTTCCACAAGCGTACAATAGCAATCAATGGGAATTTGGGACAATTCTTCCTGTAGGCACATAATGAAGTGCTGGACTGTTGTGGGGACGGCCCTTGACCTCACCCGACGCTCTAGTTCATCCCACAGACTTTCAATACGGTTGAAATCAGAGTTCTATGGAGTCCGGTTTCAGCAGCCTTATGACACGGTTGACACGGTGGATTGTATTGCTGAAGAGACAATAACATTTCCGTAGAAACGCCACGAAGCATATATTGTCTAGTAGGTTCAGATGTCTCTTGGAGTTCAATGTTCGTGGCGCCAAAAACAGCGATCCTAGTCTAAACCAGGAAAAACAGAATCACACCATCACACTCCCACCTCAGAATTTCATAGCTGGAGTCACGCACACTGGAAAGAGACGTTCACCGGATATCCGCCACACACACACACATACCCATTCATCTTCTCGGTTGAGGGTGTAACTGATTCGTCGCCTCCACAACACAGCTTTCCAAGCTTCTATATCCCACTGTAAATGTTCTTTGCATCACTAAAGACCATGCTGCATTTGGCAGTTCTACCATGGAAACTCATGTTGCGAGACTCGGTTCTGGATGTTTTTGTGCAGATTGTGTTACAGTCGATGATTGAAACTCCGCATTCAACATACCTGCCGACGAATGGGGGTTATTGCATATTATTCTTCGTAGCACCCTATGGTCAAGTTCACATGATTTCGTGAGCGTTCATCGCAGTATGTTATCACTGATTGTTGACCTGGGATGGGCCCCATTTATCAACAGTTTGCCGAACAGATAGGCCCGCAGCCCTGGAGAGACTGAGTAACAAGAAAAGTTCAATTTTAACCATTTGTTAGAAAACTGATGACAATTCTTATTACATTGAAGGATTTTGCAAACATCACATGGGCCATCAAAAATAAATGTCTAATATTGAAAGACGTCAACAACTTTATAGCAGTTAAAAATTATCAGCTTCAAACATACCAACCGAAGGTTGTTTTGAGTTATGGTTAAAGTGACTAAGGCTAAGAGGTCAATGTGTTGTCTTAATTGTGTTTGTGGTCTGCCAGAGTTTCCTGTTTTATGTGAATGACAAATCCTTCCGCCTCTACATGAGACCGGTTAATTTACGTTCAGGTGAAAAGTCGTTTTTAAGGGTTCTTCATATCCTAAACAGGATAAGAACCACGGCCATTTCATACAAAGGTGAATGCTGTTGTTCTTAATTTTATCAGCAATATTGATAATCGAATTAAAAGTTGAATACCTGAATTTGCAGTGATATCAAGGGAATGATATTCAAGAATGAAGAGCAATGGTTATTGTGTCACGAAGACTGAATTGGCTTCTGAACTGACTGAAAATCCAAGGATTGGCAATTATTTAAATCGGGTAACTGACAGAGATATAATTATGTCACTATACAAAATACTGGTGCTATTTTGAAGAAATGCGATTGATCAGTTCGAATTATAGGAATGCTTTATACATTTTATCAGAAAATCGCGTATTCGTGGACAGCATGAAAAATTAAAACGAGTACCAAAACTTCTAGAAAACATTCTGACATAAAATATTGTGGCAAAAATTCCTGAATAAATAACGAATGAATGACGTTTCTGGCGAGTTGGGTGAAGCAAAAATGATTTTCATGTTCCCCTTTGTCAGTAATGAAAGAACTTTGAATGGAGTGTTTATGAGCTAAAAGCTCGCCCAGTGAGGGCAGTGAAGTTAGCTGTGTTCAGCTGGACATAAGATAGACTTTGATCTTTTATATTTGTAGCTTTCAGCTTCATTATATTCCGAAGCTTCCTTGATCAACGGGTTTGGATGGTTGCTTGTCCTGGTAAAAAACTTCTCAGATAGATCTAGGAGAAGGGAAGAGATGTAAGGAATGTGGACTTCTCTATGGATCACTCCAAGATATTTGACTTCACTCTGCTATGGAATCTTAACTCCCAAAAGATGAATGACCTCCATACAATGGATTTTCTTTCTGGAAAACAGTATGGCTGAGCTCTTTTGAGGGTTTACTTGGGATCCTCCAGTCTGCTATCGATTTTTCTAGTATGTGTATACTGCCTTGAAGTCTTCTAATTGACAGTTTTGGGCTTAGTGATCTTGTGGTTAATGCAGTATCATCTGCATATAATGCAGTGAATGTTGTTCGCGAGTTCAGAGGGAGGGTTGTCCGCTACGTAGATTGAGAACAGGAGAGGGGTCAGACGAGAGCCCTCAGGTACGCCTGCCAAGACCTTGTCTGGGTGATACAGGTATGAGTGGATTATTTTTGTTAACTTGATTGGCAAGTTAAATTTTATGAGTTTATAAAGAAGGCCTTGATGCCATACTTTGTAAAACGCCTTCTCAGCATTAATGAAGATGGCAGCTGTATGGAGTTTCTAATTGTAGCCTTTTGTGATAATCTCCAGTAGCCGGTGTATTTGTTGGACTTTGCTATGGCCCTTGCGGAAGTCAAACTCCTTGTTGGATAATATTCCTAACTTATCTGTTTCTGCTTGAAGCCTTCTGTGGATCACTTTCTCCATCACCTTTCCGAGGCTGGACAACAGGCTGATAGGTCTGTAGCTTTCTGGGAGTTGAGAGTTTTTTCCCGGCTTCTTCAATGGCATAATGGTGGCTGTCTTCCAAGGAGTGGGAAATTGTTGGAATCTGAAAATACATTGGTAATGTTGACGAGATGAACTATGGCCTTTCTTGGAACTAGTTTTATTATTCTGTTGGTTATGCCATCTGGGCCTGGAGCCTTTTTACTGTTTAGATGAGTTAAGCTATTTATTATTTCTGCAGGAGTAGTGGGAGTGACATGTTCTGAATTATCAATATGCTGTTGTAAAGTTGTCCTAACATGACGGTGACTCTTGTATACATGGTTAATGTTTAGATTTGCATAAGATGGATTGTACTATGATTCAAGGTTATCTGTTAGTGCTCCAACTTTCCCTTTAACTGCATAAACAATCCCTTTCTTGATTTGTATAGGTATGAGTTGGTTTTTGGTGCGGATGGCTCTTAAGAATTTCCAGACGGAGTGATCTTCAGCATTGATATTAGCCAATTTGACTTCCCATTGATGGTTTCTGTGTTTTTGAAGAGCTTCACGAACTTCCTGTTTAGGTTGTTCGGTACTATTTTTGTCTCGTGAGGCTCTTGTATTATGGAATCTCTTTCTGGCTCTGTTTTTTGCTCTAATTAGGTCCATGATTTCCTCTTGGATATGGTTGGTTGGGTGGAAGAAAGTGGTTTGCCTGACTGATTCGATTGCTTTCTGAATTTGGATGCTTAAGTTATTTACAGCTGAATCTATCTCTTCCTTTTTACGGATGTTAGGCACTGGACCAATATAATCCGGAAGAACCTTAGCTAACTTGACCCATGGTATGAATGTGTGCATGGGAGAGAACTGACCTTAATGAACCTAGATTAAGCACTATGGGATTGTGGTCAGAAGATAATTCATTAACTGTTTCCAATTTATATTGATATCTTATATTTTTAAAAATAACGATGTCTAGCACATCCGAGCTGCCTAATGGGCTGAAGTGGGTGAACTCGGTAGGTCCGGTCACAACAGCAGAGTTGAACATTGCGTAGTTGAATAGGGTGTAGCCTTTGGTGTTAATTGAAGAGTTGTACCAAGCTGTGTGTTTTGAACTGAGGTCTCCTGCTATCATTACGGAGTCATTGGATCCGAGTATGGAGTCCAGATCTGTTGTCAGTAGAGAAATGCTCGGAGGATTATAAGCATCATAGATCTTGAGACTGCCAGTATTTCTGGTATGTACGTCCACGCCAGTCAACTCGAGGTTCATAGTTTGGGGGTTGGGTTTTGTATTATGATTTAGGTAACTCTTGATATGGCTGTGCCTCCACCTCTTGCGCCAAGTCTATCATTTCTGTACATGATGTAGCCACGGATTCTAGAGTTATTAGCTGGTCTTAGGTGTGTTTCACCAATCAAGATGATGTCGGCACTGAGACGAGTCGCAAATTCTTGAAGTTCCAGGACCTTGTTTATTAATCCATTTGCATTCCATCTACTATCTTGATTGAGTTTGGTTTGAATTTTTTACTCATGACAGATGGCTCTTATAATGGTTTGAGTGCTTTGCAGGAATTTCTTTCTGGAAGATAGTTAAGGGCTTGTTTTGCTGAATTCCTGCAGCATGGTGGCAAGCAATTAAAACTGATGTTAAGTCGGAGCTTGCTTACTCGAGAGATGTAGGAATCTGACTTCGTGCAGCCTCGGCATATGTTTTGGTCGTGGATCGTGTTTCTTCCTGTGTAGTTGAAGGTGAGGTGCTTTGGACTGGGGGGGGGGACCTGCTTGGTTGCTTATGGTGTCATTGCGAGGAGGAACAAGATTGACTCTTGCTGACCCTCGATTTTTTTGATTAAAAATGCATCCCTTGTAGTTGGTGGGATGAGGTCCTCTGCAGTTAGCACAGCAGGCAGGAGTAGATCGTGACTTGGTGCAGGTGTTTGTCTTGTGTCCCTCGCCGCACTTCAAGTACCTCTAGGCTGCCTGACATAATTTTTGGGCGTGCCCGAACCTATGACAATGTCTTATTGATGCTTTCTTCCTAGCGTCTCAGTTGATATTTTGAGTCCACGTACAACTGTCAGTTCATAGATTTTCTTTTGTGTGTTGCTGATTTCGACCAGCACCAAAGGCTTTTATCGACCTGAGCATCCTGCTCACTTTAACTAGGGACAGGCCCTGTCTGGAGAGGTCGGTGATCACATCTTCAGGGATGATACCTTCGGCAATCCCACGAAGAAGAACCACATTCAGGTTCTTTTCGCTGGGTAAAGCGAAGGTGTGGCATGGGAGATTTGCAATGTCCATAAATCTAGTCATTTTTCTATAGTCCATGACTGAGGCAGGTTGAATTTTAACTCCTTCTCTTGAGTTTTTGGCCCATGAGAATGGGAAGTTATGTTTCCTGAGGGCTGATGAGACAGGAATCCATTTTTCTTTATCCATTAAGATGACTGGTCGTACCTTTTCTTTAGGTACATTGACTGATTCCATCTCTGTTGATCTGGGTTCTTCTGGGGTGATAGAGATTTTTCTCTTATTTTTGACCGTTTGGAATTCTGTGTGTTTAGAAGGTCTGACAGATGTTATCTTGGGGTGTAGCATGTTCTAGATTTGGGGAGTGTACAAAGTCTGATTGCGTCTATGTAATGAATTTGTCACTTATATCATCCATTTGGTCTTGTATGACTGCTGAGGGGGGGGATGCATAAAAACGCTTAACTTTTCCCAGCCAGCTGTCACTCAGTAGCTTTCCTAGTGTGAAGAATTCCTTATATATACCTCCTCAAATATGGCCTCATTCAGAGGTTTTGCCATGATAGTAATAAGTGAAAAATGTGTAAAGACACAGATAGAGAAAGAATAAAGATTACTCAGGTGTCCCGAGCAAATTACAGATAATCCTGTGGACTTTTGAGAGTCTACTGACAAATCTCGTAGACTCACATGTCTACCAGCAAAACGATATATTAAAGTTTAAAATGCCCTAAAAACAGGAGAAAGGAGTGTCAAGAACTCACTTGGCCACAGTGCGGAAACCTACCTCCGTAAAGTACCATTCATCCACGACTGGTCCTCGTTGCGGGTGGGGCCTACGAGGCCGTCAGACTTCGTGTATTTTTCATGCAGAGGGGAGACAGCAGGTTTCAGACTGTGTTAGCGCCAGCGCAATGTGAGCTTCCCAAAAAACTTTGTATAAAATCTAATCAGGCTCAATCTAAAAATAACACGTCATGATCTCAACAAAAGTCTAAGCAAAACTCCTCCTCAACAATAATAATAATAATAATAACAACTCCCTGTGTGGTGGCCGGAATAAGAATACTCCACTGAAGCACATGCATTTCGTACGAAGCGAATAAACTTCAGTCAGCAGAGAAATATTAATTTAGTATAACTAAAATTAATTACAGTGTGTATAACCTACCTTGCTTTTAATAATCCTATGTCATGTTTTATGCCCAAACTTTTCTTTTATTAGATTTAAAATTAATATTAATAAGATATTTTATATATTTTATTACATACATTTCTTATCAGAAGTGGCAAATTTAAAAAAAAAGAAAAGTATATCATCTTAATGCGTCATTTGAACGATTTCATTGGGTGAGATTCTTTTATTTTATGTCTATAGGCAAGTAAAGACCGTAAACAGCCTGTGCTATGTCTGCTGAACAGCGTATGAAGATGTGTCTATTGGTCTGAAATGAAAAATATTGCACTCGTTATAAAATCGGTTAGCTCATCTTCAGTACAAGCAAGAATGAAATTAAAGATTAAAGAAAATACATTCCCGAATATTTAGATTAAATTAAAAGAAAATCACTGACTTTTGTATATTTGCACCGAAAGTAGGCTCAAGATTTTTTTTCTATTTTCTATTTATTTATCTTTTATTTTATATGATCCAGAAACTTTCGATATAAATATAAATTCACAGTTGCCAAGTATTCTTAAATAATAGTATCTTATATTAAAAACTTTTAGGTGTGTCTTAAGTCTTCACCGACTTCCAATAAACTATATAATTATTAAAATAGTTGATTATTTGAATGTAATGGTTTAACTAAAATTATAAAAGCTTTAGCAATGAACTTTTTTTTTTTTAGTTGTACAATAATTCATAAAAACGAATTTATTCGGATGTTATCGTTTGTAAATACTATTCAGACGTCATCAAAAAAAAAAAAAAAAAGTAAGTCTATCACATAAATCAACACTTGATTTGAGGAAGTCTTCGATGTTTGCAACTGCAGTTCTTTGTATTTAACGAGACTGAAGCGAATAGAAAAGCAAAGCGATTGTATTAGTCCCACAAAATCTTGATAGCCTACACTGTGCTTTTTTAAATAGCTTTCTGATATGTTTATGAATATGTTTTATTCTCTCATGTGGGCGCTCCTTTTAACATCTGTGCAATATGGAAACAGTTTCGCCAATTCACTGAGTCTTCAAAACAGAATTAGCTACTCAGTTTTTGCTTCTCTTTCAGCTCAAATCATTCTGAGAAAATGGTATTTTATGGACTTTCTGAGAATGCGATGAAATCTTCGTTTATCCAACTTGCACAATGTTATTTCCTGCTATTATATTACGCTAATACCCAAAGACAAAGAACGAAACACTAAAATTATGTTATTTTAGTATAAAATATTAGTTGAAATATTAAGGAGAAAATGAATTGAAAAAAAATCAAGGCTAAACTTCTTAAAATCGATGAAGGACAAAATTCTTAACAATACTAATTTCTAAGCGTGAAATTTACGTAGAAGGATTCATTATAACTACCCTTGCACCATAATCCTTTAAAATAAAACATGTAAATCACCACACCACACTAGAATCTCCCCTGTAATACTTCAGTATGTCATTTGTTTTTTTTTTTGATAGATGGGTGACGCAAAAATGCTTTTCATATTCATATTCATTCCCCGTTGTCTGTAGAAGAAAATGGATGGATGGGATGTTATTGAGCTATAAGCTCTGATCATGGCAGGAGGGTAACAGCAATAGCCGAGCCTCAGTTCAAACCTCATTAGCTACACCATCACCCTCCTTGGGTACCCATTTTCGTCGCCTCTTACGACATGCATGAGCTACAGTGGAGCTATTCTTATCCCTGCCAACACAGGGTTCAGTATGTCAAAAATTGTGGTAAATTGAAATAAATATAAAATAAAAAAAGTAAAATAGTGGATAAAAATTTAATTAATTTCTTATTTAAAATTTCAACAATACTTAATTTCATTTTTAAAATAAAAAGTATTGTAATATATGATAAATGAATTATTAGTTTTGGTAATTTTTTGAAATCTATAATGTTTCAATCGAAAGAATATTCAAATATATAACAGAAATTATTGAGCTCAAGATTTATAGATATTAAATCAACCCTGAAAGTTGTTAAACTGAGGTCCTTATTAAAGTTTAAAAACTGTTGGTTCAAATAAATTCTTAAAAAATGTGTTTATTTTTCATTTCTTCAATTCATCGAAATCTTGTGATTTCTTCGTAACCTTCAATACTGTGTGAGAACGATCTCGCGGTATTTACTCGGAGAATGATGAAATCAGATGACGCCACGCAACTACGAGATTTGAAAAGATGAAATGACTGTCATGAATATTTAGATCATTTCAGAAAAGTCAGCGACTGCTGCTGATATGTAAACTAAAGGGCGCATCAAGTGGCTGGTAAAATTCTTGAGGCGTTCCGAACGCACATTACAACTCCAGGAATCAGAAACACTTAAAACTAAGAGACAAAGGAATATATATATACACGTATGTTGTATGAATAAACAATTTTTGAATATATATTTTATATATGGATATCATATTAAATATTAGTTTCTGTGCAAATAGAATTCAATTAATAATTGAAAAATAACAAAACAAATTAATAACTTCTTAATTTAATATACATAATAATGTTTACAATCTTTTTATTAATATTTATGAAAAATATAATATGTGATGGATTTATTGTTAAAGAATTCCTGTTAATTTATTTCGTAGAATAAATCGAACAAAGAGAATGCTGCTATGAGAAATGCCACAACTCATCAGTGAGCATGTTCAAGGAGAGTAAGGACATTGGCTGAGAACTGTTTTGCAATTATTCAAATCTGTAAAACCTTCAAATTCTTGTCCTCGAACTGTTTTTCTTTCACTCTTTTCCACTTCCAAGGAGAGTGTACAAAGATAAAGAACCGATGTCATATTATTAGGTGAACGAACTTAAAACTCACTGTTGGCGACTTCTATTTTTCCTAAGAATCAAGGTAAAGAGGTATGAAATTTGTAATATGTGTGTATATATAAATATATATGTATGTAGAAAGTTTTTTACCTTGGGTGTAATATAAGTTAAAGATACCAAGAAATTTTATAGTTGGTTTTAATCCTTTTCCCAAGTAAGCAAAACAAAGTTTTGCGCGTGAAATATATTCACGTCTGAGCTACTCGTATATATAGAGGCTAATGACTTCATATCACTTGCCTTAGTATGTATCCCATAATATAAAGCACACCCACTTTCAAGCGGGTATAATGCATAATGCAATGCATAATGGGAAGAGCCACTGACCAGACCGGTTTCGACTTTATTAAGGTATCTTCAGTGGGAGCCAGACCCGGGAGAAATGCCAAGGTTCTTAAAAGAACTGGGAGATGGACTGAGTCCTTGACTCTTTATCCCGTCATCTGAATGAAGAAAATCTGTGTGGATAGAGTGTTATGAGCTAAAAGCTCTAGTCATGGCTGGGTAACAGCAATAGCCGAGCCTCAGTTAAAACTTCATTGGCTACAGAATCGCCATTTGTTACCCTGAAAGTCCTCTTCACCCCAAATGCCAAGGTTCTTATCCTTATAGTCCTTATAAGGACTGGCTTAAAGGGCCAAAGCAAAAATGCTTTTCCTATTCCCCGTTATCTGTAGAGGACAGTGTAGGGATAAGGTGTTATTGATCTATTAAAGCTCTGATCATGGCAGGAGGGTAACAGCAATAGCCGAACCTCAGTTAGAACTTCATTGGCTACAGCATTGCCATCCATTACCCTCCAAGGGTATTGGATTGAATGAATCAATCAACGCATCACACGGTCGATTGATTCTTCCTAGTAGTAGCCCCAAATGCCGAGGTCCTTATAGTCCTTATAAGGACCGGCTTAAAGGGGCGAAGCAAGAATTCTTTTCATCTTCCCCTTTATCTGTAGAGGACAGTGTAGGGATAAGGCGTTATTGAGCAATTAAAGCTCTGATCATGGCAGGAGGGTAACAGCAATAGCCGAGCCTCAGTTAGAACTTCATTGGCTACAGTATTGCCATCCATTACCCTCCAAGAGTATTCAATCCAACCGCGCCAAGGTTAAAGTAATGCAAAACTTATATATATCTCATATACAATTAGATAAGAGAGGCATAATCTTCTTAATAAAAATCTCTGGATGAGAGAAAGATACTTTGTTTTAATCCTTTTCCCAAGCAAGATATGAAGTCATTAGCCACTACATGTAAGTAGCTCAGACGTGAATATATTTCACGCGCAAAACTTTGTTTTGCTTACTTGGGATTAAAACTAAGGATGAAATTTCTTGGTATCTTTAACATATATATATATATATATATATATATATATATATATATATATACAGGGTGTTCGGGATAAATTTGACAGTTTCGTAAGGAAAAAGAAAATCTTCTTTGTATCTATTAAATTTAATGAATTGACAAAAAAACATTACAGGCAGAGTTAATTACAATACTATCAACAAGATTTACTCAAAATAACCACCATTAGCATCGATCACAGCTTCAATTCTGCTTCGGAACCTCGAACAAGCTGATGCTACAGTCTCCCTGGGAAGGGCCGCAAAAACTGTTTTAATTTTATTCATTAACTGGGCTTTTGTATTACTGGAAGTGCGATTGGTGTCTTTTTCAACTGCGCCCCATACAAAATAATCCATGGGGTTAAGGTCTGGGGAGTTTGGAGGCCAAACATTTGGACTGGTGAAGTCGTAGAAATTTTTAGACAACCATTTTTGACTTTTCCCAGAGGTGTGGCAAGGGGCGGAATCCTGCTGCCATACATACGGCCTACCATTGGCTACCCTTGTTATCCAGGGCTTGACTACAGTTAGCAACTCCACGAACAAAGCCCGAATTCCAATGCCAGGGTTCTTCAACACCTGTTCCTGCAGATTTGCGAGGAATTCTGCTGTACGAACGCAATCAGATCGTCTGCTAGGGATCTTTCTTCTTGCTACATCCTCGTAGTCACCATTGCAAGTCTCTAGTTCATGCCTGATTGTTTTTACTGTATTCAGGGAGCATTGGGCAGCAGTCGTAATATCCTTATTTTGATGGCGGGCACGAATCATCATGATACAAGTTATTCTCTTCCATGATTCAGGTGGGTTCCAGCTATCCATCCTTTCTGACATCTTGTATATGAATGAAGAAGGGTCCAACCTTTTAAATGAAGAGAAGTGTGTGTTAATACATGTAACTTACGTAAAAATATAATTAATTATAAATATGTCAAATTTATCCCGAACACCCTGTATATATATATATATATATATATATATATATATATATATATATATATATATATATATATATAAAGAAAAAATTATTTACCCCCCCCCTCACACACACACACACGCTTTGATGAGTTAATGAATAAATAAAATGTTATGGATATAAATTAACAACTTATTGTATTAATATTCAATTTTATTGCCAAAAAAATAAAAAATAAAATTGACTTTGTTCTTTCCTTTCTGTTTGTGAGAGTGAAGAAGTGCCCGATAGATATCACTTGTAATGTAATGTCACTTATAATGATCTACGTTGACCATAATGTTGTTAAAATACGTTATGAATCGTTACAAATAAAAATAAAATACGAATAAAAAATAATTCCTTAAAAATAAAAATAGAACATTAAGAAACAAATTCGTTAAAAATAACGATTTTTTTCTTCTTTTTTAAAGTTTTTATTTTTAAAAATAAAAACTTTTTAAAAATAAAATCATCATCATCAGATTCCTGCCATGTACCCTCAAGGGGTGTACAGGATATGACAGTAATATATGAGAAAACTACATCATTACTAACTTCCTATCTACAATTTTCCTCCAAATCAGTCTGTTACTTGTCAGGACTCCAACATTATCAGATCTTATATTTCTATCGTCTAAGGCACTTTGTACCGTATCAATCCACCTATATCTTGGTCTTCCTCTGGGTCGTTTTCCTGCCAACCTGGCAGAGAACACTTGTTTTGCTAATCTGTCCTCGCCCATTCTGTTTAAGTGACCATACCACCTGAGATTAGCTCTGCTAACGCATTCCTGGATGCTGATAATGTCAAATTCTTTCCTAATATCCTCATTTTTAATATGATATTGCCATTGATGCCATCTGTATACGCCTCTAATCTTTCTCAGGACTCTCATATCTGCGGTCTCTAGTCTTTGGTCAAGTGTTTTACTTCTGAACCAGCTCTCAGATCCATAAGTTCAAACTGGTTTGAACACTGTCTTGTATACAGCTAATTTAGTGTTCCGACTAATTTCTTTCTTATTCCATATGAATTTATTGACTTCCCACCATACCAGCTTTGCTGATTCTGTTGTCTATTTCTATATTTAATTTACCATCTTCAGTAAAAATCGTGCCAAAGTAGCTGAAATGTTTTACTTGTTCCACAGGTTCTCCATTCACAACACAGTTGACGTTTTCAGTGATTCTGCCTATTTTCATTGTCTTTGCCTTTTTATTGCTGACCTTCATACCATATCTATTACAACAGCTATTCAATTTAGTCAGAGAATCTTGAAGACTTGTAGCGGATTTATTTAGAAGTATAACATCATCCGCATAAAGCAAAGAGCTGACATTAACATCTCCAATTTTGATATCAGGTTTAATACCACATTCCTTCATAATGTGATTTATATAGATAATGAATAACAGAGGGGATAATGTACATCCTTGTCTCACACCAGATTTAAACCATCTTTCTGTACTTCCTTCAATTCTAACTGCTGACTTACAACTCAAATAAAGACTAAGTATTGCTTGATATAATGCCCCATTGACACCATATAACTGCAGCGTATTGAATAGCTTCTCTCTTGGCACTTTGTCATATGCCTTTACCAAATCGACAAAACTTAAATACAGATCTTTGTTATATTCCCATGCTTTCTCGATTATTTATCGTAAAGTGAAGATCTGATCCTGACAGCCTCTATTTGGCCTGAATCCAGCTTGTTCTTCACCAAGCTTTTCTTCCACAATTCTTCTCAACCGTTTCTCAAGTATACTTGCATAGATCTTGCCAGGAACAATCAGTAGGGAAATACCTCTGTAATTCTCACATTCACTTGTATTTCCCTTTTTATATATGGGTACTATGAGAGCTCTACTCCAATCATCGGGAATTCGTCCCTTTGTCCAGGCTTTCTGAACTATGAAGTGCAACCGCTGTAAGACTCTTATACCACCATACTTCAGCATTTCTGGTCGAATATCATCTACTCCTGCTGCTTTTCCACATTTCAATCCTTTAATGGCTTTTACTACTTCAAGTATGGATATAAATGTATTATCAATAAAATAATTCATTAAAATCAAACTGAAATACTAATAACAGTAATTTATTTTAAATATAAAGCAATTATAAAATAATTCGTCGTTCAGAACACAGACATCCCCTATCTATACTCCTTCCTTCAGTTTCTTACAGCAAAGTATTTCTTAAAAACGTCTACACATCCCAATCCACTGGTGCAACAGTCTGCTGACTATGATGAAACGGATCTGTACAAACACAAAAGACCTAAAGCCATTCTGATTTCAAGAAATGATCTATAATCCCCTTGCCCTCTCAGGGCGAGCATATTGCTCATAAACGTTTTTCTTCACTGTATCCATTCAGACAGCGGGGAATATGAAAAGCATCTTTGCTTCACCCTTGGAGTCAGTAAAGTTGAAGTTGAAGTTGAAGTTGAAGACGGATAGAATCCGGTTGAGTCAGAAAAACGCCTTTACAGCAGTGGACTGATAAAGGTTCATTTGAGTAAGTGGGTTGTCGTTTGGATGGTGAATTGTGAGCAGTTAAAGTGATTAAATTGTGAATCGCATTAGAAGAGTAGCTGGGATAAACGCGGGTAAGAAAATCTATTTTAATCTTAATAAATAACATCACTGATAGAAATATACATCTTTGTCAAAAGAAGCATAAAACATAATACAATAGCCGAGCCCCAAACAGAACACATAGAAACAACGAGAATAGAAATATATATGTAAAACACAAGCAGAATCACGATCTTCGCAGTCTAACCCCCGATTAAGAATATTCTCCTAGAATCAGACGGATGTGATAATAAACGCAGATAGAGCAGTAATAATAGCTGGAGATCTTAATGCCAAACATTCGGTTTGGAACAGTAGAAACTCAAACATCAACGGCAGAATACTCAATTCGTATATTGCTGCGAGAAATATTACAGTAATAGGACCCACAGAACCTACTCACTACGGAACAACCGGCCTTTGTTTTGAGTATTATATAGTAATACTCAAAACATAGCGCATGGCTATCAAATTCAAGCAATTAATGATTTGAGTTCTGATCACAACCCCATCATATTGCAATTAGGCACCATACAAGATCTAACTGAAAACACCACCACCTTTATTAATTGGAATCAACTCTCCTCAGCTTCCAGGAAAACCTCGGCCCAGTTCTACATATAACATCCACCAAAGAAATAGAAAAGGCAGTGACAACCTTTGAAAAACAAACATTAGCAGCAATATCACAGGTAACAAATATAACCAAACGTGCACAACCAAACAGACTCCTAGAGGAAATCAAACAACTTATTCGAGAAAAGAACAGGCTATGAAGACGATATCATGGAACAATGGATCCAGCAGATAAACAAACAGTTAACTGAGCAACGAACCAGGTTGGGTATGCATTAAAAGATCACAGAAATCAACTTTAGAACAACAAAATACAGCACCTGAACACAGAAGATTATCAGTGGGTATGGAAAGTTATGAGATCGCTTCGTTCAAAACAAAACACACTCCCTCCAATCCAAGGTGATGTGGAATTGCCTATACAGATGAAGGAAAAGTAGAAACATTTGCAGATAATTTAGAAAAATAATGTAGCTTCAATTAGGCACATGCAGACTTAAACTTCATAAGAAATATCCACACCCAAGTGCGTAAAATAACTCAGAACGCCACACCCCAATCCAACAACAAACCATATCGCCAGCAGAAAATTATCAAATCATAAGAAAGCTAAATAACAAAAAGGCACCGGGTCCATATGGAATCAGGAATAAGGCATTCAAACTACTCCCACGAAAAGGTATTATGGTGGCCATCATCAATGCCATACTACGACTAAATTACTTTCCTAACAGATGGAAACTGACAGATGTCTTTCTAATTCCGAAACCAGGAAAAATACCCAATTTCCACAGAACTATGGCCCCATCAGCCTACTATCATGTGTAGGCAAGAGAGCTGAACGCACTCTTCTTACACGGATTCAAGAGGCTGCAGAAAATAACCACGTCATACAAAAGGAGCAATTCAGCTTTAGGAAACAGCATCTCTCCAAATATAAAGAGTTATCGAATACATCACTCAAGGTTATGAACAGCACAAGCATTCGATAGAATACGGCATTATGGACTAAGTTTCAAGCTACACCAAGTAAGCATCCCACTATCACTAGTTCTACTCATCAACGCATATCTGAACAACAGGAAATTTAGAATAAAGATCAATGGAATCAGATCAGTGAAAGAAGAATTACGGCTGGAGTAAAAATCAACCAAATATCTAGGAGTTCAGATTGATAAATGCCTAAACTTCAAGAAACACATAAATAGTGTCTTCACTAAAGCCAATCAGACCATAGCTCAGCTATATCCACTCTTGAATAGGAATATCTTCCTAAGCATAAACAACAAAATTCTATTCTACAAATCAGTGATAAGACCTCAACTAACTTACACCTCACCGTCCTGGGGTCATACGACCAAAAGAAACATCCACAGATTACAAACGATCCAGAACAAATGCCTAAGAATGGCGTTTAATGTCTTTGGTTCATCAAAAACCTCCAGTTGTACCGAAAAGCCAACCTTCCAGATATCACACCTACATGATAGGCATTGCAGAAAAATTCTTCACAACAGCAGATAATCGCCGAAATCAGTTGATTCGACGGGCAGCAGACTAGAAACGCTCAGATCGCTTCAAACATGGAAAACCAATATCCTTCATCGGAAGAGAAAGTTGATACAGCATAAAATGCTGAAAAAGAGCGGGTAAAATACGCACACTAAACCTCTCACCGTCAAGGATTCAGTCCATCACCAAATGAAGATCCAAGTTCCAAGACGGAGAGAATCTCTATGAACGAAAGAAGTCCTATGAACGTGTCTACCCGCATCCAAAACTTGGGGAATGAGGGATGAATGAATTTCTTGAGGAATTTCAAGTGGCTAGTCATGCTGTAATTCTCTTATTAGGGGGAACGTCAACCCCATACACATATATAAAACACGGTTTGGTGGCATATATTATTGTCGACGTTGTGTAGCAGTGTATTAACCAAAATCCGAACATTCAACAGCCAAATTGAGCTGAATAATAATAAACAAAAAAACGAAAACGAATAGAAAAAGAAAATAATAAAATAGAATAAAATATCGGTAAGTAGCTGATAGTATTCACCCTTAATCGTTACCGATAGATGAGATCATGGCCACCGATGATTTTGGAGATGTTTGTACGAGGGTATTGCAAGCGGATATCATCTCATTTTTCTAAAGCTTGAAGGTATTAATGTCTGAAAGAGTACAAATATTATGGTCGGGTTTGGAATTGTTTTAGGGAACCTAAAAAAAAACTGAAAAAAAAAACTTAAAGTGTTGAAGAAATGGTAGAGAGGATCCCAAGGTGAGTAACAAAGGCTGTTGCAGATGTGTGGAATGTGTCCTATAAGGAAAGATTGAAGGTCGGTGGGCTCCAGAAACTAACTGATAGGCATAAGAGAGGAGATGCGATAGAAGCATATTAGCTTTAAAGGGGGTTTATAGAATTGATACTGATGACTTTTCTATACAGTGCAGTAAGGGAAAGAACGAGGGGGTCATCCCTGGAAATTGTGTAAGAGAGTGGTTAAAAGGGTTGTTAATCCTAAATTTTTTGTTTGGAAGGTGGTAAATATGTGGAATGCGTTGCCAGAGGTGGTTATGAGTGCTTCGTCTGTAAACGAATTTAAGATAAGTATGATAGGTATTGTGTGAATAATGAGGTCTCCCGCGATGAGTCTTCTGACTCTGTGGAGACACCGATAATAATATTTCTTTTTATAAATACTTATTTATTCTTGCATACAATTAATAATTATATTATAAAATTATAGAAGTAACAAAATTTTAAAATTATAAAAATTACATACCTATACATATATAATAATAATAATAGTATTTTTAATTCAATGATTTTTTTATTAATATTATTAATAAAATTTATAGTTGCAGTTGAATAAGATTACATTTTTAACAGTATTACATATTTTAAAATTTTTACTTTTAATGTATTTAAGCACTGTAACACTTCAATATATTTTTCTTTCTTTCTGTTGATCTCAGTTGAGAAATAATAATTTTTTTTAAGTTTATAGAATAAGCTTATTGTTATTCATATATACATATATAGAATATATACAAATACATAATTTAGATTAAGTACAAATATACAAACATATATAAATTGTAATAAGAATGCTGCATTTTTTTTGCACTTTCACTAATGTATTTACAATAGATAAAAAGATTTTTTTTTATAATAATGAAATATTTTTAGAGTAAGTTTGTTGATTTCTAAAATGTTTACACAATTACAATAATCATCTTTGGTGATATTCCAACTTGTAATTTTTACAAAATTCAGCACTTAGTGCTGCTTATGTGATTTTTTTCTACATTGCATTTGAATTTAGCCTTCACTATTTGTGTTGTTGCTGCTGCTGTTTATGTATGGGATGTTGGCATTGGATGCTGGTGATTTGTGATGTGTATATTAGTGTTAATGGTATATTAACTTTGTTGGTATATTTTCCAGAGTTCGTGTTTTAATGTTCTGTAGTTGTGTATGTGTTTTAAATTTCTTGGTAGGTTGTTCAGTAGCGTGGGTATCTGATGTGATCTCACAAAAGAACCATATGAGTTGTTGAAGGGTGTAGGGATGTAGAGAGTTGTTGTGGGTCTTGTTATAATAATAATATCTTTTAAATAATAATAATTTTATTGATCTCTCAACTATTTTTTAAAATAACAATCACAGTAATAATTTACAATTGTATAGTTCAGAGTTACACAAGTTATACAGGGTGTTCGGGATAAATTTGACATATTTATAATTAATTATATTTTTCCGTAAGTTACATGTATTAACACACACTTCTCTTCATTTAAAAGTTTGGACCCTTCTTCATTCATATACAAGATGTCAGAAAGGATGGATAGCTGGAACCCACCTGAATCATGGAAGAGAATAACTTGTATCATGATGATTCGTGCCCGCCATCAAAATAAGGATATTACGACTGCTGCCCAATGCTCCCTGAATACAGTAAAAACAATCAGGCATGAACTAGAGACTTGCAATGGTGACTACGAGGATGTAGCAAGAAGAAAGATCCCTAGCAGACGATCTGATTGCGTTCGTACAGCAGAATTCCTCGCAAATCTGCAGGAACAGGTGTTGAAGAACCCTGGCATTGGAATTCGGGCTTTGTTCGTGGAGTTGCTAACTGTAGTCAAGCCCTGGATAACAAGGGTAGCCAATGGTAGGCCGTATGTATGGCAGCAGGATTCGGCCCCTTGCCACACCTCTGGGAAAAGTCAAAAATGGTTGTCTGAAAATTTCTACGACTTCACCAGTCCAAATGTTTGGCCTCCAAACTCCCCAGACCTTAACCCCATGGATTATTTTGTATGGGGCGCAGTTGAAAAAGACACCAATCGCACTTCCAGTAATACAAAAGCCCAGTTAATGGATAAAATTAAAACAGTTTTTGCGGCCCTTCCCAGGGAGACTGTAGCATCAGCTTGTTCGAGGTTCCGAAGCAGAATTGAAGCTGTGATCGATGCTAATGGTGGTTATTTTGAGTAAATCTTGTTGATAGTATTGTAATTAACTCTGCCTGTAATGTTTTTTTGTCAATTCATTAAATTTAATAGATACAAAGAAGATTTTCTTTTTCCTTACGAAACTGTCAAATTTATCCCGAACACCCTGTATAATATTACATGTTGTAGTTTACTTTTTTTTTTTTTTCAAAGTTTGAGAAAGTGTGATTATACAACAGTATTTACACATATGCAATCAAAATATTATATTCCCTAATTCTCACAAACATACAATGTAAACTCATTATTTACATAAGTTTTTAATAATAAGAATAATTTATTACATTATTTTTTCATGTTACGTAGTAATAATATATTAGTGATATTATCACATAATAATCAGTATATTCAGTATCTTCTTTATTGTTATATACTTTACTACTGACTGTTTTGTTACATAATCTGCATTCTTTGATTATAAGGATTTCGTTGTAGATGAGTGTGGCTGGTTAATCCCATCTACTTCGAAGCTAGGGTTCGCTTTTATGAAGAGAGTGGGATTTAGCCTTCACTATTTATGTTGTTGTTTATGTATAGCATGTAGACATGGGATGCTTATGATTTGTGATGTGTATATTAGTATTAACTTTGTTGGTATATTTTCCAGAGTTCATGTTTTAATGTTCTGTAGTTATCTATGTGTTTTAAATTTCTTGGTAGGTTGTTGAGTTGCGTGGGTATCTGATGTGATCTCACAAAAGAACCGTATGAGTTGTTGAAAGGTGTAGCGATGTAGAGAGTTGTTGTGGGTCGTGTTATACGATATGTGTATCTGTTGTTTCAATAGGTGATGTTGAAGAAATTCCTTATTAATGTTCTGTAGTGTTTCAGATTTTAATGCTCAGGATTCTGTGTGTCGCTATGTGCTGGTCGGATATTGGTTGTTGCGTGTAAGGTGTCCAGATCACTGTTGACACGATTTTCCTGTGTAATGTTTCTAATTTTGTTAGGTGACTGTTTGGTGTGTTTGCATAGACTGTTATACCGTATCTGAGTAGGGATTCGCAGATACCGTGATAGAGGAGATTTTTTACGTTGGATGGAATAATGTCCTTTATTTGGAAGATTTTTGCTGCGATGATGCGGAGTTTAGTATGTAGATATTCTACATTGGTGGCAATTTAAGGTGGCAATCAATGTAAAGACCGAGGTATTTTGCGTGTGTTACAGGTGGTTACTCGTGGTGTGGGGCGCATTATTCTTCGGTTATGTATTATAAACATTTTGGTGCTGTTGATTACAATTGCATTTTGGTAGAAGTATGTTGTGATTTCATTTAAGTCTGTAAGGTATAATAATAATAATAATAATAATAATAATAATAATAATAATAATAAACAGTTTCTTGGAAAACGTTCTTATAGTAAGGTAGAGTAAGGTAGACAATATTCAACATGCAGTGGTACAGCACTTTTTTTTTTTTTTTTTTTTGTAAATTATGGTTCTTATTTCAGATTAAAAGCTTTTCATATTACCGTACAATATTGTGGCCAAAGTCTCTTGAAGCTTACACAAATGTCATTTTGTAATTAAACAGGTTTCTTTAGAACTTCCAATTACTTAGTCTCCTGATGTTCTGTATAAGTCTGTTTTTATTTTATTTAATTTTATTTATTTATTTATTTATTGACATGGCATAGACGGAATTATCTATGACATATCAATACCTCCTTCTATTGTTATCGAGGTCAGATTCGAGCTTTTAATATCTTTGCATTAGACAACTAGGCATAAACTTGTTTCGTTTATTATTTTGATCTTATCGCTGCTAAAAATAAAAGTCAAGTTCCTTTTTATTTAGAGGTAAAACTAATACAGCGTGTTGAATACAAATTTGACTTTCAGAATCTTGCCAAAAACTTTTTTGCAGTTTTTATTGCTTCTTTTGCGAGGATGGCTTTCGGCCTTCTATGTTTCAAGAGCTCTGTAGGCTTGTAGTTGGCTGCATATCGTAATAGGTAGTTGATATGGTTATAATTAAATCTGTGTCTATGGCTGTGAAGAATTTTTCGCCAATGCCGCTCATGTAGGTTTTGATGTCCGATAGTTTGACAAGTAGTATAGTTGAAGATTTCTAATAAACCGTGGAGCGTTTACTGCTGATCTATGGCATTTTTTCTGGATCGTTTGCCGTCTTTGGGTGTTTTTTTTTCGGTCTTGTGTCTCCAGGCTGGCGAGGCGTATGTTAGTTGTAGTCTGATTACTGATTTATGGAATAGGATTTCGTTGTTTATGGTCAGCAGGCTGTTCCTATTCAGGAAGCGGTAGAGTTGGCTATAGTCTTGTAAACTTTAGTGATGATGCTATTTGCATCTTGAAGTTTAAGAGTTTGTCCGGCTGTACTTGTAGGTATTTTTCTGAGTTGTTGCCAAGGGATGATTTTTCCAAACATTTATATGGATGTTGTCGAGTTTGCTTTTCTTCTGGTGAATAAGACTGCGGAGTTTTCCCTGAGATTATGGAGATGCGCCATTTGCTGACCCACTTCTCGAGTACGTTGACAGCTCTCTGAAGCTTGTTTGACTACTAGTTGTGCTCGGAGAGATCTGGATAGGATAATCGGCGTAGAGAGCGGTGATGATTGGGGATATCTTGAGTAGATTTTCCATGTATATGGCGAAGAGTAAAGGAGAATAGTACTGAGCCATGGCGGAACTCTGGCAGTAATTGTTCTTTCTGTGGACTTGATTCCGTTTTATTTTTATCTTGAATTTTCTGTTGCTCAAATATGATTAGATAGTTGATGGATGAGTGGTGTTGGGATTTTGGCTTGGTATAACTTGTGGAGTAGCCCGCAATATCAGACCTAATCAAAGGCTTGGGCTGCGTTCCAGGAAGATTGTGCCGGAGTGTTGTCGTCACTCATATCCTTGGATGATGTGTTGTGATCCGATGGGTTTTGATCCGAGCTGGTTGTCGGTTGTCTATATTTGGTAGCTGTGTACTATGTTCTTTCGTATTTCTATGTCTAACCCGTCTGGTCGGCCTATGGCTCCGTAACGTGTGGGTTCCATCAGTCCTATTACTGCTGTGAAGCGGGTATATGAGTTGAATGTTCTGTCGTTATTATTGGAGTTTCCGTTGTTCCAGATTTGGTGCTTCGCATTAATTACTGTTCTGAATGAGTTTAGTGTTTCTTCTAAATCGGATTCGAGGAGATTTTTCTTCGTGGGGTGGTAGGATGCTAATATTTTTTAGGCTGTTTGTGTTTTCCAAGTGGATTTTGAATTCTGTTATTTCGAAGTTTTTCGGTGCGGGGAGTAGCGATTTCATTGTGATTTATGCCTCTTTTGACGTACCTCCGCCCCTTGCGTGTGATCCTTCCGTGCGATAGGTGATGTAAGTTCTTATTTTTGGTTTCTTGCACAGGCGCAGATATGTCTGCTTGGCTTTCCGAATTCTTGCAATTCTAGGATCTTGTTAGTTAATCCGTTTGCGTTCCAGCTGATGATCTGCAGGGAGGTGACTTTCCTTTCAATTGAGAAGGGAGAAGAACAGTACCCCGAGTGTGCTTTAGGATGATGATGGTTTTTGCTTTCTGTGTAGGATGTGTTTGTCTGAGTTCTGATAGCATTTCTCCGATATAGGTTGTCATGTCTGAGTGTCGAGTCTTCCGTTATTTTGAGGATGTTTTGGTCTTGACTTCAATGTTACTACTTCTACGTAAATTCTCCTGTCCGTTGTGGGGATCGTGGTTGGTTGAGTGGTCTTAGGTTCTTTAGTAGGTCTGTTTCTTTTATGGTAGATATTTCGATTTAGAAACTGAAATTAATTGAAAAAAAAAAAAGTTTTGAGCCTCAGCTGCTTCTGATA
This sequence comes from Typopeltis vanoorti, assembly GCF_054136105.1. Classification (NCBI taxonomy): domain Eukaryota; kingdom Metazoa; phylum Arthropoda; class Arachnida; order Uropygi; family Thelyphonidae; genus Typopeltis; species Typopeltis vanoorti. The sequence goes on along the minus strand of NC_143563.1, from coordinate 41,823,626 downwards.
ATTTGAAAACAACTCCATAACAAAAGATAATAACAGAAGTAAAATAACAGATAGTACATTTGGGTTTCAGTTTTTTTAATTTTTTCGAAGTATCGTTCTATTTTTGTATTTAGATTTCCAGTTATGAAGAGGATATCTTTAACAAGTGTCTGTTTTGTTTCCCATCTGTATATCCCTATAGAACAGCTTAACTTCACATTCATCATTACTTGAGTCGGACATAAATCCGAATATTTTGAGCTTTATCCGTTTCGCTTGTCCGTTGGAATTTGGACTTAACCTTGGACTAAACTCACCTAACCTTTACATTTGCAGTAAGTTTTGAAGACCGCATTGATTATGACTATAAGCGTCCTAAATGGATGTTTGGGACCAGCGCATCCATGTATGTTATTTGCGTATGCATGTACAGATGCTAGATAAACAAAATTATCCTGGATATCATGATACGTGGATGCAACAAGTTTTACTTTAGTTTTTTGAGTGCATTTTTAGAAATCAATGCGATTTAATCTTAAAAGAGGTATCAGAATGATCAGATATTAAAATTCCTCCGAAATATCAACTATACGAATCGTAAACCTTCACGATAGCAATAGATGTGTATAAGACTTTTTTTTTTTTTAAATTAAAAAACGGGAAAATAAATATCAAATATGTACTTCAACCTTCATATAAATGAACAATACTTAATTTCTCATAAAATATTTTACGACAATAAAGAATATTTGATTTTTAAAAAAATGGGATTTTTAATTAGGAGTATTTGAACACCGACAATCGCTGACAATTTTCGTCTAGGAGCGGTTTTTATTGTCGGGTCATCGTCGACCCACCGGCGGCACGGCTTGCGAATGCTAGCTCATGCGCCAGGCTTCAGTGGCGCATGCGTACCGTCACAACAATCAACCCCCCCCTCCCCCCGTGAATGCCGATTCTCGTCCGATTGTTTTATTTTGTTGAAGCGAATTGTCATCTGTCAACACTATACTGGCGTTTATTCACGATACTCTTCACGATTCCTCACGATACTCTTCTTAGGTAAGCGACCAGTGATGTTTTTATTTTAACTGTGCATAGCGTGATATTTAATGGCATCGAAGAGCTTGAGTTTGATAACTGGCATTTCTTGTTAAGATTCTAATAAAATAAACCCACAGTGAGTGAGAAAAAGCAACCAAGCACTTTGCATTTCTTACTTCACGTAACCGTGAGTTGTTCAATGAATCAGAGCTTGCATGGTTCCCGCCAGGCACCATCAGGAAGGACATTACAACTGGAGGTGGAGAGAAGAAAAAGTTAAACGTTTTAAGAAAATATGATGGGGACTACTTGAAGTTTGGATTTATTCAAGAACCTGGAAGTGAGCTGGATCCACGGCCGCTTTATGTCGTGTGCTCTGAGAGTTTATGCAACGATGCCATGAAACCTTCGAAACTCGAAAGGCACTTCTCGCAGTCAAAACACTCAGATTTAGTTAAGAAGCCAGTTGAATATTTTCAAAGGATGCGTGAAAGTATGCAAAAGCAAATAAGTTCATTAGGAAAAAAATGACTGTTGAAGATAAGTCCCTAGTAAAGGCTTCTTATTTGATAGCACTTCAAATCGCGAAAAGTAAAAAGCCGTATACGGAGAAGAATTAATTAAGCCTTGCTTGTTACAAGCCTGTAAAGAGGTTTTGGGGAAACAGGCTGTCCAGAGACTGAAAATAATTCCTATGTCCGCTAACATTGTGAAGCGCAGAATCGAAGACGTGGCCGAAGATATTGAAAATCAAGTGATGGAAATGGTGAAAAGTTCAACGTTTTATTCAATTCAACTCGACGAATCAACAGACATAACTAAAAAGGCAGTTCTCCGTTGTTTTGTCAGGTTTGAGTGTCAAGGAGAGCTAAAGGAAGAACTCCTCTGTTCGCTCAACTTGCCGGGTAGAACAACCGGCTCCGAGATTTTCGATGCACTTAACGGTTATTTACTGAGACACGGTATTGAATGGAAGAAATATGTTGGGATATACACAGATGGTGCCGCATGCATGACTGGGCATCTTTCAGGAGTTGTTACAAAAGAGAAAGATGTTGGACACCCAGACATCTTGTTTACTCATTGTATTTTACATGGTGAGCAACTTGCGGCGAAAAGAATGTCTCCAGAACTGCACGAAGTACTCTCTGATGTAATTAAAATTGTAAATGAAATTCGGCACAAAAAGGTCAATTCTCAAATATTTTAGGCACTTTGTGGAGAAATTGGCTCTCAATATACTCATCTCCTTCTTCACGCTGAGGTGAGATGGCTGTCGAGAGGCAAAATACTAGCCCGATTGTTCGACCTGCTCCAAGAAGGCAAGTTATTTTTCCAGCAACAAAATAAATCGAAATTCCTAGATTTCTTGTCCGACGATGATTAGCTAGCCAAGCTTGCATATCCCGCAGATATTTTTTCACTGTTAAACGAGCTAAATACGTCTTGCAAGGACAGCTTACGGACGTATTCACACTGCGAGGTAAAATGGATGCATTTCAAAAGAAAATATTGCTGTGGCAAACGCGGTTGGCTGAAGAAGATCTGTAAATATTCTAGAATCTTAATGAGTATATGAAAGAAGAGGATGTCAACCGACAGGTAATAACCATTGTTCGACACCACTTAAGGTCGCTCACAGAATCTTTTGGCCGTTATTATCCAAAGGAAGAGGACCCCCCAGACATGGCAATATGTGGATAATGGATCCATTTTCGACGAAAATTGAAGATAACAATTTGAGCATGAAAAAGCCATTAAAAGTTTAATCCCATTTGCAACAACCTATTTGTGTGAAAAGAGATTCTCATCTGTTACGGCAATCAAAAGTACCGCTGTCGGCTTGAAATAGAAAAGGCTCTCCGTGTTGCAGGGATCTCATTGGAGCCAAGAATCAATAAACGTATTTGTTTAAGTGCATTTCATATTAATAAAATGCAACTTTTATGATCATTTTTATACGTTTGTACCTTTTTTTTAAAAAAATTCATGTTATTGGTCCGCGGGATTCAAAATTGTGAAGTTTAGTGGTCCCTGAGGTCAAGAAGACTGGCGACCGTTGTTGTTAAACTAACGTATATCCTGAAGAAACAACCAGTCAGTTGGATTTTGTCAAACTACCCGGTTTACTCTAACTAGTATAATAATATACTATGAATTAAAAATACTTCTTTTTTTTTTAATGATACTTTATTTGACTGACATTTAGGAAGAAACATGTACATTTTTTTCTGTTTATTTAGAACAACAACAAAAATAGGTTAATAAATGGACAGAATAATTTTTTAATAATAATATATTTATTGATTGCTAAAATATTTATGCATACAATAAACATCTTGTGTGACATTGCACCTTATAATTTTACAGAGTTCAGCACTAAGTGCTGCAATTCCTACATTGGATTTCAATTAAAATTTTTAATAATTTTTTTTTTGCCTTTATATTATGTATTTACAACACATGTTCTTCTAATATTAACAATGAAGATTATACAGAATTTTTTGTATAATTTTTTATTTTTATTTTATTTTATTTTTATTTATTTATTTTTTTAAAGTTTGAGAAAGAATGATTATACACACAAATTTCTGCATTTGCTTATAAGGATTACTTGTAGATGAGTGAGGCAAGTTAATCCCACCTACTTCGAAGCTTGGGTTAGCTTTTATGAAGAGAGTGGGATTTAGCCTTCACTATTTGTGTTGTTGCTACTGTTTATGTATGGGATGTAGGCATTGGATGCTACTGATTTATGATGTGTATATTAGTGTTAATGGAATCTTAACTTTGTTGGTATATTTTCCAGAGTTCGTTTTTTTAATGTTCTTTAATTATCTACGTGTTTTAACTTTCTTGGTAGGTTGTTGAGTTGCGTGGGTATCTGATGTGATATCACAAAAGAACCGTATGAATTGTTGAAGGGTGTGGGGATGTAGAGAGTTGTTGTAGGTCGTGTAATACGATATGTGTCTCTGTGGTTTCGTTAGGTAATATTGAAATAATTCCTTGTTAATGTCATGTAGTGTTTCAGGTTTTTAATGCTCAGAATTTTGTGTATCGCCATGTGCTTGTCGGATATTAGTTGTTGCGTGTAAGGTGTCCAGATCACTGTTGACACGATTTTCCTGTGTAGTGTTTCTAATTTTGTTAGGTGGCTGTTTGATGTATTTGTATAGACTATTATTCTATCTGAGTAGGGATTCGCAGATACCGTGATATAGGAGTTTTTTTTTATGTTGGGTGGAATAATGTCTTTAACTTGGAAGAGTTTTGCTGCGATGATCTGGAGTTTGGTGTGTAGGTATTCTATATGTTTTGTCCATTTAAGGTGGCAATCAATGTAAAGACCGAGGTATTTTGCGCGTGTTACAGGTTTGATTTCGGAACATTGGCAGGTATTTTTGTTGTTAATGCAGCGGTATATGTGACAATGTATCGATAGTGATGCGGGGCGTATGATTCTTGGGTTGTGTATTATCAACATCTGTATTTTGGTGCCATTGATTAGAATTGCGTTTTGGTGGAAGTATGTTGTGATTTCGTTTAGGTCTTATTGTAATTAGCAGAGAGCTGTGTTATAATAACAATAATAATAATAATAACAACAACAACAACAACAATAATAATAATAATAATAATCGGTGCACTTGGTGCAACTTCAAAGAAGCCATCCAACTATTTACAGCAATTAAACATCAACGAAGTGACCCCATATGAGCTACAAAAAACAGCACGACTTGGAACAGTCCATATTTTACGATGCTACCTGACAGACTATTCTTAAATTCTTGAGTAGAATCTGAATTGTTCTAAATCACCAGTCAAATTGTTGTTTAAATAATGTTATTTAAATCTTGTTTTGACTGTATATCAATTATGTGAATAAATAATAATAATAATAATAATAATAATTTTTTTTGAATAATAATAATAATAATATGCATTGTATGAATACGACGACTCTGGTATTAAATTACCTGTCATTTTTTTTTTTTACGTATAATTTAAATACTAAATTAGAAAACGCAAACTTGATAAAGTTTGCGTTTTCTAATTTAGTTTACTAAGTATGTTTACAGTTAATTTCTCAAAAAATATCCGCCTCGATCTCAATGCACAACGCATTTGTTTTCAAATTTAATTTATACATTAGATTTTTAATTCGGTTTAACATTTTTATTTGGAATTACTTCATTTTATTTTCGATTTTTTCCCCCAATTTTAACTTCTAGTATTTTAATCTATCCATCCATTCCTCCTCCGTCCTAATCGTGTTCATTCCCCTATTTTTTTTATATTCATTTGTATTAATTAAGCAGATATCCACTTGCTGAATAATTATAAAGCCGAAAATAGCCACAGACTGGTTATGAAATTTTTTGATAGTTTTTCCTTTACATTCTTAATTAGGTAAGAAGCAAGAAACTATAACAGTATTGCAAATAACAAATCTCAGTGATGTAACTTCCTGTCAGAAAGGTATCGTTTGTTATTCTGCACTGTGTGAAAATTTCACAATTCCCTACCAAGTTTTCTGCATACAACAGGAGACATCCTGCCGAGTTGCTTTCAATGACTACTGGATATCAAGGTTGTGGTAGGGAAGGGAAACTTAATTTTACATCTCACAAACCAATACTATATACTTTCCTCCATGTGTGTGTGATTAAACAAGACATAATTCAACATTGTCCACCCTCACCTTGACCCTTTATTTATCAGTCTTATCTACATGGCGCTCGAGTGTACCTATTCACAGCGAACATTGAAAAGAAGGAAAAACTATAGCAAAATATGAGAATAACTAACAATATGTTAATCAATTAAAAGCAACAAAACCTGTCAGTTTCAAGCAGATTAAATGAATTACTGACATCCTTGTTGGTTAATCATAATGGCTTACTATGTAGCAAGCCAATATGATTATGTAGTCTTTATGGTAAAACGATGTCTGTATTTTTTTGCACCCTAACACTACTACAGAAATGCTTTAGCTATAGCCAACAGCTGTTTAGTAATTAGCATAAAAAAACAACCAATGATGATACACTAAATTGCCAAAAATATTGGAACATCCTATACGACGGTGCATAAATATGCAATAGAATTCTGAGAAAATACGGTATGTAAAAAACGCAATATAAAAATGAACCAAAATGTCACACAAACGCAGCTTATCAACTTCGTGATAAGTTGGTACATCGCTAATACTTCAAGTGCAAACACTGGATTTTAGACTGATCGAGTTCTTTATTAGGGCAAGGGAGATAACTGTCACAATAGTGTGACATCATCGAACAGGAAAATCTACATCTGGATAAGGGCCACAAAAGCTACTAGTAAGACACTGCTATTGTTGTGAAGGATACTGTGCTATGTCTGTTTTCTCTTCCAGAAATTCGAATTTCTGGAAGGAAAAACTCTACCAACCAGCTAAATCATTCTGAGATGAGATGCGCTGGTAAAGACGGGAATTGGACCCAGATGTATCCAAACAAATGGTATCTTCGATACTGACTGAGCTGCGGAAGCGCCATGCAGAATGTATTATCGCGCTGGAATGTATTATCCTCGATGTAAAGTATATGGTGGCAGAGACGTGACATGTGGGATATATTGTGTGGAATTGGTTTACTGATTTTTATCAAATAGTGTTGCGAATGCCTTGGTGTTCTACTATATGGAAGGCTGCATTGAAGGAGTGTACTTGTACCGTCAAAGACTCTGTTCTCTGTCACACAAGGTCTACTATGGCTTGTTTTGAGGATAATCACCTGAGATGACGCTGGTTGACGTCAGAAATCTCCCCTGAGGCCATCACCGCTGGGAGAATTCAAGGTAGTCCTGCATGAATAATGAAGATTAATTTCGTATGCGACTTGTACGTGAAAAGTTTACTGCGTAGACTGTTTATTGTGATACAAGTCATAGGTGGGCTTTCGCTTTATTTACGTTTTTTTAAAGTACATTTAATGTTTGTCTTTCTTGGATGTTCCGACACTTGACGCAAGAGTATGCTTACAATGAAGTTACCAGGTCCATGTTTGATCTCTTGATCTTCGTATTCCAATTACGAAATCCTTGATTCTAATAATTTTTTAGGTGACTCTCACCCATAAAAGGCCTTAAACCTATTGCATATTAGTATGATCAGAGAGATTAAGTTTCTTTTTTTTTTAATTTAAAAAATGTTTTTAATATAAATTATGAAGATTTAATCGAGATGGCGTTTTTGGTGGTGAAGATACTCCTCACGTAACTCGCTTATATTACGCAGTTGAAGAGGAAATAGACTAGAGTTTTTAAAATTCGAAAATGGTGCCATCTGGTGGGTAATTACGATGTTTGAACGGTTTATAAAATAGCTGATAAATGGTTCTTTGCAGATGATTCTGCAGTTTTACAGTTAAAGTTAAAAAATTTAAAAAATTAAAAATTAATTACATATATATATATATGAATGATTGGTGAAATTTAAACCGATTGGAATTAGTATTTCCGCATGTCTGCTTTAAATATAACTTCTCAATACGGTCACAATACTTGTCTGGTTAAATTCTGGAGATATATTTTGCCAAATACAGCTGGTATATTTCATGATTTTAATAAAATATGGTCCATCATGTTTAAAGGCAGCAAATTCTGAACTTACGTAACATTAGGTAAGTATACTAGTAACAACATTTCACGGCAGTGAATTTGAAGTCATCTAGCGTGAGGTAGAATCCAACAAGATCAATTACACAGGTGGGGATGTTGTTACAGACCTGGTGGATCGGTTGCTAGTGACGAAGAAATGCATCACTAAATAGAGACGATCGGTGCGAAAAGAGTAATCATAATGGAAGACTTTAATTATCCAAATATTGATTGGATAGCAGCAAAATCTCACGGCAAGAATGAAACCGAATTTATTGATCTGTTGCGAGACAAATTCCTCAAACAGCGTGTGACAGAAAAAACTCGACGTCAAAGAATGTTAGATTTCATTATGGTGTCAGAGGGCGTTTCAGTTAATGACTTAACTATTCTGCCTCCAATTGGTAAGAGTGTTCATGCGGTATTCACTTGGGAAGTGACAAGTTTATGAATGTTCCATTCAGAAAAGGTTACATGCTGAACCAAAAAACAGGAAACTATGACCCACTGAGGAGTATCCTAAGTTCAGTGGAATGGGATTGGTTGATGGATGGAAAGAATATCGACAGTGCATGTGAAGCATTCAAAAAATACTTCAATGATGCAATATCAGAATGTTTCTCGAGAGTATGAAGAATAAATAGCTTGGGAGTCAAATGGATGTGTAATCTTATTGAGCAAGATATTCGTAAGAAACGGATGATGTAGAAGAAATGCCGTGTGCATATGGATGATGTTCATTATGAAAATTATAAGCAGCAGGCCAGAAGAGTCACAACTGTTGTCCGGAAAGCTAAGTCTGAGTTGAAAACAAAACTGGTTCTGTTTTGAGCTAAAGACAACCCACAAGAATTCTATCGATATTCTGCAAGTAAAAGAAAGAATGAATATCAAAGAATTATTCTTCTGAATACAGATGATGTGAGGGTCACAGATGCAGAAGAGGTTCAACTAAAGAGTGTCAAGTTTGCTTAAAGTTATGAAACTGGTGTATGTAGGATTGATTTCCCTCAATGAAGAAACTGAGTTGCACGAAGAGGTGGTATTAGAGCTGTTGCACAAATTGAATAAGAATTCAGCAATTGGGTCTGATAGGATATCAGCACGGGTGCTAAAAGAACGTTCAGCTGAACTGGTTATTCCTTTGCCCAGGCTATATTATTTGAGTCTCAGAACAGGGAAGATTCCACAGGAATGGAAAGAATGTATGGTAATTCCATTTCTCAGGTGTGGTGGTGCAAAGACCGATATATCCAACTATCGATCACTCAGTATCTCATGAGTGATGGTGAAAATTTGAAAAACTGATCAGGGCTCGAATTCAGAAATGGGTTGACAGTGAATCTCTAATTTGCAACTTGTTCACATTCTATAGCAATGTTATCATTGAACTAGACAAGAGGAATGGATACACCATGACACTTTTGGATTTTGCTAAAGCTTTTCACAGAATACAGCATGGAAGACTGTTAAATAAATTGGAGAATGTGAATTTGGATTTAAAAAAATATTAGCATGGTTAAGAGGATGGCAGACTGACAGATATCAAAAAGTGGTATACGGGAGATGTTAGTTTGATAGATTTAAGGTAACAAGTGGTATACCACAAGGATCCGTATTTGGTCCACTGTTATTCAATCTGTTCATTAATGATATTGGGAAGGATTTGACAGGTGACATACAGCTATTTGCTGATAGTGCAAAGCCAGCTAGGCTAATCAGAATGTTGCTGACATGCAGTACTTGCAGAATGATTTAAATAGGCTGGAATTGTGATCATGGAAAAACGGATGCCAGTTCAATGTCCGTAAATGTCCGTAATGTCCGTAAGTCAGGCACTTTGCCGTGATTAGATATCCAAAATCGTATTATATTGGTGGGATTATGCTAGAAGACACTGATCAGACTAGGGATATCGGAGTGTTAGTAGATAGCAGGTTAAAGTTCAGAGGCCAAGTAGCAAAGAGTGCAAACACAAGTCAAAAGATAATTGCAATGCTAATATGAACCTTACATGTTAAAGATAAGGATGTTATTTCTCTCCTTCACAAGGATTTGACAGGATCTCACTTGGACTATTGTGTTCAGATCTGGCCTTCTGATTTCTGCTGTGATTCTGATATATCGGAGAAAGTACAAAGGAAGTGTTAAAAATTATATCAGGATTTGGAATATTGATTATGAAGACATATTGAAAATTTATAGACTGCAAACATTAGCAAAGAGGAGAAAGAGGGAGTGATATGATTGAGACTTAGAAATTTCTGAAAGGGTCATATAAGATTCCAGTTGATGGAAATTTTCAATTAATGGAGGGTGGGGGAAGGACGAGAGTGCATCATTGGAAACTGAGAATGAAGGCTGCGAAGAAGGAGATGAGGGCTAGATTATTCTTTCATAGGGTGGTACGTGATTGGAATGGATCGTCTCTGAATGTTGTGAGTGCAAGCAGTGTGAATGAATTCAAGAATAAGTATGATATCTGGTGTGTGTGTGTGTGTGTGTGTGTGTGTAGTATGTGGCCTCCATCGATGAATCTCTGACTCCCTGGAGGTCTCGCTCTCTTTTTTTTTAACATTTTATTATTTCTCAGATAAATTATATACATTATATGTACAATTATGCATAACAAATACTTTCTCGTACATAAAGTTTTTTAAATAATAATAATAACAATAACTGTTTATTGTTATAAATGTTTACAACGTATATTATTATAATATTCATAATGATGATTATTACAGATGTTTCTTTGCAATTTTACACTCTATATATATAATATCAATGGATATAATCACTCAATATTGCATACTTTTGTTACAGTTATTACATATATTACATACATTTGATTACATATGATACATACATGGGTTTACATGTGATACATCCCGGATGAGAACTAATTTCTCTGCTTTCATCCTCGAAGCTTATATGTAAGCTTATCTGAGGATGACACCAGTTGGTTATTATTATTTTTATTTTTTTTGCTGTGTTGGGAAGCTACGAAATCTATGACTGAGAAATTCGCGCACCCCCCCTACACACACAATAACTTGGAATGTATTGATGCGTCGCTGAACTGGAAGCCTGAACGAATATATTGTGTTTCATTAAGTTTGTATGGTATTTTGGGTGCGTGTCTCTTGTCCGTAGTATGTCCTTAGAGCTCTTTTCAGGCTATTGTAGTTTGTAAGGTTTCTGTATTCAAAAGATAATTTGTTTATCATGACTGGAATGTAGAAGTTTCGCGTGGCCTTTCTGGATTGTGATTTTTGTATTTATATGTGATATAATTAGAAGGCTGAGGTCTTGTTATACGGTATGTATTTCTAACTGTCCTGTAGTTGGCATCGAAATAATGTTTTAGCAAAGCTGCATAGTGACATAAATGTTTTGCTGACAGTATTTTGTGTTCTGACATTGCAATGTATATAAGGTCGTTATTTTCTCTTTGTTCCCAAAAGATCAGTTTTATCATTTTGTACTGTAGCGATCTGTTTAATTTGTAGTGTGCACAGAAAGCATACGTTGTTATAGCGTATCTTAGTATATTTTGGTATAGTGCTTCGTATATATATATGAACAACTTGATGGCTTAGCCATAGGCAGTCCATTATCACCTCCCTGTGCTGATCTGTTCATGCAAAAACTAGAAGCTGACATCCTTTCCAAAGTAAATCCAAAGACCTTGGTTTGGTTTGATGGAGATACGTTGATGATATGTCCATTATCTGGAAAGGCACAGAAAATACCTTATTTTTTTTCCTCACAAAAATAAATTCCTTCCACCAAAAAATAAAATTCACGTTAGAGCTGGAAAAGAATAATCAATTGTCTTTTCTAGATACATTAATAAAGAAACAAGAGAATGGACAAATCCAGCTCACAATCTATCGGAAACTAATAGACACTGGACGTTACTGGCACTTCAAATCGTGTCAACATATTGCGAAAAACTCAGCATAATACATAATGCTTAAAAATAGAGCGACCAAGATTATCTCAGAAGAAAACGATCTCCTTGATGAACTCACTCTCATATCTCAAACACTAGTAAACAACGGTTACCCGAAAAATAGAATCAAAAAGATTCTTCAAAGAAACCCTGCACAGCAACAACCTCCTGTCACGCAATATACATCGTCCATTGTCATCCCTTATGCGGTCTCAGTTTCAACAAAATAGCCAAACTCATGAAGTCTTCAACGTCAGAGTTGCGCTCAAACCTGTCAAAACTATACGCCACATTTTAAGATCTCCCAAGAACATCAATGCCTTCTTCAAATACGCAGGTGTATACAACATCCCATGTTCCTGTGGATTAAATTACATAGGCCAACCATCAAGAAGCCTGGAAATTCGAAAAAAAAGAACATATAAGAGACGAGAACAACAACAGAACAGACATTTCCGGATTATCCCATCACTTCTCGATCTCTAACCACACCATCGATTGGGATAATAGCTTCATGCCTTATATAGAAGACAATTTTTGATGTAGAAACTTCGAAGAAGCCGCGTTTGTACTCCGTTCTGGAGAAAATCTAAACAGAAATCAAGGAATGATTCTGAATGACATCTGGAAAAGGCTGATAAATTCACTCAGCTTACTAGAATTTCATTTCCCTAAAAACTATACAACGCGCTCAATAAACAATGACTGAGACTCCACGCTCCATGCTTATGATGTTACGCGTAGTTTTTAATTTTAATTTATTTGACTATGTTAATCTATTTTTACTAGCAAACGTTATTGGAGTGTCATACTTGTCCTGAAGAAGCCAGACAAAATAGCTGGTGAAACTTGTTGACAATTTATTTATATCATTTATTAATATAGCCTAATATATAAACCGAGAAATAATCTCAAGTTATTATTATTATTATTATTATTATTATTATTATTATTATTATTATTATTATTATTATTATAAGAATATAAACTTACACGACATTTTAATTAGTTAAACAATGAAATATTATTTTGCCTGTATGATAGAGTCCAGTATAAAATTTTAAAAACGTATAAAAATTTTAAAATTTTAAAAAAATTAAAAAAAAAAAAAAATATATATATATATATATATATATGAGTGTGTTATGTGTTTAAACTTATCATTACTACACATGACACTGAATTAAAACAGAAGTTTACAGCTTTAAATAAAATTTTCATAAAATATACATTATTATCCTGTGGGCATGTAATGAGGTTGTGGGGTACATGTCCCTTGAACACAGCCAACGCTTTTGTTCATCTCACAGATGTTCAGTAAGGTTGAGATCAGGACTCTGTGCATGTCAGTCAAGTATGGTGAAGTTCATGTACACAAACCACGCAATTACAGCAGCATTCTTATGACACAGTGCGTCGTCTTGCTGAAGAAACAATAGTCATTAGCGTAGAAACGCCACAAATTATGCATTGTCCAGATACCTCTCTGACATCCCAAACAAAGGTCGAAAGCCAAACCAGGAAAAACAGGATCATACCATCACATAGCTACCACCGAATATCATAGTTGGGATTAAGCACACTGGCAAGAGATGTTCATCGGACATCCGCCACGTCTCACAGCTTTCCATTCTTCAACATCCCCACTGTGCACGCTCGTTGCACCACTGAAGATGACTCTGCATGTGGGTTCTGGTAAGGTGGAGATTGCATATTGTGATCCTATCATAGAAATCCACGTTGTGAGCCTCGGTCCGTCGGTCTTATGTTCCAGGCATCGACTGGAACACCGCATTCAACGTGTTGGCCGACGAATGACATTTATATATATATATATCCTCTGTAGTACCCTACGGTCATGTCTGGTGAGTGTTGTGGGTCATTCACTGCGGATAGCGCTTGCAGTTGACTCCTCGCGCTTCCATCTCAGTATACTATCACTGATTCACAATGACTCTTTCAAAGTCAGTCAGTTCCCTTCTGGCAGCCATTTCACCCAGATACAGTTTCTCTGACTTGGTGGTAGCATCATATCCCTCCAATTTGTACCGGCTGCAACACGTGACTCGTTACATAGTGCAATGCACGTTGCCCATGAAGGTGTTCGTTAACTTCTTTGCAAGCAGTGTATATATATTTTGAAACTTATTTTTAACTTACACTTTACCAAATTGCGTTTAACTCTTCATTTCTAAAACTATTCGTTCTGCTTCGTTTCACACTTCCTTTCTTCCACAGTATATATTCTAAATCCCCCCCCCCCTTTCTCTCGTGTAGGTCAATTCTCAGACGTACGCAATGCAAGGTATGATATATATATTACATTTCCTATAAAGGGATTTATAAATGCAATTTATAACAAAGTAATACACAATTGATTTTTCCATTACTTTATAATTCCAACGACACTAACAGGCCTATAATTTTCCATTTAATACAATGGGCTCTCTCTTTCTTATTAATTAATATAATAATTTCAAATTTAATTAGTAGGGACAATCTCAATTGTCCCTAAAAATTGTTAATATCAAGACTCGTTTGAAAATAATTTTTTGATTTGTCCTAGTAAACACAAACATGATTTGTCTTTACTACTTCCGGTTGCCAGAAACTATTACATGTTTCTTACCTATCTAAATCATGGTGTACTTCTCGATTACCTCTTAAATTGCGAACTTAAGTATAGTCTTCCAAAATCTCAATCTCATTACCAAATTCTGTTACTAATCTCAGATTTCTCAGATTGATCAGAAATACCTCGGTGATCTCCTTAATTAACGCGGTTTCTGCACAATAAATTTAATTTTATAATATTTAATTAATAATTTGGTTTATATGAATTTTATGCGTGTGTTTACATTATGGCTCATAATTAAAATTAAATTCTTTGTATTTCTATATATTTTTTAAATGGTAATAAATTTCTTAACTAATATTTCATTTTTATTTAGGAATTTTCAGTTTTATTTTTAAATTTACACTTCAAGATCAAATTATGCAGTTTCTCATTTACTATTAATAGAGCAACTTCTGATCATGCAAATCCCAGTGTATTCACTCTAATTCTCTCATCATACCCTCAAAATCAGCTTTCTTAAAACTGCAACCTTCGCGCTTCCTTATCACAGCTTTTTCGTTTCATTTCAATTCCGGAGAAGTAAAGAATGATCATATGACACAAGTAACTGATATTATCAATTCAAAGTTTCTTTTATGTTAATATTAACACTAAGACCCTATCGTTCCTAGTTTTTTTTTTTTTTTTAAAAAAAGAAGAAAAATTCTCTTTCGAGAATTTTTTCTGTAACTTGACTAAAGTTAAGTCCACAAATTGTAGCCTATAATATTTTAAAATAATAGAGAGTAGCTGTTGATGGAGTCCTTTCCCTTTGGGGTGTGCTCACACCACAGAGTGGGAGAGACAATAAAATCACAGAGCTAGTGATTTGGGAAGGAAAACATCCAATTAATATCAGTGAGGTGTGTCCATTATGATCTGTTAATTGCGTGAATGTTGGACAATTAACAGCATCGGATTTCTTTTCTCTTTACGATTCAAAAAGCAAGTCTCATATGAGATTGGAAGGTTTTTTCCCTCCAGGAAACTTGGTTTTTCATCCACAAAATTGGCAAACTGGCCAAAGAATGCATAATTTACAGACAGCAAACATTGCAGACCGTGCAAACAATGCAAAGCCTTGGCAGTCATTTGAGCCTAATACGAAAAAGAAAAGGAAGATGCGATGGGATGGGATGGGATTCAAAAAACATACAATTTGAGTTTCGTATAATTTATTTTAGATTATACGACTATCTAAATCATTTCATAATGAAAGCATATAGTTTTAGGACACGAATTGGACAAGCTTGCATGTATAAATTATGACGCCATATAGTTGTTCAACAATATTCTGAACAACTCTATTCTAAAATCAAAAAAACAAAAAAAATAAAATAAAAAAAAATAAAAAAGCATTCCCATGTTTCGAAATATAATTTAGGTGGCATTCGAATAGGCAGAGAATTTTTCATGGATTAGAAGTGCTGAGCACATTTTTTTCTGGAGATATAAGTCCACTTTTTGCAGAAAAAATATAAATTAATTAAATAACGATAAGATCCTTCTAAACGGAAAAGTTTTATCTTCCTGTGTTTCGAAGTATAAATTTAAGTCTTTCAGCATTCTTAATCAGTGGTCATATTGAGTCATGCGCATTCTTCATTTTTATGTGACCCTGCTAGCAAGTTGTTGACTCCATAACAGCACAGCATGTATATGTTTACTAGTATGCCGATCTGCTATCATTAGCAGTACAGCATAACTGAATTACTCCAATTTATTACGGAAAACACTGTTTCTCCAGTGGGGTTTTATTAACAACCTCTACAATAGAAATCTTATTTTTCCTCGGTGGACCAGTTTGGCAACACAGTTGCTTTGGATTTTTTAAAGTAATTTTTACGTACTGTCTTCCACTTAAGGATAACGCACACACAATTCTAACAATTCTAATAAAAATTTCTATATAAATTCTTACGTATTTTGTTTTAAAAAAATCAGGAGACTCACTAGAATCATTTAGTTTTGTTCTAAATATATATATTTTTTTATTAGGCACGCTTCTCAACAATGATTTGGCAGTTAATTGAGGTCACATGATCTGTCAATCCATTCATCTTTAATAAACTGTGTCACGCTGTTCGTATTGAATGAATTCAACCATAATAAGGAGAAATTTGCAATCTTCGAATAATGACTACAATTACTGAAGAGTTTCACCGATTAAGAAGACTACTTTTTTTTTCTTTTATCCGACAGGAATGTGTTAAGAAAAATAAACGTTAGTTAAATGATTATTATTATTATTATATGGGCGCCTCCATGGAATCCGAAGACTCGTCGAGGGAATTATCCACGCAATCTAGCATATTTCTCCTTCAATCATTAACAAAGCACTCACAACTGACTCTGGCAACCCATTACACTCAATCACCACTCTCCAAGTAAAAAATCTAGTTTTTGCACCTCTACTAACTACATCTTTATTCAAATTCCAGGAATGACCCCTTGTTCGGGTCCTTCTAGGCATGTGCTGAAACATTTTCCCTGCATGTACCTTATAAAATCGTTATAAATCCCTTTAAACAACTTAAATGTCTCTATCATATCCTCTCTTTTTCTCCTATCAACCAACTTCTGCCTTCAATCACCTTCAATCCATCCTCATAGGGAACATTCCACAGGCCACTCACCATATTGGTCACTTGCATCTGAATCCCCTCTCTACCGCTTCCTCATCTCTAAGAAACCTTGGGGGACCATACTCGAGCACAGTAATCCAGATGTGGTTGCATGAAGGCTTTATAAAGAGGAATAACAACTCCTTTATCTCTGCTTGTTACTGTAATTTTCAATACCCAAGTAATCTTATGAGCTACCTTAGCAATCTTACTAATGTCCTCTAAACTTGAACTCTCTGTCTACCACTACCAATAAATCTCTAGCTTCATCTGTTTCCTGGAGTACAGTGCCATCAATGTGTTACACGGCTTGTAATCTATTTTTCCCGAAATGCATAACTTTACATTTCTCCGCATTAAACTGACCCATTATCTTTTGCCTACAGTTTTGCAAGCTCCCCACATCACCTTATTTAACTATTACTCGACCAAATTTCGCTTCATCAGCAAACTACTGAATATTTCCTTTCAGGTTATTTCTTATATCATTATGTACAAATTAAACAGGAATGGTCCCAGCACTGAACCTTGCGGCACACCACTAGTTACCTGTTTTCGCCTCGATTCTGCCCCTTGATATCTGTCCAGCAACTACCCTGTTATCCACTTAACCAATGTCATATCCATCCTCATTTGTTCTAATTTATGTAACAGAGATCCATGTGATATTCTGTGAAATGCCTTTCAAAAATCCAGTAGAATCATTTTGTAGCCAATTTGTCAATCCAACTCAGCTATTACTCTATTATAAGAAGTCAGTAAATTACTAAGGCATGACCAACCCTTCACAAAATCATGTTGCCCCCCTCACAGAGTATCATAGTCTTAGTAACTCATTCTTGAATTCTCTCTTTGACCGATAATATCACTCCTGAGATACTGATTGGTATTAGCCTCTTTCCAATTCAATTATTTTTGGCTTCTCTCCAATCCTTTGCTAAGACATAAAGAGCCTAGATGAAGGCATTGCCAGATCTCTTGCACATTCTCGCAAAACTCGAGCTGATATCCCATCTAACCCCACAACTGTATTTATATTGAGATTCTGCAATATTCTAAGAACCTCCAATTCATCCACCTCCATTCCCACAGTCTCTGTCACACATATCTCAGCATTATCTTCACTTGGATGATATACTCTTGCAAAGTGGTCACTCAGTAACTCAACTATTTTATCTGCTTCTGTCTCTTCGTGACCATCATCACTCATTAAAGTTAGTCCTCCATTGTTATTCTTCCTGTTATTTATCTCATAAGGAATAAACTTTTGTGATTTCCTTTGGCTTGCTCGGCTAGATTCTTCTCATAATCTGATTTTGCCTTCCTTGCCATGCTGGTCACCATTCTCTTTATATACCTCCCACAGCATCTTCTTCTTTTGCAGCTCGTGTTGAATGATATTACCCATCCATCTAACTCCTACCTGATTACCTCTCCTTACCTTATACATTTTAATATTGCTTCTTCATCTAAATGACTCTTAATCATCTCCCATGAACTGCTAGCATCCCTCACTTGCAGCGTTTTATACCATGGTACAGATTTAAGCTTCCTCTTAAGTTATAAATGTTTCTTCGTAATTATAAATATTTGGATTTTAAAATCGTTCATAGCCACTTTTAAATGAAATCAGTATAAATCGACGTCGCTTTTTTATTTACTTATTTACTCCTAATCATTAACACACTGCGGATAAAAATCGTGGTACTTAAATCGCCAAATAATCTCTAACACTTCAACGGAAAAAAAAATCCACATGATAAGAACGATAGCGCTTTATCAAAGTGGGTTCAAACATCCTTTTTAAACGTTACTAAACAAATTGATGGGAGGGGAATTAAGATAAAATTCTTCACAAATTATTTCTAATTTACATAAAAACAATCACGACCTTCCTAGAGATAAAACTTGAAACCAAGACTCCGAATTAAATTTGTTTGAATTAATACCCCTGCAGAAATAGCATTTTCATGCATGGGTAGCCCGATGAAAGACAGTTCTAAGTTCGATCCTAGTCGGCGACCAGAGGAAGAACTTTTTACCGCAGTTACTCGATCTCTGATACCGCTAAATAGAGTTCGTTTCTCCCAGAAACTAGCTTTTCTTTAAGCTCAAGAAAACGGACCTTTGACTCACACCATTTTTGACAAAAGCATACAGATTAGTGTTGGGGACCATGAGATAGCGTTAGTTGTCTGCCATACTCTCCTTCTTGGTTGCTAATTCAAATTACTGATTGTCCTGTTCCAGCTTTCTGTGATTAGCTAAGCGTGAAATTTGGTTGCCTTCTTAGTCTGCAAAAGGGATGAGTAGATTTATTTTTATTTATTGATTTATTTGACATTAACATTGGTACTGATAAAACGTTAGTATTAATAAGGCCAATGTAGCCTTGTGCAAAATGGTATTTGCATCCAAAGCATTAGGCCAAGATTAGAAACAGTATTCTAAGTTCAAACCAATCGTTGGCTGGAGGGCCAGCAGGTTGAATTTTTCTTACAGAAACTCGGGTTTTTAATCCCTCAACTCAAGAAAATCACCTGTACAGCCCACACAATTTAGACAATAACATATTGCATTAGAGACTACAAAATAGTGGCAGTTGTCTGCCTTCCCTTTTTGCCAGATACAATTTAAAATAATTGATAGTCTGAGCCAACTATCTTAGATTGGCTTAGGGTAAAGATTAATTGTTCTCCTCAGTCTCCAAAATGGTCTCGTCTACCATTTGGGGATTGAAAAAGACATTAAGGAGTTTATTATAAAAATTTAATATTATCTGCAAAGCCACTGCAAGAATATTTCTGTTCCTCTACCATAGGATTACGTAATCTCTCGTGTTTGGAATTTGATTAGACCAGTGGAATAGAATTTCTGAATGATCTAATCCTTTGTCCATTTATGGTGCTAAGGTACGAGGAATTTACCACCTGTTGTGCGCACGATTTCACATAATAAAATGCACTTTATCAGGAACTGCGAGTATCGTAATCAACAATGACTGCACTTTGCGTTGTTCTGCCTCTTTGTGCTCACTTGCATTATAAAAAGTATAGCATAAATTGACTTCTTATCCTTGGGGACTTGAAAACAGGCCGAAATATCCTGACTTGCAAATGACTTAATTAAACAGTACATACAGTTTGAAATAACTATCTTTTTATTATTTTACCTCTTTTTCCGGGTTACTGGAATAAGTCCAAGAATTTACAATGGAAGATCATTAGATGTACTGTGTTACCAAGCCAGGTGAGTTGTGTTTTTCTTCACGTCTTAGTTATGATGTTATCTCTTGGACCGACGGAAAAAACTGATTCTTTGTACCACATGATCAATGTGTTCTAAGAGACGTCTATAATAATATAATATTTCATTTCTATTATATTTAGTTGAAGGTTGTAATTATACCCTTCATACCTGTCTCTAGTGATTTTAGAGTTTGGGGTGCTTATGTTGCTTTTTTGTTCTAATATCCTGTCTTATCTCCCCTCTTTATTAAACCTTTTGCCTATGGATTTCAAATGATCCACGAGAAGAGATATTTTTGATTTTTGGCTATTATGGTTAAGCCATATTTTTGAAGAGTATGAGATAACTATGTGGTAACTTCCTGAAGATCTGATTTCTTTTTTGCAGGATCAATACCACCAAAAAACTTTAAAGAATTATTCCTACAGTCACTCTAATATCACAGTTTTCCAGGGATTCGTTTACAACATTTTCAAGGAATCAATTAAATATTGGTAATAATTTGCACTCCTGTACCACTCTACGCCACGTTCAGAAGATCTATACTTCCCTAGGAACTGAATCACTCTACTCATTTTTTGAAATGATTTCAACCATCTGATTATGACCTTTTCCTTGACCACGATTATTAATAAATTAAAGACTTAATTCTGTATGTTAGTCAAGTAAATATTAGTTTAATATCCAACGTTTCACTGACTGATATCTGTCAGCATTTTCAAAGGAATACACTGGTAAGCAACAGAAAGTAACAAAAACTAAGAAACTAACCGACAATTCTAAAAATTACATAGTTTTCACTGTGCGTGATAACAATACGACACGTGATACAATACTCGTGTAACAAGTACAATGGGTTATTTGTTGAGATATTTATTGTAATTTTCATGAAAGTTCATTTCTTTTTGGTTAAATGATCTAATTAGAGTTTTCCACATATCTGGTAAGATTAGGCCTTGATTCTTATTTAAGTTACCTGTTGAACGGGCGACTGCAGCAGCTTCTTTGAATGTTCTGGAATGGTAGTTCTCTTCTGTGTAGGGCACATGACTCACATCCCATTCAATATTATGGTTGGTAGAGGCAAAGTGGGAAGAAAATAACATACTCTGTTCATGCGGTATTAATTACATCGGACAGATATCTAGAAGTTTTGAAACAAGAAAGAAAGAATACATAAGCTGTGTAAGGAACAACAGACAAGATATTTCAGGCCTTTCTTCCCACTTTGCCTCTATCAACCATAATATTGAAAGGGATGTGAGTCATATGCCCTACACAGAAGAGAACTACCATTCCAGAACATTCAAAGAAGCTGCTACAGTCGCCCGTTCAACAGGTAACTTAAATAAGAATCAAGGCCTAATCTTACCAGATATATGGAAAACACTAATCAGACCATTTAAACCAAAAGAAATGAACTTTCATGAAAATTACAATAAATTTCTCAACAAATAAAACGTTGTACTTGCGACACGCGTATTATATCATTGTATCACGAACAATGATAACTTTATATACTTTTTAGAATTGTCGGTTAGTTTTCTTGTTTTTGTTACTTTTTATTACTTACCAGTGTATTCCTTTGAAAATGCTGACAGATATCAGTCAGTGAAATGTCGGATATTAAACTATTATTTATTGACTAACATACAGAATCAAGTCTTTAATTTATTGATTTCAACCAACATTTGTCCTTATAGTCCTTATAAGGACTATAAGGACAAATTTGGACAAGAATGTCCAAATTTGGACTATAATTTGGAAATTTGGAAATTTGGACTATAAGGACAAGAATGTCCTTATAGTCCTTATAAGGACTATAAGGACATTCTTGCTTCGCTCCTTAAAGGAGCGAAGCAAGAATGCTTTTCATCTTCCCCGTAATCTGTAGAGGACATTGTAGGGATAAGGTGTTATTGAGCTATTAAAGCTCTGATCATGGCAGGAGGGTATCAGCAATAGCCGAGCCTCAGTTAGAACTTCATTGGCTACAGTATTGCCATCCATTACCATCGCAGGGTTCAATTCGGCTCACCGCTGCATCTGACCTACCAACCAACATTTGTCTTGTAACTTCTAACTTCTATGGCTGGATGGACATCAATCCCTTGGATTTTTATTCCGTAATCGTATTTTTTAATTGTTTAAAGAAAGAAAGTTTTGAGTACTTGGCTCGCCCTAATTAGGGCTGAGTAGAAATATTTCAATCTGTGATCAGGGCCGCGTTTGGGCGTTTATGTTTCCATCTGTCTTTTTCATTGTAATCTGATGACTCACGAATGAGTAGGTTGGGATGGAGTGATGCCTGAGCAAAGTACTTGGTTGCTATCTGGAGTAGAAACGTGGGTATATCTGGCAGGTTTCCGTTTGGTGGAGGATAGTGTTCCTTACAAACCATGGGGCATCGAAGATCATTCGGAGGCATTTGGTTTGGATTATTTGTAATCTTTTGATGTCTCTAGAGGAGGTGTGGCTCCACGCTGGTGAACCATAAGTTAGTATGGGTCTGATGATTGTTTTGTCTATTCTTAGTTTGTTTTCTGGACTGACTTTGCTTCTACGGTTGAGTAGAGGGTAGAGTTGAGCTATTGCTGAGTTTGCTTTGTTGCAGGCATGAGAGATGTGGGAGTTGAAGCTAAGATGGTTATCTAGTTTGATTCCCAGGTATTTTACTTCTTTTTGCCATGGGATATCAGTATTGAACATCGTGACTGTTCCGTGATGGTTTGCTTTCTTCCTGGTAAATAGTATGGCCGTGCTTTTGTCTGCATTGACGTCAATTCTCCATTTCCGAAACCATTTTTCAAGATTCGTTGCTGCGTTTTGTAGTCGTTGTGTGGCTACGTATGGCCTCAGCGATCTGGTCAGTATCGCCATGTCATCTGCATAGAAAGCCATGGTGGTTGATGCTGTGCTTGGGACATCTGAGATAAAAATGTTGAAGAGTAGCGTCGATAATAGGGAGCCTTGCGGGACACCTGCTGTGATACTTCTTGTAGTGGATCTGAGCCCACGGAGTTTCACTTGAAATTTTCGATCTTTCAGGTAAGAGTCTATGATTTGGACGAGGTTTAGTGAGTATTTTGCAGTTATTAGTTTGTGGATGGGGCCCTTTGTGCCACTCTTTATCGAAGACTTTCGCCACATCCAGGAAGATTGCACTTGTATGCTGTCTCCAGTTAAATCCGACAGTTATGTATTCTATAAGTCTGTGGATTAGTTGAGTTGTGCAGTGACCAGTTCGAAAACTAAATTGTTCTTTTGGGATTAGATCTAGATTGTCCGTTTCGTTTTGTAGGAGTTTTAGTATTACTTTTTCAGCTATTTTCCCTAGGCCTGACAAGAGGCTGATAGGTCTGTAATTCTGGGGGAATTACAGACCTATCAGCCTATCAGAATTACCGAAGATTATATCTGCCTGCTTCCAGCGAGTGGGGAGGTAGTTGAGTCTTAGCATCGCATTGATGATAGCCACTAGATGCATTATTGTTTTGTGAGGGAGTGCTTTTATAATTTTGTTTGAAATCTGTTAGGGACCTGGTGTTTTTCTGTTATTGAGGTTCTTTATGATTTGGTATATTTCATTTGGTGTAGTATAGCTTGTGTTGTCACGGCTGGTGGTATGATGAAGTGCATAGCGTACTTGCCAGTGGATTTTTTCAATGAAGCGCAAATCCGCATAAGTGTAGTTTGGTTGAAATTGCAGCTCCAGGGTGTCTGCAAAAGCTTCTGCTTTTTCATCGTCTCAGTAGACTATACCTCTTTCTCCATGGATTGGTAATATGTTGGGGTGATCGCTGCGAAGGGTCATTTAGACATTTTCCATAATGAGTTATCTACAGTGTTTAAGGAGCTTAGTTTCCTCTCCCATAGTTGATTCTTATGGTCTTTGATTGCATATCGGACTAGGTTTGTTGCCTTGTTTAGCTCTTGTTTATTCTGGGGTAATAGTGTTGCATGGTATCGACGTCTAATCCTGATTTTCTTGCAGATAAGCTTTGGAATCTCTTCTGGGAGCAGGTTAGTTTGAGCTGGAGCAGTAACGGTGGAGGCTGTTGCAAGGCCAGTTTGGATTGTGCTTTCCAGTTTATTGATCTCTGTGTCTACTTCTTTGGATGAGGAGATGGTTGGGACATGGCCTGTGATGTTGCAGAGAGCTGTGTTAAGCTTCTTGAGATATGTGTAGGATTGTCCGGAGATGGGGTGTTCCTGAAAATAGCTATATCCAGCACGTCAGGTTTGCCCAGTGGTCCGTGGTGTGTTGGTTCAGCAGGACCTGCTATGGTGATGTTTCTTGTCATAGCGAATTTGTGTAGGCTCTTCCCATTATTATTCGTGTTTCTACTGTTCCACGTAGAATGTTTTGCATTTAGGTCTCCCGCCACTATTGCTGCTTCGTTTATGTCAAGGAGCTGGGAGAGGTCTGAGGCTAGGAGTGGTTTGCCTGGAGGGTTGTAGACTGAATATAGTTTTAGACTACCTGTGTTGTTGCTGTGTATCTCAATTCAAGTTTCTTCCAGGTTTGTAGTTGTTGTTTTCTTGATCTCATTGTATCTTATGCTTTTTTTTAAACAAATATAGCCGTTCTGCCTCCTCTGGCATTGAGTCTATTTTGTCCTAAGTAGTGTGTAGTACCTTATTTTGGGGTTGTCGCAAGGCCGAAGATGCATCTCGTTGACTAAAAGGATGTCTATCTTATATCTTTCAGAAAATTCTTTTAGTTCTAGGAGGTTGTTGTTTAGTCCATTAGCATTCCAATAAGCAATTTGTATTGAGTTAGCTATGATAACCGTGTTATCCATTAATCATGGAGAAGATGACTTGTGTGTT
The DNA here is from genome assembly GCF_054136105.1 of Typopeltis vanoorti. Taxonomy (NCBI): domain Eukaryota; kingdom Metazoa; phylum Arthropoda; class Arachnida; order Uropygi; family Thelyphonidae; genus Typopeltis; species Typopeltis vanoorti. The sequence continues at coordinate 41,798,683 of NC_143563.1, read as the reverse complement.
TTTAAGGAATTTATTGGTGTCGGCCTGATTGGGATTTGTTTTGCTAAAGGCCGTTAACATCTCTCCTAGAGTAGCAGCCAGGATTGCTGCGGAGGTTTTGTTGCAAGATGCCGGTTTGTTACTAATAGAGACCGCAGATGCGTATGATTTCTCGGGAGTAACAGCCCGCGTTCTGATTTCTGGTGTAGTTCGCTTCTGAGTGGCCCGGGGTAGTGCCTCTCTAGCCTTCTGCAGGTTGGATGGGTAGAGTGAACATCCCTTGTAGTTGGCTGGGTGTGGGCCGCCACAGTTCGCACACTTAGCGGGCGTGGTTCGTGGTTTGATGCAAGCGTGCGAGGGATGGTTGTCACCGAACTTGTAATTCGCTTTACACAGTTTTGTGCATGCCTATACTTTTGGCAGCGATGGCATTGACCAGCTGAAGCCTTTCTTCTGAGAGGTTCGGTCTTGATGAGTAAGCTGCAGACTATTTTAAGGTCGTAAATTTCTCTATGGTCTTTACTGATCTCGACCAAGACCAGAGGCATGGGGCGGTTGTCTGCTTGGTACATGTGCGAAATCTTAATTGGCTCTAGGCTTTGTGATCTGAGGTCAGTAACTATTTCTTCAGCTGGTATGGTTTCAGCCAGACCTCTGATGACCACTTTTAGATTTTTTTTCACTCTTAAGCTGAAATATGTACTATGGGACTTTCACTTCATCCATAAGTTTGGTGAGCTGGCTGTAGTCCGAAGTTCCTTCTGGTTGAATCCGGATTCCTTCGCATGTACTCTTGGCTGATGTAAATTTGATGTTTGCATTCTTCATCATCTCTGTAATTAAAGACCATTTTTCTTTTGTTCTTAAAATTACTAGTGAAATCCTCTTTTTGGGTTGTGCCCTTGAGTCGGTCTGTATTCTTTCATTAGGTTGTGCTGTTAAGTCCATTGGAGTTGTTCTTTCCAAGGGTTGAGTGTTATTTCGGTTCTGCAGCTGGCGACCCGTTCTTTCGCTTCTTTCTGCTGACAACCTGATAGTCTGTAGAGTTATCTGAGTCCACTAGGGACTGGTCGTTAACCCGCGACATAATCTCTCTCTCTGGTGTTATTTTGAGAAGTGCTGGGGAGAGGGTCAGGGGATTGACAGGCCTCTGTTTTTAACCTCTTCTATTTGGTGGATTGCTACTTTTCCTGGCCATTTCCTTTGCAGCAGGCCTCCTACATGTTTAAAGATTGCCAGTAGCTGCTTGAAGTCGAGCTCGTCATATGGAGAGTCCATAATTTGACCTAAGAGAAAATGGCAGTTGCTCGGGTTTCCCAAGTAGTTTGCAAGTGATCCTGTAGACTTTGAGAGTCCATTAGCTAATCCCGTAGACAGCTTAGAGTAAACGTCTACCAGCAAAAAGTTAGTTCATTATAGGTGACTATCCTAAAAACAAGGAAAAAGGAGTTTCGGAACCTTACTTGGACACAGCTCAAAGACCAACCTCCCTAAAATACCATTCATCCATCACTGGTGCTCATTGCTGGTGGGGCCTGCCGGCCATCAGACCTATGCATATTTTTCATACAGAAGGGGAGATAGTAGGTCTCGAACTGTGTTAGTTCCAGTGCAATGTGAGCTTCCCAAAAATCCTTATATAAAATTCAACTAGGCAGAGTCTAAAGCAGGGGTTCCCAACCTTTATGTTTCCTAGAGCACATTCTAAAATACCGACAGAGCGACGAGCACCATCTATTTTTTCAAACAAATTTTTTGAATTCTTTTGTTAAATGAATACATACAAAGTTTACATTATAATCAAATGTTTTATTACTTAAAAGTTTACATTATATAAAAATTTAAATCTATATGTGTAAGTTAGTGTGATCTTTGTCATTCCATTTCATTGGCCAGTACTTTATAATTAGGAGAATATGATGATATTCCAGTTCTTAAACTGGAATGAACAACTTCGAATGCGCGTCTACTTTACATTGTATGCGTTTAATACTCGTCATGTGTCATTAACGCATGCGTCATATAGCATAGTATGCCATGCATTGTTGCGTGATTATTTCAAACTATACGGCACACGGTTGAACAGCGGCGAGCACACACAAATTGGTCGACAGGGGCTATGGTGGCCGCGGGCATGGGAAAACCTGGTCTAAATGAATACGCCCGATCACAACGACAGAAAACCGAAATCATTGGAATCTATATAATAAATAGATCCATATAATCTCAATAGAATCCCAAAAGTTGTTCTTATATAATATAATATAATATAATATAATATATAATATATAATATAAGATATATATAATATAATATAATATATAATATATAATATAAGATATATATAATATATAAGATATATAATATAATATAATAAGATATAATATAATAAGATAAGATAAGAACTGGGCGATGGACTGAGTCCTTGACTCTTTATATATCCCGTCATCTGAATGAAGTAAATCTGTATCTGTATGGATGGAGTGTTGTTGAGCTAAAAAGCTCTAGTCATGGCTGGGTAACGGCAATAGCCGAGCCTCAGTTAAAACTTCATTGGCTAGCATTGCCATTTGTTACCCTGGAAGTCCTAAAAAGGACTTTTCACGAGTCCTATCGGATCTCCCCAAAAGTTGTTTGTGTAGCGCTAGCATGCTATAAAATTGTATTAGTAATAAAAAAAGGTGTACTTTGAAAATTGCATTACTTATAAAATATTTTCAAATAAATTTAATATATATATATATATTATTATAATTATTATTATATATTGATTATATTATAATTATTATATTATAATTATTTTTATATAATTATTATATTATATTATAATTATTATAATTAATAAATATATTATTATGATATAATTTTTCTAATTGTGTCCTCTCTATGCATCTCAATCTAGTAAAGTGTAAATGTGTATGTGCTTGTGTGTATTTCACTGTTTTTATTTTCGTGAATAAGTAGACATTTTTGTAGCAAAATAACCAAACTCCAGACATTCTCAATTTCGTTTATAGCATGAATAATTTGAGTGTGGTTTTTATATGACTGCCACTCACAAAAGCATGTGAACCTGCTATACCTTACCATAAGTTAGAGCTAAAATTCTTATTTATTCTTGTACAAAATTCATGCTGTTTTCTTGTACTTTTCATTTATTTTTTACATAATTCAAAAATCCTGTTGTAAACAACCAAACATGGAACTTTTCAAACATCTTCACGCCAGTAAGCTTGGAGGTGATCCTATACTGAACGAGAAAGATATTTATGCCAATTCATCTTTCGTTTAAAGATGGTCACAAAAATCGATCTTCAAGGTGGGATTCGAACCGGAGGGCTTATAGGCCGGAGAAATACACTAACTGCTAGTGTATGTATATATATGTTAAAGATACTAAGCTATTTTAAACCTGGTTTTACTCCATTTCCCAAGTAAGCAAACAGACAAACAAGTCAAGTTTGCGCCTGCACGTATTGGAAGTCTAGTGACCTCAAAGTAGTGCAATTCAAGGCAGCTCATGGTAAAAGTAGAATAAGATTTGACAATTAACAATTGACATCGCTATCTGTTGCGGTTACAGTGAGGGTAAAATTTACAAGCAGTTTGCTAGCCCTGAATTGGCATGGAGATTATGCATTGCTAAAGGAGGCTAATATAGCTTTTGGTCGTCTATATTTGAATATGTCCGTTGCCTCGTATGTTGGAGCTTGCTGAACCAACAAGTTGGGATGGGTGGACGTCTTTAGGAAAAACTTGGATGCTAAGGATTGTAGATAAGAGAAAATATAGGGAATATTTGTGTTTCTGTGGAGTTGATTGTTTCTAACATACCACGGGGTGTTCAGAATCATTCTCAAGCACTTGTTCTGCACTCGCTGTATTTTGATAAGGTTAGTATTATTAGAGGTGTGGCTCCAGGCTGAAGAGGCATAGGTGATTATAGGACGAATCGTCATCTGGTATAGTTGAAATTTGATTCTGTTACTGAGCTTGCTATTTCTGATAATTAGCAGGGGTAGATCTGAGCTATGATTTTTAGATGCCTTTGCGCACGTAGACTTGATGTGTTGGTTGAAAGATAGCTTTTTGTCGAGAATTACACCCAGGTAATTTGTTTCTGTTCTGCCAGGGAATTTTAGTATTGAATAGTAACACATCTCCTACCAAGATTTTAGTAATACAGAGCTTATAAGTATTTTACCAGAACAAGTTACCATAAGGTGTTTTAACCTTATTAAATATAAAAATCTCTGGAGGAGATATAAATGTAGAAATTATTTTACCTTGGGTATAATAAATGTTAAGATACCAAGCTATTTTAAACCTGGTTTTACACCATTTTCCAAGTAAGCAAACAGACAAACAAGTCAAGTTTGCGCCTGCACGTATTGGAAGTCTCGCTGACGCTCAAAGTAATGCAAGTCAAGGACTTGCATGAAAAGAGCATGGTTTTCTAGCCTGGCTCCCACTGATGAGACCTCAATAAAGGTCGAAACCGGTCTGGGTAGTGGTCCTTTGCCTTTAACACATAGCATCACACATCTCCTCAAGGAGATGGGCTGTGCATTAAGGGTAAATATTAAGAATAGTGATCAGAGCTTAAACTACTTTTACCATGAGTTACCTTGACTTGCACTACTTTGAGGGTTAGCTAGCCTCCCAATACGTGCAGGCTCAAACGTGACTTGTTTGTCTGTTTGCTTACTTGGAAAATGGAGTAAAACCAGGTTTAAAATAGCTTGGTATCCTTAACATTTATTACACCCAAGGTAAAATACTTTCTACATACATATATATATATATATATATATATAGTTTTTATTTAAATGGAAGAACATTTTCAATAGCTTTCTTTTTTCAAAAGTAATTTAATCATAAGTAAATACACCTTTTTATTACTTGTAACTGGGAAATACAAAAATGTTGCACATGCGAAATTTGAAAATTTGCGTCGAAAAAAAATCCATGCGTGTCGTAAGAGCGACTACATGGTACATGGATGCAAGAGTTTCGAGAGTTTTGCTCTCTCAGGTTTCTTCCGGAATTTCGCTCCCGGTGAGGAGGGGGGGGGGGCTTAGATTTCGGGAGGTTTGTCTGGGAGTGCATATTTTGAGTCTCTGGGAGAGGGTGTCCTCAGGCACGGCCCGCTGAGGGGCTTTGTCAGTGGATGCATTTCCCTGGAATATGAGCGGTTCTGCTCGGTGGTGGTGGGTGTCCCATCACCGAGTGGAGCCAACGCTGAGTTGGACGGTCTTTCGGCCACTGTGGAGTGGTCTAGGGATTGTTCTAATTTTTAGAGTCGGTTTTACTTAAAAAAAGCTTGTGCGTGTCTTGTTGGATATAATAAAGGTGTTGTTTAAAATTTCTACTTTTAGTCCCCCATAATTATAATGTATCTCTTCTTATCGTTGTGCGAATTCTCATCAGTTTCACGTTTCTCAGAACCTATTTAAGCTTCTGGTTAAAGTTAATACCTATCTGAAGTAAATAGGTTCACTAACAAAGACAACTTGAGCTCAAGGTGAACACAAACAAAATGACGGTGACATCAGTTAGTTTGTCAGTTAGTCAATTTGCTAGGAAAGCTAGCTATTAGATTAAAACGGAAGCTATTAGGGATCCAGTCATATTTTATAGCAAGATGTAAAGAGAAAGTTAAAATTTTGAAATTTTACTACGCAGCTTTTGAGACATTAGAAATGTAAACGAAGGCAACTCTGATATCGAAGGTTATATTATCATAATCTCTCTCTGGTAAAATTAAAAAAAATTCTATTTTTTCTATTTGACTATAAAATATGGCTGATTCCATAATAATCTCCGTTATAATGTCTGCATATGTGAAATTATAGCACAGGATCTATGTTTTAGCTATTTATTATGTTCGCTAAGTTATGTTTACATATCACTTTGCTAAGATATATCAACCAGGTGTGTTTAGTATGGTGCTACTGCTATACTGGATGAAGAGTTAGAGGTTCATGAAGATGAAGAGCTCTTCCATAACCTGGATAAGAATTTGTCAATAGGAACAGATGGAATATCTACCCGTTTGTTAAAGGAATGTTCAGCTGAATTGGCTAGGCCTTTCACACATTTGTATAACTTGAGTCTCAGCTCAGGAATGATATCACAGGAATAATTCCATTGCACAAGGGTGGTGCACAAACTGATGTGTCTAACTACCGACCTATTAGCATCTCTGGTGTGGTAGTGAAGATTTTAGAGAAGTTGGTAAGAACTTGCATACAGAAGTGGGCAGACGAGCATTGTGTACTCTGCATGAAACAGCATGGGTTTATTAAAGGAAGGTCATATTTTAGCATGCTCTTATTTTATAACAGTGTTACGGCCGAGTTGGATAAAGGAAATGGATACACTATGATAATGTTGGATTTTTCTAAGGCATTTGATAGGATACCACACGATAAGCTGTTGTGTAAACTTGAGAATATGAGATTGGAACATAATCTATTGACTTGGGTCAGGGGTTGGTTGACAGACAGATATCAAAAGGTGGTATACAGTGGATGTGAATCTGCCAGATTTAAGGTAACCAGTGTTGTACCTCAGGGTTCAGTCCTTGGGCCATTATTGTTCAATCTATACATTAATGACATCAAGCAAGGTCTTTCATCAGATTTGCAATTGTTTGCTGATGGTGCGAAGATAGGCTGAATCAGATGAAATAGATAGAATCAGGGATGCTACTGATTTTCAACACTTACAAAATGATTTGAATAGACTGGAAATTTGGGCAAACGAAAATGGCTATCAGTTTAATGTTAGTAAGTATGAAATTATGCACTTTGTACATGATGAGATTTCCAGCGGCATATTCTATTAGCGGGGTGGGGTTATACTACAAGAAACTGAAGAGGCAAGAGATCTTGGTGTATTGGTGGATAGGAATTTAAAGTTCAAAGGTCACATAGCGAAAGTTCCAACTACAACTCAGAGGATAATTGCTATGTTAAAATGAACTTTGACATGTAAGGATAAGGAAGTCATTTTGCCTGTTTATAAGGCTTTAATAAGACCACACCCGGATTACTGTGCGCAGATTTGGTAATAAAGAAGCTGTGGAAAGAGTGCAAAGAAGGGTTACATTTGGAAGTTAAATTTATTTGCAGTCAAGAAAGCGGTAAAAGATAGGTTTTTCTTCCAGATGGAGTAGTGAGTGGAATAGCGTGCCTTCAAGGGGTAGTGAGTGCACCTAGTGTGAATGAAATTAAAGGAGATATCATAGCTGGTTTGAGTGATCTATACCCTCCCTCGATGAGTCCTTTTCTCCCTGGAGGTCTCAGATAATAATAATAATAATAATATATAGAATATGTATATAAGGTAAAGTGACTTAAGATATGAATTTTTAATTAATTTATTTATTATTATTATTTTTAGGAAATCGTTTCTTTGAAAGGGTGAAATTGCAGAAATGATAACGATTCTATCTGAATATTATAATCAAGCCTGTAATTATCTTCACTAATCATTTCTTCACTTGCTAAACAACTAAAATATCTCAATCCATTAGGCGATTTTAAATTCATGACAACACATTGAGATTTTCTTGGGGATGAGGAAACCACAATTTGAAGATGAGCCGTCAGACAAGATTTTTTTTCTATGATTTATTAAGAAACGTGAGTGATATTTTATTCGATTCGTAGAAGCTCTTTTATTATGTAATAGTTCTCCTTGCTATTCTTCTGTCAGCCTAAACGAAAAGAGAGAGAGAGAGAGAGAGAGAGATGTAATCTATGTTGGCATTCAGACTGCATAAAACGTGACGAAAATTCATTCTTGATGTAATATTATTACGCCATAATATTACTAATTACATGTGAAGGTTATTTCATGTGAAATCATCAAATTAAAAATTAATTGAAGTTGCATAATCTTGTGTATATTGAAGAAAGTGAATTATTTGCTTATTCTGTCCTTCATATGGAAGATTTTTTTTATTTTTTTATTTTTTTATGCTATTAATCCTATCCTGGACAGCAATTTTTATTCAGCGGATCCACAGAACTTTTAGAGTTTCAGCGGAGGGAGAATTTAAATTAATTACAGCAACCGCTGAAGAAATTTATATAATATTTTAATTATATTTTGACAAAAAAGACATTATTAAGTTACATTATGAGTCAATACAGTTGGTGTTAGTTGCCTCATAAGATGGCTACAGTCGTTGTACTGAAGGGCCACAGGAAACATGTCTAATACGAGAAGAGATTATTTGCTTCAACGATCGGTATAGAATAAGATATAGTAGACTCCTCCTGATTTGTATAGGAGGCAACGTTTATTCATTTGATCTTTACAAAGTCAGAGTTTATTAGAAGTTACTTTTAAAACTCAAACTATGCACTATTCCTTCGTAATTTAAAATACCAATACAATACAATAGCATTAAATTTCGATGATGGTTTCTGGCTTGATTAGTGTATTTGCTCTCCAAACATTCGTCTATGGGTTGGAATCCACCACTGAGTATCGATGTTTGTGATTTCCTTTAGGTGGAATTAAATAATTCATGAAATAGTATTTCATGAATTATGAAGAAACTTACGTATCTTCATAACAGATAGATAGATAGATAGAGAGAGAGAGAGAGAGAGAGAGAGAGAGAGAGAGAGAGAGAGAGAGAGAGAGAGAGAGAGAGAGAGAATTTGTTTTAAGCTATATAAATCTGATTTCATACATGGCTTTCCACCAATGTGCGGCAGACATCTGGTGGAATATGTCTCCATTCTTCCATCAAAGCAGCACCGATTTACGCGATAGATCGAAGACGTGCTGCTCTGAACCTGAATCGCCTCTCCAATTCGTCCCACAGATGTTCGATGGGGTTGAGGTCAGGACTCTCCACAGGCCAGAGTATATGTTGAACACCCATCTCTTCATGCCATTCCATTACAGCTGCAGCTTTGTGGCATGGGGCATTGTCGTCTTGATAGTAACACGGGTTCGTTCCACAAAAACTCTACAGTGTAGACAGCACCTAATTAACCACAATATCAAGGTACTGAGTTACCTTCATGGAAACCATGGACAACGACCAGTGGTCCCACTTCAAACCAGCTGAATGCACCCCACACAACAAAACATTACTGTGGTAACAAGCATTCACCAGGCTGTCTCCACACCCACACCCTGCCATTACACTGGTAACAGGTGAACCTTGATTCACAGCTTCAAAGTACCATTTTCCACTGGTGAATTGTCCAGTTGACACAATCTTTGCACCAGGACAGACGAGCCGCCTTGTTCGTTGTTGTGATGTTCGGCTTGTGTGCCGCTGTTCTTCAGTTGAAACCCACTAAATGAAGTTCTTTTTGTACAATACTAGTGCTTATCACGATGTTATTGGCGTTCTAGAACTCATCACGGATGGTCTGTGCCGACTGTAGTCGGTTTTTGCGTGCCACTGGTTTTAACACCCTCCTGTCCTGTCAGTCATTTTCGGTGGGCCGCCTTGGGTGTTTCCTTGCACTACTGATACTAGAACCTCTTCATTTGTTGATCACTTCGCCAAGCGTTGATTTTGGATACTCCAGTTGAGCGGCAATGGCACGTATCGACATATCACCAGTGTGACAGCCCACGATAACACCTCTCCCTCGAAGTCACTGAGTTCACGTCGCGTTCCCTTACCACCTGTATTCAACTGCTACGATGAAATACTGCTTCCTATCATCTGTATACCGGTTTTTATGTTATTAACAAACTTGAAATGTTCCATAACTTCAAATAACTTGTGTAACTTGAGGACATAAATCTTGGGTTCTATAATTCTAGACCGTCAGAACAAAGGTCGCAATGACTTCGCTTTTAATCATAGACTAGATGAACTTTTTTTTTAAGCTTCTTTTCAGTCAATTACCGAATTAGTCGATCTCTGGCACAAGAAAAAAAAAAAACATTTCCCCCAGAAACTCGAGATTTAACACGGAAATTCACCATAGAACTCACACTATTCTATTTCAGACAGTAGTATCCAGGTTAGATACTAGCACCAATAGATGGCGCCAGTTATCTGCCTTACTTTCTTCCTGATGTTTTGGTAATCATCAACGAATTGCAGTGTCAGTTAGTACTAATTAAACTGCGATTATTCCCTCTATGTTAGGCAAAGAAGCCTTACACGGTTTATTGTATTTATTACATTTTATTTAAAAATAAATAAAAAAATAAAAATAAAAAGTATTCCCTCACTCTTTCGTAAATTTAAAAGACCAAAACACAATACAGTTTAATAGCATTATATGTAGGCCTAATTGGCCTGGTGGTTCGAGTATCTTCTCTCCAACCAATAGGGGATGCCAAATCCTACTGTACAAGGATGTTTCGTTGTCTTTCAATGGCAGATAAATTTCAGTGTGTAAAACAATCATCACCTTGCTTATCGGAGGTTTAAAAATGGTTTTGAAAAGTTTTCAGGCTAGGTCTCAAGAACAGAGAACTTAGGCTACTCAAAATGCACTACAAATCACAGTCTTTCATGGACCGAATTCACATTAAAAAAAAAAAATCAATAATTGCATCTCGTCTCCTTTACGTATTAGTTGTAATGAGCTGTTCAAAAAGTAACCTTGCTTTCCACGAATCTAACTTCGACTTCTTTCAAGGAAATCTCCATAAGACGTTATCTCTTTTCCCATCTTTCCCTCAAATGATTTAAATACTAAGAAGAAATGTTTATTCTACTTCTTTGAACACACTTGAATAACAATAACATAAATTAACTTTTTATCCTTGAGGACCTAAAGAGTAGAAGGGCATATCGTGACTTGTGACTTCAACATATCTCCATTTCTTTCTCTGGCATAAATCGCAGCGACTTACACAAAAAGATGAGTTTCAAACTTTCAACATAATAAAAAAAAAAAAAAAAAAAAAAAAAAAAAAACTTGACCGACTGTGATACCTTATATTATCTTAAACGAATATTGCTTAAATTTGCAACATATTACGGAATATCTTTCATTGAATAAAAATTCCATATTATAACATGCAAAACACACTACATAGCTTTTTTTCCCTTAAATAAATGAATAACCTCTATTTATTGTGGAGCTTCAAACTTACAGAACTAGCCTGTCATTCCTATTCTTTATTCTACCTACCTATGTTCTTTGCAAGTCTTACTCACACTATTCTCCTCCTTCAATTATTACATTTCTGAAGTTGTTCAATAAACGAAACAGATTCCCATATTTCTCCCTTATCCACACACACACACACACACACACACACACACACACACACACACACAGCGCTAAATTGCTATTTAGCGCTGTGTGTGTATGTGTGTAATATAGCGTATAGTAATTTAGGTAACGATCAAGGGGGATGATAAGACTCAGTAATTCCATAAGAATAATCTTCAGATTAGGATATGCCAACTCCGGTCAATTTTCTGCCAGCTGTGTAGAGAGAAACGCGATGGGAGAGGGCTCACAATGTTTTGGCTCATTAGGGCAATGCTTATGCACAGGCGCACTAGGCTCTAACTAGGGGCCCGAAAAATTAGGGCCAATTTAGAGGCCCCAAACAATGAGATTTAAAATTGAAGAAGTAAAAGTGTAAATAATTAAAATTGAACATAAAAAAGTATGTTCAATTTTAATTATTTAATGTTTATTAAATAATTAATAGTTAATAAATATTTACTTATTTAATTATTTAATAATTTACTTATTTAATATTTAATTTTAATTGATTTGACAATTGACATTTATATCTTTAGGGGTGAAGCAAGATGCTTTTCATATTCCCCGCTATCTGTTGTGGTTACAGTGAGGGTAAAATTTACGAGCAGTTTGCTCGCCCTGAATGGGCATGGAGATTATGTATCGCTATAGGAGGCTAATATAGTTTTTGGTCTTCTATATTTAAACATGTCCGTTGGCTCGTATGCTGCAGCTTGTTGAACCAAATCGTTGGGATGTGTGGACGTCTTTAGAAAAAATTTGGAAGCTAAGGATTGTAGATAAGAGAGAATATAGGGAATATTTGTGTCTCTGTGGAGTTGGCTGTTTCTAACATACCACGGGGCGTTCAGAATCATTCTCAAGCACTTGTTCTGCACTCGCTGTATCTTAATAATGTTAGTATTAGAGGTGTGGCTCCAGGCTGGAGAGGCATAGGTGATTATAGGACGAATCGTCATCTGGTATAGCTGCAATTTGATTCTGTTGCTGAGTTTGCTATTTCTATTAATTAGCGGGTAGATCTGAGCTATGGCTTTAGATGCTTTTGCACATGCAGACTTGATATGTTGGTTGAAAGATAGCTTTTTGTCGAGAATCACACCCAGGTAATTCGTTTCTTTCTGCCAGGGAATTTTAGTATTGAATAGTAACACATCTCCTGCAGGAGACATTGGCCTTTTTGAGAAGAGAACCGCTGAGCTTTTCAGGGGATTGACTTCCAATCTCCACTTGGAGAACCAACCCTCCAGCTTTACAAGATTTTCTTGAAGCTTTCTGGTAACGAAGTGGGGTTTGAGAGATCTGGTTAGTATTGCCGTATCGTCCGCATACAGTGCTAAAATGGAAGTCATCGGATTGTGTGGGATGTCTGACATGTATTAATTTTAATTCCTTATAGTCCTTATAAGGACTGGCTTAAAGGGGCGAAGCAAGAATGCTTTTCATCTTCCCCGTTATCTGTAGAGGACAGTGTAGGGATAAGGTGTTATTAAGCTATTAAAGCTCTGATCATGGCAGGAGGGTAACAGCAATAGCCGAGCAATAGCATTTGACAAAGTTAAAAGAAATATATTATTTAACATATTAAAAGAAAGACAAATACCAAATAATATCCTAAAAGCTGTCACAAGTATATATGAAAATAATCAAATACAAATAAGATTAAATCATGAGCTATCATATACAAGAGAGATAAACCAAGGGGTCCGACAGGGATGTCCCCTCTCAGCAACTCTCTTTTAATATCTACTTAAATGAAATAAAAATAAAATGGAGTAAACATTTACATCAAGGAATTAAACTTTCACCTACAGTTAACTTAAACACTGTCCTCTTTGCAGACGACCAAATAATAATTACAAATTCTGAAGATAACTTACAGAAAGCTATTTTAAATCTAAATGAGATATCCAAAGATTATGGTATGATAATATCAACGGAAAAATCAAAAACTATGGCCTTTAAAGGACAAGCTCCAGCAAGAACTGAAATAGTATTAGATAACAAGATCTTAGAACAGGTGAATTCATTTAACTACCTAGGATGTATGATCACTTATGAAAATGAAAAAGATATAAACATAAAAATTGCAAAATATTTAAAAATAACAGGAGTAATTAACTCTATATTTAAACCAAACCTAGTTCAAAAACAAACCAGGCTAAAAGTATACAATACATTAGTCCTACCGGTCTTAATGTATGGAAGCGAAATCTGGACAATAAAACAAAAAGACAAACAAAGATTAACAACAGCAGAAATGAAGTTTATGAGAAAAACTGCAAAGTATACCCTATTTGATCACAAAAGAAACGAAGATATTATGAAAGAACTAAACCAAGAACCAGTAATTGAAAAAATTAAAAAATATAAACGTAGATGGATGGAACACGTTCAAAGAATGAAAACAGAAAGATTACCAAAACAAGCCTCAAAGTACAAACCATTAGGAAAAAGAAAACCAGGACGTCCTCTTAAACGATTCAACGATGACTTCTAAGGCTGGAACAGGCCATACTAGGCCTAAATCCTTGATACGTATGATGATGATGATGATGATGAGTTCAGCATCGCAACCTGCTGGTGAGCCAGAAGTATCTACAAATTGATCTGTATGCGAGCAAACGCCGACAACCGCCAACGTGATTGTCTCAATTCTGTCCACAAGCTATGGATCCTCCTCAGACAACTTTTCATCAAACAGCAGTAACTGCATGCAACCGTATTGCCTTTGGGAACAAATTCCCTATAAGATTATCTCTTTGTATTCAAAGAATGCAGTCAACATACTGTTTTATGATCATCAATGAATACTTTGCTATTACGTGCGTTACTCGTACTTTACTAAAGATGATACTTTGCTAAATGTCGTACAAACTTTTAATTTTTATTTATTTATTTTTATGCTGGACCTATAGATAAGTGGTTGGTTGATCAATATGGACGTATTTGCTCAGGTATGTGATAATTAGGGACCATATTTGTTCTTCATTTGTTTATTTGCATTTAACTCATTGGTTGGCATTCTCTAGATCAGGGGTGGGCCATGGTCTTCGGTAATAAGAGCCACATATAATACTTTTCATACATAGTAGTCCTACTCACCAAAGAAGAATATGCTTGATCTCTACTCGTTGAAGACATTGATTGATTAATTTGTGCAGTTAATAGATAAAAATCTGGCTGGTATGATATCAAAGCTGTTCTAAGAAGCGCAGTGAGGTGGCTGTTAGTGAGGATAGCACGATGTTTGACTTGACAAATTTCATTGCAGAGAAGAGAGATTCACAGCCGTAAGCTGTCCCCAAAACAGAGAATAGTTGGAAGCCAGTTTTCTGAAGATGGATACTTTGCTTCTGGGATTTGTTTCGAAAAGTCAGTTACAGATGAGCTTTTATGTACTAACTTCAAATTCACATCTTCCTGCAGCTCAATTAGCTCTGTCTCTATTGAAGCAATAACCGCGGTAAAAGGTGCAACAACAGGACATCCATCGTTAATGACATCAATCACAAAGGGATTCACAAGAAATTCAAAACATGGCTTTAACTGTTTTAGTTTCTCAAACCTATTCTCAAAATCATTATAAAGTGTTTCTAAGTTTCCTTCGTGTTGTTTCAGTTTACAGTATTTCATTTCAGCATCAGGAAAAGCGGTTATTCTTAATTTAAGTTTGGAAAAGTGCTCAAATTCCTTTGTTGCTAGATCTTTTTGAAAAAGCTTTATTTTATTCTGAAAACTGATTGGGCAAGTTCTGTAATAACCTTGTTTCTTCCTTGAAGTTCCAGATTTAAACATTGGAGGTGTTGCATTACATCTTGTAAAGAACATCAGATCCTCTACCCATTATTCAAAAGATTGGGAGTTGATACCCATCTTACAATACAGTAAAATAAAAGGTCACTTGGCTTTTCTCCATCTTCTCAATAAAATTTCTCAATTCACGGTGTGTTTTTGCATTTGTCCGAATGAAATTCACAATTTCTAAAACGCAATTTATGACATTGTTGAACTTGAAGTGTTTGCTTACTAAATGCTCAAGGTGAATGATACAATGAATAAAGAGAGATTCAGGATAGTTGATATCATGTGTCAATTGCTCAACCAGGCCAGTATTTTGACCTACCATAGCTGGAGCATCGTCTGTTGCAATGCCAACAAGCTTATACAAGTAGTTGAGCATTGAATATCGTCCAAAGCTTTGTTAAGTGCATTTTGAATGCCAATACTTTTGTTGTTGTTTTTAAGCTTACCAAATCTAAGAATTTATCCTTTACATTTCCATCGTTTGTAACATAGCGAACAAATATATTTAGCTGAGGGATATCTTGAATGTGTAGATTCATCCAATGCTAAGCTGAAAGCAACGCAGCTTTAGATGACTCTGCAGCAAAAAATACGTCTCTCGGCAGTGTAGTGGGAGATAGGAATTTGTTCTATTACTTGTTTGAGTCCTCTGGAGCGAGAGTTCCAATCAGATCACTAATATTCTTGTTTACAAATTCTCCATGACTGTAAGGTAGTTTACTTCGAGCAACATTCCAAGCTATAACAAAACTAGCTTCAGTAGCCAAATCATTTTGCTTGCAGAGGGAAAATAGCTATTTTGTTATATTACTAAATTATATTTCAAACGTTTTATATTAGGAGGAAATTCGGATGCAAACTTTTTATGATTGCATTCAATCATAAAAATTACTGGCTTTATTTAAATTACTGGTTTTAAAGTGGCTGATGGTTGTATGAAAGATAAGACAGAGCCCTTTCACCCTTAACAGTAAAAGCAAAATCGTCCTCCCATTGATGATTAAACACACTCATTTCTTGTTAGTATTTTTGTTTTATACTCTTCTGTTGCTCAGTCATTTTAAACAAGGCTTTCTTGACTTTCACTAAAATCAGTCTTACATATTTATTAATCAGAAAAGTACTTATCTACACCACACTACACTAGTTATGTCCCGCTATCACCACAAGCGCGTAACTTGTGTGTACTGCATGAAGAGCGATGACGCAGACTCCAGGCAACAGAGGCGGTGGGTAATGCAACGATCCTAGTAGTCACTTTTGGAACTAATTTTGGCGGGAACGACACAGGCCATAAAATGTCGAAACTCTTTTTATCAACCAAATACGATAATAAAATCCACGTTAACAACCCTGTTGACCGGTATCATTTAAAAGCTACAATTTAAATTTTCAAAATATCTGTTTTTTACTTATCTTTAAAGTATTTAAGAAATTAAATATTCTAATATTGGTACACACTATACTACAATAGATTATTAATATAAAAGTTTCGAAAAAATGGCAATGAAAACTAATATTGTCTCGGGAGCTGCAGTTTGCCCACCGTGGCTCTCGAATCTAGAGCCACGGCGGGCAAACTGCGAGTTGCAAGTGATCTATTGATTAATCTAGACTCTAGATTAATCAATAGATCACTAATAGATCATTAATATAAATAATAACAGAACTGATTAATTATAACTGAATAACTGAAGAAATAAAAACTGAATGTGTCCTATGAAATCAAAGGCATCGAATGGAGAATTCATTCCATAACGATGTGATGCGTATCAACAATTGTATATAAAACTATCGATGAGAATCCAAAACCAACAGCTACAACCAAATCGAAGTATCTCACGGAGAATACTTAAAAATTCTTATAGAAAAAATTAAAAAGTGTTTCATTATATTCTAAATAAAAAAGTTGAACTGAGAAATTTCTCTATTTTTTAAAGTTCGTTTGATAGCATATTATACTTTATAAGAAATTATATTCTTATTTTCATCTTTTCTATTGGTCTAAATGCAAATAAAGGACGAAATCAGTTTATGTAACTAAGTTAACTTTTGTGATAAAATGTTTCAAATAAAAATTGGACATTTTTTACTGATTGTTAATCGAAATCAAGAAATAAAATACTACGCTGTATTTTACAAGATGAAATACATTGCTGATAAATGGTTTCAACAATAGATTGTTTATTCACATACATATAAACTAAGTGGATATGACTATGGTTGTGGAATCAATGCATGAATTTTATATATATATACAGGGTGTTCGGGATAAATTTGACATATTTATAATTAATTATATTTTTCCGTAAGTTACATGTATTAACACACACTTCTCTTCATTTAAAAGTTTGGACCCTTCTTCATTCATATACAAGATGTCAGAAAGGATGGATAGCTGGAACCCACCTGAATCATGGAAGAGAATAACTTGTATCATGATGATTCGTGCCCGCCATCAAAATAAGGATATTACGACTGCTGCCCAATGCTCCCTGAATACAGTAAAAACAATCAGGCATGAACTAGAGACTTGCAATGGTGACTACGAGGATGTAGCAAGAAGAAAGATCCCTAGCAGACGATCTGATTGCGTTCGTACAGCAGAATTCCTCGCAAATCTGCAGGAACAGGTGTTGAAGAACCCTGGCATTGGAATTCGGGCTTTGTTCGTGGAGTTGCTAACTGTAGTCAAGCCCTGGATAACAAGGGTAGCCAATGGTAGGCCGTATGTATGGCAGCAGGATTCGGCCCCTTGCCACACCTCTGGGAAAAGTCAAAAATGGTTGTCTGAAAATTTCTACGACTTCACCAGTCCAAATGTTTGGCCTCCAAACTCCCCAGACCTTAACCCCATGGATTATTTTGTATGGGGCGCAGTTGAAAAAGACACCAATCGCACTTCCAGTAATACAAAAGCCCAGTTAATGGATAAAATTAAAACAGTTTTTGCGGCCCTTCCCAGGGAGACTGTAGCATCAGCTTGTTCGAGGTTCCGAAGCAGAATTGAAGCTGTGATCGATGCTAATGGTGGTTATTTTGAGTAAATCTTGTTGATAGTATTGTAATTAACTCTGCCTGTAATGTTTTTTTGTCAATTCATTAAATTTAATAGATACAAAGAAGATTTTCTTTTTCCTTACGAAACTGTCAAATTTATCCTGAACACCCTGTATATATATATATATATGAAGGTTATTATGTACACATGAACTGACTGGTGGTCGAAAAGCAATCTCTTAGGCAATCAATTACGATCCTCGTTGGTAAAAATGGCTGTCTTTTCAAATACAGGATTTGCTTTAGTTAAATTTGGTGTTCCACTAGATGGCGCCACTAATTCTTTGGTTTTGGAATATTCTTGCACTGGTAAATTGCTTTTCTTACGTGTATTCCATGAGCATACAAGATTCTCAAAGAAATGGAACGGACGTTGGAATACCACGTAGCAGAATGCTGAGATCACAAACGTTATGAAAATGTATGAGGTAAACAGGAACAGCTAGAAGACAAAAACATAAAGAAAGTAAATATGAAAGAAATGTAAACATAGCATAAAATTAAATAATTTTATAGATCTGAAAAAGTCCTTAACGCCTTTTATTCCCTTATAGCAAGGCAGTTCAGATCTTTCTAACATTTGGAGAATGAGTGAGCTGTTCCGTCTCCACTGATAGCCAATCAGAGATAGCTGACCCAAGACTATTACTAATTGTATTCGACATTCAGTGAAAAGACGGTGAACAAGTGCCGCCATCTCGTGGTCGCTAACAGAAGATGTTAATGTTTGAAAGAACCTGGATTTGAGGATTTATTTTCTTCAGTTTCCAGGGGAGAAACCCTCTTACCAGTGTCATAGATCGACTAACTCAAGAACCGGTCGAAGAAAGGCTTAGCAATCTAGTGTTATGAATGCAAACGCCACTTCCAATATTGGATTATTAAACCCAGTATTACTAAAAAAGAGCCGGCATTTCGACAATGTAAAATTACATAGGCTTATGTCTTAAGTAGCGCAAGCTAAGGCATTTCTGATGACGAAGATCGTATCTCGTAAGCTCTCTAAGTCAATTTTACGAAACTTTCATAGTTTCTACAAAAATTGGAAATAATGTTGGATCTAGTTTCCATTTTGTCTAGCTAACCAGGTAATCATAGTGCAAAACCAACTAACAGAAGGAGAGAGAGAGAGAGAGAGAGAGAGAGAAAGAGAGAGAGAGAGAGAGAGAGAGAGAGAGAGAGAGAGAGAGAGAGAGACCTAGCTAAACTATATATATTGACTAATTGCCACTGTGACCAAACCGACGCGCAAGTTGTATTGCCCAAATTCATTTTTATCTTTCATTTGTTTACTTTTCATTTTTTCCATATATATTTATACACAGATACATAATAATATAATAATAGGGAGTTAGATAGGGGGATGCCATTTCACGTAAATTATTTACAACAGCCTTAGAAGAAATCTAAAAAAAAAAAAAACTGGACTGGATAAACAGAGGAATTATGGTAAATGGGAAAGAACTCAATCACCTACGATTCGCTGATAACGTCGCTGTTTTAGGAAACTCTGCAAAATAATTTAAACAAATGATGAGTGAATTGAATGCAGAAAGTAAAAAGAAAGGATTTGACATAAATAAAGTCAAAACAAAATAATGTTTAATAAATACATCATCAAAAATTCAGTACAAATGGAACACCAGAAAAGTGTTCTAGTAACCTCCTATGTTTACGGAGGACAATGGATCACGGCAGAGGGAAACTGGGAAGAAATTATAAGTAGAATTCAACTTGCCCTTTGGCAAACACGGTGAAGCACTCCAAGGAAACATTCCAGTCTACCTTAAAAGAAAAATATTCGACAGTTGTGCACTTCCAGTGAAACGGGAACTTGGACTAAAAAATCGAAAAAGTTGACCCACAGGAAAAAGGAAAGGTCATTTCTCGGTATTACCATTCCAGATAGAAAGCACAATGCTTGGATCATAGCTAAGATCAGGGTGAGTGACATTACAACAGCCATTAAAAGATCCGAATGGCAATTGGCAGGTCGTATCGAGAAGTAACACTCAAACTGGACAAGTTGATATCTGAATATTTTCCCACAGATGGAAAAAGAGCTACTGGAAGACTTAAGAGACGGTGGGAGGATGAGATTGAAGAGATGGTTGGAATTCAATGGCATAGAAAGCCTCAAGATAGGAATGAATAAAGGATTTAGGAAGAGGCCTTCGTCTAGGTGGACAGAAAATGGCTGCTGATGATGATGGCATAATAACACATCAGTTTACTCATCTCAAACAAGATAATCGTACATAAATTTTAAGTGAAAGTTTAATCTCAACATTTACTTACAACAATTATCTCATTCTTTCTTGAAGTTACATAAATTTATCGTTCTAAAAGCCGTTATGAAGGCTTTATGAGAGAAAAATGAATTTCTACATTTTTCTCTCAGTCTTATTCCCAAGCTGCTTATTATATTCTGAACAAGAACCTGGTTGGAAAATTCCTATTATCTATCTTTTTTTTAATCCTGTTCTGAACTACTTAACTTAAAAACAACGAATAAATCATCTTTCCATTTCCTGTTAGACAAATTCATCAGATTACAATTAGCTAACCGACTTTCATAACCATCGTGACATAAATCTTTTTCACGCATAGTCAATCTTTTCTGGATATCCACATTTCCTTGACGTCCATTAAATATCTTGGCAAGTAAAACCAAGAATTTTATGGTAATGCAAGAGTTTCTTCATCCAACAATGCATTAATACCATGGATGAGTGGAAAGATGAGGAGGAAGAAGAAACTTGTCAACAGTGGATTGGAAGAGCTGTAGATTAAACTCTTCAGTAAAGAATAACGCGGATATTGTTCCAGATGACAGCAAAAAAAATGAATGAAGAAAAATTGGCTGAGTTCTGAGTGGAACGGTGACTTAGTATTAAATAGCTTTTTTTCTTATTTTAATAGATTTAAAGGATTACTGACACCACATCTGATGAACATTGTCTATAGAAATATTTATAAAAAAAAAAAAAATAATTTCTGTGTCCGAGTGAATTGGTAAGAGATCAGGTATTAATCAACCTAACTGTTTTCCTCTGCATTGACTATTTTTTGGGAGGGCTTACTAATGAGCTCCATCTAAACATGTGCAATATTATCCGATGGTTGCATACATTTGTCGTTTGTACAGAGTTAATAGCTATATTGGAGTAAAGTAACACTAACAGCTTGAGCGAAAAGGACAACGAATTTCTATGATGCTGAGGAGGCTGTACTTATAATCAGTGGCGGCTCGTGGCTTGAAATCGTGGGGGTGCTGCAACTTTCGAAATATACATACACATTGTAAGTACAGTGTTTGAATAAAATATCAAAATTATGGTAAAAATTAAAAAAGAAAAAAAGAAATTAAACATGAAAAAATATTATTTATTATCCATAAAATTATACAGTTTGGTATTATTCAAAATGACTTAAAAATAAAATCCATTCCTTCAATTGTAATTAAAGGAATGGATTTACAATTTTTGGACATTACAATTAAATCCTTTAATTGTAATGTCCAAATATTTAAAGAGACGGAGCAAACACGATAAGCACTACGAACACTCCACTATTGGCGCAAACTACATATAAACAACAGTGGAACTGTGCAACGGACAGTGCCGCATTACGCTAATAGCTCCCATCTCACTATGATATGCTTGTGGTATAGCTTGTGCGTGTAGCAATATGACACTGTGGTAATCACAGTGCTGTTAGTGTCCTTCGCCCTCCTAAGTGCTACAAGATGGATTTTTATTATTTTTTATACAAAATAAGAGAATTGCATAGGATTGTTGATGATAAAATTAAATATTACAAGCAAACATAAATACATTAATAAATATATTTATATATCGAGAAAAACTGGGAGTACTGCAGTTCCGCAGTGTCTATGCAAGTGCCGTCCTTGCTTATAATATATAAATTATAATGAGAGATTGAAGAACAGAGTTATTCTAAGAAGAGAATCGCCTTCTGTGAGAGTTTTAGGTGCTTTCAAAAATTGGACTGAAAGAAGAGTAATTTTTCTTTCCCAGAAACGATATGTGATTCAGTTTTCCCAGTCGTAAAATTAATGATTATCCGAACTAACTAAAGAATGATTCGGAGATCACAATTCAGAGTTTTGGTAAAAATTCATATTATAAAGTTTGTTGATTCGTGTAATACAAAAGCATGTCAAATGAGAAAGAGGAGTGCAGTGTGTGTGTGCCCCTTTTTCAAAGACGTTGAATGTTAATGAGTATTTTCCATTACTTTAAAAGAACTAAAGGGGTGAAATGAAAATTTCGCCGAAAGCCAAGTGCCCTATTCTTGATTGTTATTGTAACAGCAGTGGCCTACATCATGGACGACCAAGGCTTGAGTAAGTAGGAAGAATTTAAAGTGAAAAGGGAAATTAATTATTTTAGTTCTAAATTCGATGTTCACGGGTTTAATTAAGACATCTAAAAGCAATAATCCAACCAAGGTAATGACGTAAAACTCGAAAGACCTAAATAATAGAAACTATGTGAATATTCTTCAACAGTAAAAAAAATAATAATACCAAGTTGTGTTCCGAAGCACATGCAGAGGGGAGAAAAATGTAACATACTTAACAGGTGCACAAGCGAGGAAAATATTTGAATAGATCTGAGAGTGGCACAACAAATCGCTATAAAACCATTGGTGAGAGAATTGTAGTCCCGCTCGATCTGCATGGGAAAAAGAAACAGAGTTGGAACTAAAATATCCAAGGAAGATGGCTTCACTTTAAGGAAAGTTGACGTAGGGTAGAGAAAATAAACATTAAAAAATAAATCAGAATGATTGTTGAAATAGAAGGGCAATAGAAACAGCAAACGAATTTGAGATAATCGAAGACATTTTTAGCCAAAGAAGAGAAGATTGTATGGTGGGAAACTCTCTGACATGTCATATTAAATAATACGAAAATAGTCAAGATAGGTGGAGCGAAGAGTGCTTTAGTAAGATGATTGGGTTTCCGTTAGAAAACACAAAAATATTTTGAAGATTAACGCTGTTCATTTGCATCTCTAATGGTGAAGCTAAGGATACACATATGTGTTAAGCGAATCTTGAAAGTTTTGGGAGGTTTTCTTTATCTAAGATTTAATTTATTTTTCTTTCATTGACTTCTCATGGTAGTAATTTAATAGAGTTGAAATTAGAAGGAACATAGAATATACAGTACCAGATTTTATGCGATACCGTACGTATGAAGAAGTTCGCCCAACTTGTCTACAAATCGTGACCTCAGCAGCCATTAAGTTTTTCTAAAACTTGTTCATTGACTTTATCTAATATTATATTCTTACTGAATCGGATATACTCGAGTGTGCTTGCATTAAATTTTAACCACCCTGTCAGTTATAGCGAATGAGTATCAAGTATCTTAAATTTCGTACTCGTATTTCCATGTTACACTTTTCAATCATGTTTCGCAATACGTCATGGTCAGAACGGTGGTTGAAACCCATTTTTCTTTCGATCCGTTAAGATTATTCAAATAATGGACTACTCTGTCCAGTTTCAAATCATCAGCAAAAAACGGAAGTATACGTCTGGATTTGAGTCTAAATCACTTACGAATGCAGTATATTAAACAACATGGAAGCTAACACTGACCCCAGTACCCCACTCATAGCCACTTGGCTCTCTGAAGACGTTCCACTGAACATCACATCCTACCATATGCCATTTGACTAATATTTTGAGCATCTCAGTATTATCATCAGTATCTACATGGTGCATTTGGATTAATGTGGAACTCTGTCAACGACTTTATAAAGCTCAAAAAAAAAAAAAAAGCATCATAACCATTACCTGGATCTGTTTATTTCTTGACCATTGAATTGGAAACTTCGAACATATTTATTATTATTATTTAATCGACCATAGAACTCATGGTATTTTAGATAATAATATATAGTATGAGTAAGGACCACGAGATGGCGACAGTTGTCTGCCATAATCTCCTCCCCAGATGACAACTAAAAAGCATTATTTTAAATATTCAGAATATTTTATTTTTGTTTTATTTTTAATTTTTTTTTATTGAAATGTATTTTAATAAAAGTTTTATTTTATTCTTTTATAGTTTTAGCATATAAATTATTAGTACTGTCAATCAATGAGCTGAATGTCACTTTATTAGTTTGGTGCCGCCATCTGGTGGCAGCTAAATCTATGTTAAATATTATGATAAAATTATTGTACTTCTAGAAATGATAATAAATGAAACTATACTTACTTGTTCAATCGCTCCCATGTATATCCTTTCTCTTATGATTCCTCCGTGGAAAATAATAACTGGAAGATGTAATAAATAGGCCAAATAGCATAGTCGGTCTAGCGGTTGAAATGCCTTCCAAGATAGTACACTGTTAATTATACCTGCAATCACAAGTTTAAATAAATCAATGTATTTTATACCTAAATTTATTATATTATATTCTATATAGCAAGTTTAATTTTAAAATATTTTTATTTTATTATAATTTATCAATTATAAAATATTATCTTCATTTATTATTTAAGAAATCAATTATTTTAAAAGTATTTCTATGATTGTTTTAAAATTAGCCAATTTCAGTCTTTTATTAAGCATAATATGTCGAAACAAACTATAGCCAAATACGATATCCAGGTTTTTGCTAATATTCATTAACCTGCAATGATGAATAACGTCTATATAAACTGAGAACAGAAGGGATAAATTAATTCAACAATTTTTTTTCTATAATTCCCTGGAACATTTCCACATTTGTTATTTTAAGTCATTTTAATTTTAAAAATGAACATATTTTAAATTAATTATATTATTTTAAGAATTTTAGTATTTCCAGTTTTTTGTATCAAACACATACCAGAGGCCAGTGGGGCGCACTCACGATTTAATCTTGGGGGGGGGGGGGAGTTGAGTAGACGATTTACGAATCCCACTACGCATTGTATACGACCTATGACTGAGCATCTGCAGTGATCGCCATTACACGATGAGTAGTATAGAAATAGAAGACAAAATAAATTTAAAAAATGAATTTTAATTAGGAAACGATTTTTATAAAATTTTCTAGTGTTTATTTCCATTTTCTTTTGGGGGTCCAGGGCCCCTTGTCCCCCTCCCTGGGTGCCCTACTGCCAGAGGCACTTGAACTTTTTCAACTCGCTTATCCTTACAGAAGTTATTTTAATTTTCGCATTCCCTCTCTTTAATTTCTCTCCCATAAAAATATAAAGACCACGCTGCTACTTGAAACATTTGTAATCCAGTCAACCAATACTAAGCACCTCTAATCATCATGTTGCCATTGGCATTGTGACGTCATCATACGAGTTATTTTACGATGCTAATCAAAGCATTACTGCACATATTTTGACTACTCCCGAGCTATGTCATTGCTTTACGATGTTGCACTTCCACTTAGTATGGTTAGTTTGTTGATTGAATTAATTAGATCAAAAAAATGAATCGGCTACAGCCAACACTCGGAAATGATCTGCTAATAACAATAATAATAATAGTATGTAGGATTCGTTTGTGGTGCCATCTACTGGCAATACAGTAAAATTTCAAAATATTTTTAATGAATATTTTCTTCAGTTTAATTTAATATGTAAATTGTTAATAATAATAATAATAATAATAATTATTATTATTATTATTATTTTCAAAAAATAATTTATGGTTGACAAGCATAACTTACTGCATAATGACAAATTATTAAAACAAACTAATTTGTTTGTTCTACTTCTTTACCCAAACTAAAATAACAAAACACGTGACATATCGTGATAACTAAGCTAGTTGCAAATAGACGATGTTGATTTCACATCAGATTGTCTCAATGAACAACGCATAACATACACACCTTTCTGAAGTGTATATTATTGCTATGCATTATGATAACCCACGCAAAAAAAAAAAAAAAAAAAAAAAAGTAAAATAGATGTAACAACAACATGTATTGGGTAGTAATAATTCGAACAAACATAAAATATTTTCACAAGTGCATTATTTTCATGGACACAGTTCTCACCTCCATATCCTGTGGCGCAGGCAAACACTACCCAGCTGAGGGCCGCAGCCCAGGCGATTCTACTGAAGGCTGCGTAGAAAATCCCAAGAGGGGGTTCTATCTCTTGAGTAATTCTATACGGATAGAGCCCATAAATGAGAGCGATGTACAGAAAAATAGCGAAACACCATCCAAGCAGATTTACCCACTAGAATGAAATTAAAAAAAAAAAATGCCTTTGATTAGATGAAATATTATTTCACAAATCATAAAGTCATCAATGAAAATTATTTTCTACCCATATCAAAATATTCAAACTGTAGAATGTTCAAAATTTTGAACATTCTACGCTTTGTGCAGTATTTAGTACCAAAATTATAAAAATATACTCACTGGCTTCATCTTCGTCGAACATCCGTACTTCCCTACTGCATACCCAGTTAGTACGCCGATACAGAAAGGCCCAATATGATCGTATATCTGCATATAAACCCACCTCCAAGTGATGGGTCCTGTTCTGTGAAAAGAAATATAAAAGGTAGAGATAAATGTAAAATGAGGACCACATGTAAAATGAGAGGATGCTATCAATTCCTTTGGCAGCAATTTCAGATCAATAAATTCGAAGCCGAGAAAGAAAAACTTACTTAATATTCACCAAATAGGCCGATAGAGGGCCTGGGACATCCTTATACACAACAACTGTGGCTACGGCAACAGCGCCCCCTACTATGAGAAACATGAAGAGAATCACTCCTATGTTACGACGCCTGAAATATATTTGAAATGTTCTGAGATGATGCCGAAATAATAATCTTTATGTGTAACTAGTAAAAGAACAATAAACACACATATTTGTAAAATATGCTGGCAATTACCTGCTTAGGATACAAAGGAACGGTACGGAGATAACATACATCTGCATCATCAAAGATAACAGCCAAGTTGGATAGAGACACTGAAAGGAGATATATTAAATATTCTATAAACGAATAAAACTATAAAAAATAATGTTAAACATATAAAACAAAAAATATTTTCAACTTTCATTTATAAGAGTTTTATTTTATTTTTTAGAATACTGAATTTTCGAACACACCTATTTATTAAATATTTACTTTATAGGTAACTTTCAATTTTTGTAAAGAGAAGCCAAAGGAGTTCAAAAATGAATCATCGGAGAGTGATGCGATGATGAATACACTTGGACGGTAATGGATGGCAATGCTGTAGCCAATGAAGTTCTAACTGAGGCTTCGCTATTTCTGTTACCCTCCTGCCATGATCAGAGCTTTAATAGCTCAATAACATCTTATACATACACTGTCCGCTGCAGATAACGGGGAAGATGAAAAGCATTCTTGCTTCGCCCCTTTAAGCCAGTCCTTATAAGGACTATAAGAGAAGCTAAAACCACCCTTGGAGGGTAATGGATGGCAATGCTGTAGCCAATGAAGTTCTATAAGGACTATAAGAGAAGCTAAAACCACCCTTGGAGGGTAATGGATGGCATTGCTGTAGCCAATAAAGTTCTAACTGGGGCTCGGCTGTTGCTGTTACCCCCTGGGACGCAGAGATTCGAGAGTTTGAGTTCGCTCTCTTAAGGTTTTTGCCTTAAGGGAGCAATTTGAGTCTCTGGAGGAAAGCGTTTTCCGGCACGGCCCGGCTTTGTCGGTGTTAGACGGTCTTTCGGCCACTATGGAGTGGTCTAGGGATTGTCTTAAATTTTTAGTGTTGGCTTTAATTAAACATCGTCAATGAAACTCTGTAGCCACTGTAGCCCCTGCATGTCGTCAGAGGAGACTAAAATGAGACGGAGAGTTTCGTTCTCTTAGGTTTCTTCCGGAATTTTGCTCCCGGTGGTGGTAGGGGAGGGGGATAGATTTCCTCGGGGGTTGCCCTGAGAGAGCATTTTGAATCTCTGGGGAGGGTGTTCTCCGGGGTGGCTCGTGAGGGGTCTTGTCGGTGGATACTTCTCTCTTGAATATGAGCTGTTCTGCTCAGTGGTGGTGGTGTGTGTGTGGGAGGGGGGGATCACTGAGTGGAACCAACGCTGAGTTGGACGGTCTTTCGGCCACTCGTAGGGAGTGGTCCAGAGGATCGCCTAATTTTTAGAGACGGCTTTACTTAATTAGTAGCCCATGCATGTCGCACGAGATGACTGAAATGGGTATCCTGGGAGGGTAATGGTTGGCAATTCTGTAGCCAATGAAGTTCTAAATGAGGCTCGTCTATTGCTGTTACCCTCTTGCCATGATCAGAGCTCATAGCCCTATATTATCCCATCCATACAATTTATTCTATAACGGGAAATATGAAAAGTATTCTTGCTTCACCCATCTAGCCAAAAAAGAAGAAGAAATAACCAAAAACAGAAGAATTTTCAGCCTCCGCGTTATGTATAAAGACACTTATGCGCATGCGTTATTTCTTAAGAATTCAGGCATGCGCATTAGTGAATTCTCTGTGAAGACCAACAACTACAGTTAAAAACATTATAAGCACCATAGTATAATTGGTTTGTTTAATTTAACTTTCTCTCTTTTATTAGTAACTTCCAAGTCTCATATTTGCATAAATAGGAAATCATGCTATTTTCTAAATATGAAGAATATTTCAGACAGGAAACTGATGCATGAAATGAAATTTCAAATTTAAATGAATAGAATAAAGAATGATGTTTTAAATGGTAACTAAGTAAATTATAATATTGGGTAATTAATTATTCCGTAATGAATTAATGTGATACCTAATAATAGTAATATATATTCATTATAGGCTTACTGTATCGTAGGCACTGAAGTAATTCACGATACATAGAAAATTTATCCACCAACGCTGTCGGCAATTTTCCAAAACTGGTTCGACGTAATCCTGCCAGATGGGTCCATCTCCAATCAATGGAAGTAACAAAAATAGTCCAATCACCAAACCTTGTGCAGCCGCCATTCTACCAATGGAAAAAGCAAACAATTAATTAAAGATAAATCTTATATATGACAAAGTTCCATTGCAATTATCTCATAAAATATAATCAATTCTCCTTACCTATTTTCATTATAGTTATATAAATGTAAATAGGCAATCAAATTGAGCTCCGTGTGTATTTTACTATCTATAAAGTTCTTTTTTTTTCTATTTTGTGTGTTTGTATTTTAGTCTGTATGGTTGGCTGACGTTGCATGAAGGTTGGCAAACAGCTTGTGAAATGTGATTTTTGAAATTAGTTGGAGGATTGTGAAACATGTGAAGAATATATATGCATCTAAGATTGTTCAAGGGAAAATGTGATGTGATGTCTAGCGAGAAGTGGACTGAGACAATCCCACATGAAGACTTTAGTTTTGGGAACGTAATACACATTGTGAGTTATGTGTCAGAATTATAGGGAACAAATGCATCACAGGAGAGTCTGTTTTATTTAATCAATAGATTTACTGATGAAAGGAACCGTTTGAAGCTGTATAGGTAATATTTAATAACAAAAATAAGTTTAGCAACATTTCTTGAATAAAGATTTTGCAATTACAATGTTAATGTGAGAATAAGATGGAGATGAATATCTAATAACCTGTGTTAATTTTAATCAAGCTAAAGAGTTATGGCATGAAACAGATACGAGGATCGTTTCAACTATGACAATAAATTCGTGTTAACTCGCCATGAGTGTGTGGTTTCTAGTTTTACAAATCTGATCTCCCTAATCTAGCTTGAATTTTGAATTAGGGATCATCGCCTGATTTCATATGGGGGTCTTTCCAACCAAAAGGGCAAATGTCACCACTGAATATACGAAGGCGCGTATGTATGTTACATTCTTCTAATTATCCTCTCATTCATTTGATATACGAAACCTTTTTTGTATATAAAACAAGACAAAAAAAATTGTTTCACTGTGTTAAGAATCAAATATAAGCTTTAAGGATGTATTATATAAACACAAGGACAATGTTCCGTAGATAACATCGGCTATGGTAATATAAAACTGATTTCGATTGTTTCAGTAAGATTACGCACAGCATGGGTGTTATAATCCCGTCCTCTTCAGGATTACACACTAAATGAAGCCTTTGCGAAAAGAGTGGGACTTTTGTTTCTTATTATGTTTTGGTGTACATGTGGTACTTTCCCTTTATCGATTGTTGGCATTCATAATGCGATGATGTATGTGGGTATCCAGGATAGGCGACTCTTGGGTTTTTAATAACCAGCATTTGAGTTTTGGTATTGTTTATTATGATTGATTTATTATGAAAATAAGTCGTGAATGCATTCAGATCTTGTGCTTTGTAGAGTGCAATGTTGATGACTTTGTGGACTGCTAGTAGTGCAATGTCATTCATTGTCTGTTAGTTGGTTTCTTTTATGATTATATAATGTTTGTATTGGAGTGTCATTAAATGCTTTTTTTTAAATATTTTAGACAGATTGTTCTTGGAGACAATGTTGTTTAGTATATCGTTATTCACCCAGGAGTTAATGTCTGTTTGTTTTCTTTTTCTTTTTTTTTTTCAGATATTTTTAAACTTTTTTTTTGTATATCTCTGTAAAACATTGGAGAAAGTTTTCATATAAAATGATTGGTTCACCAGCACTGTGTAAACTGTTCCAATATTATATTTTAGTCTAGCGTGACTAGAATAAGGGATGGATATATTTTGTTCATAATATATTTGCATTTTTGTTTATTGTAAACAGTGATTTACAATTAATGCTATCAATAAATGTTTTCCTCTCTTTTGTATCGTCTACATTGAGTCACAGAGGAAAATTGTTAATATTCTACGTATGGCCTTCTACGTCGTTAATTGCAATTTTCGTCATCATTAGTATGTCAATATTAGTCAGCGTGTTATTGAGAAATGCTATGAGGATGAGCCACTGTTTCCTTATACTTCTTACAAAATCTGATCAAAAATATCCGGATATCCTTTCGTAGTAGTGGATATGGCTGCGTACATCGGAACCTTGACTCATACAGGCGTAAAGGAACAAACAGAGTCACGTGTGGAACTATCATAGGATGTCATTTTTGCAACAACACAGTTCGGGAAATTTCTGCCTGTCTGCAAATTCCCCGATCAAATGTAAGTGATGTTCACGTGAATTGGAAACTCCTTTATGTGCAGCAACAGCAGAATCGAGAAATGGTGGGCCGCATAAAATCACCGAAGTTCCCGCTACACAGAAGCTTAACATCAGCAAGAGCGACAAGTGTCAGATGGTGTGGTGCAAAGCTCGCTGCAATTTGACTCTGGAGTGGTGAATCAAGCTTCATCATTCCCTGGCCATTCCGAGATTGGCCAGGAGAACTCCGTTTGCCTGAATGTGTTTGGCTAACTATGAAATTCGGTAGAGGAGGGTAACTTTTCATGCTTCAGCTAGCCCATCCCCTGGTTACAGTGACAGGAAATCTTAGCGTATAACGACAGTCGAAAACCTACGGCTACGGAGCCGCATGCGGCTCTTTGAATGAATAATTGCGGCTCTATTCTTTATTAAACAATCTATTTTTGAATAATGCAAAATGAATGTTATTTATTAAAATTAGAAACTAAAACTCCTAAAATCATACGCGATAATCCTTCTTTACATTCTATTTACATTTTACGAAAATTCTATTTTATGGTGGATATGACTTCCCATTTAAATGCACTAAAATAAGAACCTACAGGGAAAGGGAAATACAGCAGATTCGCTTTTAGAAGTGATTTCGTTTGAACAAAAATTATATTTGTTTGCGACAGACTTAGAAAAATGCACCTTATTACATTTTCCTACGTTGAAGAAATATCAACAAGAACAAGATGATAATAATAATTTCATAAATTTAACCTTTTTCACCTTTTTAAAGAAATTGTGGTAAATATGCAATCTGCATTTAATGGGAGATTTGAGGAATTTAGAAAGAACAAGGCAACTATGTCATTTTTATTGCGTCCACTTGAAATTAATCCTGCCGAATTAAATTTTTCACCTTTTGCTGGAATTGATGAGGCTGCATTTCAACTTCAGTTAGAGGACCTGAAAACCCATGATTTGGGGAATTCAAAATTTAGAAATCTTAAAGCTGACCTGGAGGAGTTGGAAAGACAAAAATCTACCTTTGCAATACAAAAAAAATGGTCTGAAATAGAAGATCTTAAAAAGCAAGATCAGATTGTATTTCACACGTGGAATTGTTTACCGGACACTTACGTTCGGTGATTTCAAACACACGCATTTGGACTTCTATATTTTCGGAGCGACATATTTGTGTGAGCAAATATTTTCTAATATGAATTTTATTAAAAGTAAGTTGAGAAACCTACTAAACAACATGAGTCTTTCGTGATGAAAAATGAAAATGACGGCGTATTCGCCGCATATTGAGAAACTATCCAAAGAAGTTCAACAGCAAAAGTCGCACGAAGATATTTTAAATTAAAAAAAAAAAAAAAAAAAAAAAAAAAGTGATGAGCAGTTAAATAGTAAATCAAATACTCGGTTCGATCCGCATAAAGAATATTTTCTTTTTCTTTGATAAGAAAGTATTCATTTATTTTCCGTTATTTAGGTATATTTTAATTTTTTAACCTGCACAAATAAATCCACATCTAAAAATCAACATTCATAAAATAGATTTTTAATTCAAATATACTAATTCTGCCGTACAAAACGAACACCGTGGACCGCACAAAAAACCTGAGAGGCCCGCATGCAACCCGCGGACCATTGGTTGCTCATCACTGCGTGCGGCTCCCTAATTTTTTTTTAACAGGTATAATTTTAAAAATGGTTCTTCAATCCAAAAAGGTTGCCGACTCCTGGTCTAGAACATCGGTTCCCAATCAGTGGTACGCGTACTCCCGGGGGCACGTGCTGGGGAGTTCAGGGATACACGAAAAATAATCAGTAATGGTGGAAAAACAAGTAAAGTCAAGTAAACAAAATGCAAAACGTTAGTTATGGAACAATAAATGTTAAGTTTGAATCACAGCTATTTTAAAAACAAGGGGTACAATTTATAGAAATGAGTTTAAAAGGGGTACGCAAGTGGAAAAGGTTGGGAACCACTAATGTCATTATCGGTTCCCAAGGTGGGCGGTACCGAACCCTTGGGGGCATTGGAACGATCCAGGTGGGCTGTAGTGGCCTGATGAGCAAAAGGGGGATGTTGAATTGAAGTAAGGAGGTGATGAAAGCATAAAGGACAAAAATCAGGTGAAAAAAATTTATCATCAAAAATTTTGCTAATATAACTGTTGTCAAACGTAAGTAAAGGTCGTAATGGTTGCTTCATTTTCAAGGAAACGTACAAAATGCAAGTTGCAGCCGATTCGGGTTGAAATCCGATGACAAGTCTTAACAAGCAAAGTGTTGGCAGGAGCGCACTTTCAAATGATCGGGATGTTACAAGTCCGGTACGCATCGGCAGGAAGATGTGCATGTTATGACTTGTTCACTGTATAATACTATAAATACGTGAGACGTATGAAATCAGTTTTAGATTGTTTCTGAACTGTGTGCCAAGCAGTTAGCAATTTGATGTAATGCATAAAACTTTTAGTGCCTATTCGATACCTAGTCGTACCTTATTTACACTTTGTGAGTAAACACAAAGCAAATTATTGTTGTTCCAATAAAACAACATGTTTCACGCGAGCATTTTTATATATTTTCGTGTAAAAATAATTTTGTTTGGGTATGTGAGAAATTGCATTCTAGCAATTTTGTAAATTTACCTTTTTTTTTCCTGATAATATCATGACTGAACCCAAGAAGAAATATGAACAATATAATATCGAATATTTGAAATATGGCTTTATTCAGTCATCTATAAACAAAACATTAACGATGTGCCTGATTTGCCAAAATGCTTTTTCAAATGAATCTATGAGGCTTCAAGACTAGAAGAACATTTGACAAGAGTACATGCTGATAAAAAAGATAAGGATTTATTGTATTTTCAAGCACTTAAAGAAAAATGTTTGAACGAACCAACATTGGCAAGTATGTTTTCAGCAGCATCCAAATTAGATGATGATGGGTTGCGCGCCTCCTACAATATTTCCTTATTTGATTGCTAAAATCAAAGTCATTCATTAAATGAGAAATTGCTCGGACAAATTCGTATCGAAAACGATGAAGAATTCAATCGCTTGCTGATCCCTACAGAGGTTCATTGGCTATCAAAGGGTGCTTGTTTGAATCGATTTTATAAACTCTTTGACTCAGTGCTACAGTTTTTAGAAAACAGAGATGATTCTTTACTAGCCAACTTGATTAATTTCAAAAGTGACAGCTTATTTGACCACTGACTTGTTTAACAAATTTAATGAAACAAATCTACAGCTCCAAGGAAATGAGCTGCATTTAATAAAAACAAAAGCTATTATTTCTGCGTTTGTGTCAAAACGTGTCCTGTACAAATGAAACCTAGGACGAGGAGAATACATTCAGTTTTTTCCAAATCTATCAACAGTGGAAAAATGTAGTGAAGACGTGCTCAGCTATTGTTAGCACTTGGAGGCTCTCCATTATGATTTCAACCAACGATTTAAAGACATTCTTGTAATGAAAATACTCGATTGGGTTTTCGACCCGTTCTCAAATACAAACACAGAAAAATCTTTACAATTACAAGAACTGATAGAAGTAACAACAAATGAAGAATTGAAATTAAAATTCAAAAAAGGTAGAGAGGGGGAATGCTGAATAATTTTTTTTTTTTTTTTTTTTTTTTTTTTTGGAAAGGAGATGGTAAAACAAATAAATTTGAGAACTACTGTTCTAGACAATTCTTTATTTCCAACTTTCTGGCACCAGATCGGTGAAGGCCCTTTCCTGTATCATCATGAAGGTCCCGGTCCACAATCAAGGTGGTCTATGCAGGAATGGTTTCATGAGATGGATGTTGTAGCACTTGACTGATCTGTACAGAGTCCTGGTCTCAATCCTATCGAACACCTGTTGGCTTAATTGGAAGGCGAATTGCAAGTCAGTACAAACAGCCCAACAGCCGAACCGCAACGCATCAAAATATAGTGGAAAGCCTTCTCAGAAAATTGAAGTCCGTTATAGCAGCAAATGGCTGCTTAGAGTGAGAGTTAGGATGAGCAGGCGTCCAGATATATTTGATCAGATAGTGTATATTGGTACACAAAATGTTCAGGTCAGGACTTGCGTGTATGTTTCCAACTGGTCAGTGTTTGTAAATATTGCGTTGCGCGTGGAATACTTTATCCCACGCGCTTGTAACTAAAAATGTTGCTTTTCTGACTGTTTTGAAATATTTCATTAATCTGAAATTTGCAACTTAGCAATCTAAGTTAGCCAAACCATTACATAAATTTCTTCAGCTATGCTTTGTGACAATGTCAATACCTGATATATGTCCCAAATAGCAAACTAGGGATTCTCATTTTGACGCTTTGGTTTGATGCATTCTTCCATCTGGGATATGCCAACATTACACCTCTAAAATTAAAAGCAATGAAAAATTAATGATATTAAAAAGAGGGATGATAATTTATTTCAATTAATATCTGTAATTCATCTGTGATCAAAATAATTATATATATATATATATATATATATATATATATAATTATATATCACTAAATAATCGATTGCATATCTTTAATTCATCTGTGATCAAAATAATTATATAATTATATAATTATATTTATTTGCGATGTCATTCAATTTCTTTTTTATTATATTTTTATTATATATTACATTAAATGGTGTAGATACAATTACTAGTTCATATTTCTTATTATTTTTAAAATTTATTTGTTATACATTTAATAATTAAAGAACATTTTATGGATAACATCATTTGATATAAATAATTAACTGTTCTTTATTTAGCCAAGGGCTCATTCACACACGTATACAAGGACTTACCCAATAAAGTAAAAACTATCAATCCCAATAGAAGCATTTGCCATTGATGTAAAAGAAAGAGCCTGCATCATCTTGAAAAAATTTATGGGAGCAGCTGTAAAATATCGTACAGTATTCTTACTCCGTGAAGTTCATGTTATATATATATATATATATATATATATATATATATATATATATATATATATATATATATATATATTAGTTCAAGGTTAGTTCAAGATAATTTATCAACTTAATAAATTCATAAAATATAAAGATGACCCAAATATCTCATTTGAGAAACTCTTTTTGCATTTACGTTTTATAATTAAATGTTATATTGAAACATTTCTTTTAATATTTTACCTTCCTTCACTACCAAAATCAATATTTTATCGTATACAACAATAAATTCGATCCTGAAAATTTAAATTCATTAAATTATCTCAAATTTTAGATTTTTAATCTATTGTTAAAAGCAAAATAATTTTCATTCTTTTTATGATATATTTTAAAAGTTTATCTTAGTTTTTAATAAAGAATTTATCCCTGGAATATCTTACGGTATTTATTTTAATACTAGTTTTGCATATTATGGATTAATTATATAATAATTCGAAGCATAGCAATTCATTTCTGTGACGATCAACATGGTCGTCTGCGTTTGTTTCAAATTACAGTAGTACAATACAAATACAAATTTTAGACATTTTAGATTCGATGTCAAATTTGAGTATTTTAATGAATAATTCATCTTACTATTTATAAAAATTATAAAAAGATTATTATTTTGCTAATACTTCTTCAAATATTAAAAAAATATATCACACTTCACACAAAATTATTATTTACATTTTCACACCATAAAAGAAAGGATGAAATATTCTACCCAGCTGCGGATCTTGGCTGGAATGCTTCAAGGATGAACAGGATCAACTCATGAACAGGATCAACTAGTACCACACACAAATGACAGCTATCATCACCTCTTCTCTGGCAAATATGCTACTAGACTTCAGCAGATCCAACCCTACACCATCCTCTACTAAAAGATTCCTAAAAGATACACAAACCATCGTCACAGCGTCCACTCACGAACAGGAACAAACTAAATATCCAGACTCATTACAGATTATCGAGTGGAACGCGAACAGCCTCAGAAATAAGGTCTTGGAGCTCCAAGAGTTCACCCAACCACATCACCCGGATGCAGGTTTGATAAGTGAAACGCATATAAGATCATCGGAAAACCTCAAAATCAGAGGATAGCATCTGTACAGAACTGGCAGGCTGACCCACAGAAGCGATGGCACTGCCATTTCAATCAAGAATTACATTGGTTGTAACTCTATAAATATCCCACCTATTACTAATCTAGAGGTTAGAGGTGTAGAGGTTCTCACGATCTCTTCTGGTGGACTAAAAATCTATGCAGCATACAATCCTCCATTAAAATCATTACTGTCCTCGGATTTGGACCCCATCTTGGTCATCAGAGAGCCTGTCATCATTGCCGGTGAGTTAAACACCAAGCATCCCGCCGGGAACAGTCGCACTACCAATAAAAACGGCCACATACTTGCCAGGTATACAGGATCCAACAACGCGGTTCTGGCAGGTCCCAATGAACCTACCCATCATAATACGTATGGCACGAGTGATATATTGGACATACTCATACTACAGAATGTGAAACTCCATGCAGTTTAATGACACTATATCGTTCATCTGATCACAATCCAATACTGCTACAGTTGGGAAACCAAGAAAAACTGCCCCCCCCCTCCCCCAACACCCGTTCATATCATGGGAAAGGTTGACAAAAGTACTCCCGAAATATATTGGTCCTGTTCCGCTTATAAAATCCAAAGATGAAACTAAAACAGCTATTAAAGACTTGACCCAACAAATTAACACAGCCCTTAGCAGTCACTATTTCCACACCTGCCCTCAGGCCCAATCACTTGCCAGAAGATATCATGAACCTGATCAAGGAGAAAAATAAGGCTAGAAAAAGATTTCACAATACCCGCACACCACAAGACAAACGAATCCTGAATAGGGTCAATTCTGCAGTGAGAGATGCCCTTAAAACACATAGAAGTGAACTAATCAGAAAGATCAAAAACCAAAACAGATCTCTTCCCCTCTCCAAACAGATGTAGGCCTCATCCACACTGATACAAATAAAGCCGAAGCAATAGCAGAAAACTTAGACAAGCAATGTTACCCCTCATATGAACATCTAGACTTCAATCACATCTACAAGATTCACCTACATGTCAGATGTTCATTATAATTTTCTGTAACCTGCTCCAATCAAATTGCGCCCACATCACCAGCAGACATATATGATATAGTCAAGAAATTAAAAAACAAAAAGGCTCCTGGACCTGATGGCATCACCATCAAGGTGATAAAGCTGCTTCCTCGTATAGCTATTGTACATCTCACCAGCATAATTAATTCCATCCTCCGATTCAAACATTTCCCTTCCTGCTGGAAGGTGGTGGATATAATTCCAATCCATAGGACCGGAAAAGATCTGCACCTGCCTCAAAATTATAGGCCAATCTGCCTCATCTCAAATTTGGGAACAATCACAGAGAACGTTATTCTTACCAGACTCCAAGCCTCCCTACAAAAGTTAAATATTCTTCCTAAAGAGCAGTTTGGGTTCCGTCAATTCCATAGTACCACACAACAGATACATAGACTAGTCGAATACATCTTCATGAGATACAATTGGCATCAATGCACTGGGGCTGTTTTCTTGACATAGCCAGTGCATTTGATAAAATTTGGCATTTCGGATTACTGCATAAACCGATCTCAACTGGAATACCATTGGGAATGGTTCACCTAATTAAATCATACCATTTTGAATGGAGTAGGCAAATCAAGATCAACGGCGCTGTATCAGCATAGAAACGTATCTTGGCTGGAGTCCCACAAGGATCCCTACTAGCACCGATTCTATTTTCCATATACATGTGTGATATCCCGTACAATCCATTGTCATCTATCATGGCCCTTTACGCGGATGGTGCATCAATATTAGCCAGATCTCTACAGCCACATCTTGCCATCAAAAAACTGCAAGAAAACCTACTACGGACTGAAAAATGGTTCGCCAAATGAAGATTGCAAGTGAATCCCCAGAAGAGCATATGAATCACCAGAAGACTGATGCTTCCTAAAGGGGACATCTTCCTGTTTAACACAAAAATCCCATGACAAGGCTAATGGACAACAAAAATCTTCCCTACTATACCTTTTCTTTACCAAGCGAAAAGACCCTAAAGGTGGTGATACGCGGTGTCACCGCTGAAGAAATCTCCGCTGATCTAAGTAGCCAGAGCATGACCCCAATCAAAGTGAGTAGGATGCTCAGGTCTGACAAAAGGTCAATGCCGTTAGTACTTGTAAAGATTGATAACACTCAGAAGATGCATGAACTCACTGCTATTTGTGGCCTCAGAATTACTACGGAACCTCTAAGAAAGAGAGTGTCAGCAGGATAGTGCCACAGATATCAGCTGTTTGGGCACGCCCAAAAACTATGCCGGGCCAACTTCAGGTGCTTAAAATGTGGCGAAGGCCACCAGACCATCACATGCACCAAATCAAGATCTACGGCGGCTAAGTGCGCAAACTGCGCAGGTCCCCATCCCGCCAAAACTATAAAGGGTGCGTGCACATCTAAAGAACCGCGGGTCAGCAAAAGCCGCCCATCCACCGCCCAGCAATGATACTCCGAGCAACCGTGCAGATCGCCATCCTGCCCAAACAACCTCCACTTTGACAACTTAGGAAGGAATCCAACCTGAAACCAGGACCGAAAAATACGCCGAAACTGCACGAGCCAAGGATACTTCCTCCAACGAACTCACAAGCTGCAACCTAACATCAGTATTAACTGCCTCGCTAGCTACCATGCTCCAGGAGTTCATCAAAACAAATCCTACGCCATCCTCTACGAAAAAATTCCTGCAAGTTACCCATTCAATTCTGACAGTCAATCATGAATAAAAGGAAATATAAGCCTAACTCCCTTATCATAACTGCGTGGAAACAATTAGAGTGAGGAACGAAATCCTGGAACGGCAAGAGTTCACTC
The DNA here is from genome assembly GCF_054136105.1 of Typopeltis vanoorti. Taxonomy (NCBI): domain Eukaryota; kingdom Metazoa; phylum Arthropoda; class Arachnida; order Uropygi; family Thelyphonidae; genus Typopeltis; species Typopeltis vanoorti. The sequence goes on along the minus strand of NC_143563.1, from coordinate 41,758,595 downwards.
ACAGATACAATCCTGATATAATCTTAGTAAATGAAACACATCTCAGGCCAGCTAATAACCCTAAATTACGGAGCTACATTTGATACAAAACAGACCGACTCACTACCAGTGGAGGAGGTACAGCTTATACATTAAAAGCTATTTTAGCCACAATACCTTGACCAATCCTCAAGCCCAGAACCTAGAGATAACAGATATTGAAGTTCATACAAACAATTTGGTAGTATCAAAATTTGTGCTGTATACAATCCATCTAGCATTCTATTACTGGTATTTGACTTGGACTCCATTCTCGGCTCCACAGATTCCATCATCATGGCTGGAGACTTTAATGCCAAGCATACAGTTTAGTTCATCTCCATAATCAATGACAGTTGTCGTATTCTAAACCACTACTCAACGCGAAATTCTATTGTTATAGCCAAACCCACAGAGCCCACCCATCACAGCCCAGCTGGAAGCGCACATGTACACCACATCGCCATTCTCAGAAACATCAGATACCAATATCAACTGGAAACATTAAACGAGTTATCTTCTGATCACAACCTCATTCTTCTTAAGCTCGGTACACAAGGGCAATTCTCTCCTCCACACTTCTTTATATCTTGGGACAAGCTCTCCAGAACTCTCTCAGATCACATCGATCCAGTACCTATTATCTACAAAAAAGAGGAAATAGACATAGCCTGGCAAGGCTTTAAACAGCCTTGCCAGCCAAATAAAAAAGTAATGGTAGCATCAGTTATGCAAACCACAGTCTTTCACCTTAGCGATGAAAGACTTAGCGAATCCCTGAGAAAATCAGGGATCTAATCAGATTACAAACCCAACCCAGAAAGAGGTACTATAATACAAGATCCACACAAGATAAAACAACTATGAATAATTTAAATAGACAAGTTTGTGAAGCTCTGCAAAAAACATCGAAACCAAGATTGGGAAACCAAACTGACTAATCTAAACCCAGAGGACAACTCCATCTGGAAATTCTCGAGAACCCTCCGCACTAAAAGCCAACCAATACCCCCAATACAGACCAAGAAAGGAATTGCTCACACAGATAAAGAAAAAGCCGAAGCTCTAATTGACAGCTTGGAAACAATATAATCCCTCTTATGAAAATCTGAACATAAATCTTATCTACAAGATTCACCGCCGAGTCAAGCAAGTCTTAAGACAACAAAAGGAGAACTCAGAACCTATCACGCCCACTTCTTCAGCAGAAGTTACAAATATCATAACCCATCTGAACAACAAAACGGCTCCAGATCCAGATGGAATCACAAACAGAATAATCAATCCACTCCCCAGAAAAGCCATTGGGCATCTAGTCAACAAAATCAATGCCATCCCCAGATTCAAGCATTTTCCCATAACTTGGAAGACGGCGGATATCACGCCAATCAAGATTGGAAAGAATTCTCAACTCCCCGAAAGCTACAGAACTATCAGTCTTCTATTCAGCCTTGGAAAGGTTGTGGAAAAAGTCGTCCTTACAAGGCTTCAATCGGCAAAGGAAAAATTAGATATTATTCCAAATGAGCAGTTCGGATTCAGAAAAAAACCATAGCACCATACAACAGATACACCGACTGGTCGAATATATCACAAAAGGTTTCAACTGGAATCTCCACGCAGCTGCGGTCTTCATAGATGCTGCGAAGGCTTTTGATAAGGTGTGGCATCAGGGTCTTCTCTACAAACTCATCAAATTCAATATTCCAATTAATTTAATAAACATGATTGACACATACCTCAAAGACAGATACATGCAGTTCAAAATAAATGAAACTGTATCAACCAGACCGCAAGATCCTAGCAGATGTGCCGCAGGGCTCACTTCTGCCCCCCCTGCTATTTTCTATCTACATAGCTGATATGTAGATCCCTCAAAATCCAACTTCAACAAACATAGCGTTATATGCAGATGATACTGCTTTATTAGCAAGATCTCTCAGCTCCAAATTGGCTATCAGAAGACTCCAAAGCAGTATTCATATAATGGAGAGGTGGCTGATGGACTGGAGGATCCAAGCAAACCCCCAGAACAGTTCAGCCATACTGTTCTCCAATCCAAAAAGGAGGTCCAAATCAAGGAGGACATACACCTGCTAAGAGTCAAGATTCCATGGCAGACTGAAGTCAAATATCTCGGCATTATGCTTGCCAAAAAACTCAAATTCACCATCATATAAAACACATAAGCTCGAAGACATCCAAAGTAATCTTGTGACTCTACCCCATGATCAACAGAAGAAGCAAACTGGATACTCGGAACAAACTACTCCTTTATAGGATGGTAATACGCCCAGTCATCACTTACGCATCTCCTGCATGGATTTGAACAAACATTCAAAAACTGCAGAGAATAAACAAATACCTGAGGATGATTCTGGATGCCCCATGGTTCATTAGAAACCTCCAGATTCACAGAGAAGTCAACATTCCTTACATCACATCCCTCTTTCATGATCTCGCAGAAACGTTCTTCACCAAGACAAGCAATCGTCCTAATACTATTTAAATTTTTTATTTGGGAATAAAAGGCATTCACATATTTCTTTTTAAATTTAAATTTATGAATGTTAAAATATATATACGCATGCTTTTTTTCCCCGTTTGGGAACTGACATCATTTAGATATACTTACTGTATTTCAAAAAATGAAGTCTATGAACTATCGCATATGTGGAGTTGTAAATGGTGCCCATCACTGTTAAAACGCGCATCCCTCTCATGGCTTCCATTGGATCTTTAGGTGAATCTGTCGATATCATCTGCCGGAAGTTTGTGTAGAAAGAGAAAGTTTTAAGGAATTTGATGAAGGCAGCTGAAAACATGAAAAAAAATAATAAAAATGGGGAAAAAAATAATAAAACAGTTCGGAATATCTTTATGAAAGAGATTTGTGGAATGCAAGAATACCATCATTTTTAATGAAATTCTAGGGATTTCGGATGGTAGAAATAAATAAAATTGAATAAATAAACGAATAATAGAGAAAAAAAAAACATTAGTCTACTCACGGTACTATAGGCTTACAACCTTTCATGATTAGGAATCATAAAAATGAGTAACCATCCTCATGATATGCTATTGTATATAACAATATCTGAACATTATCAAAAGAAAAATCAACTTTAAAACGCACACGTTTATATACATATTACCATTTAGGATTAGGAACACAACATGGCGGAAATTGTACGCCGTATTCTCTTTACCTTCGCCCTACAAACATGATGAAAGGTGAGATCCAATAACCTATTTCGCGGGGGGGGGATATATAAAAAGGGTTAAACGAATGTCGTTTATTCCCTTTAAGGAATGAAAACCCATGATTTATTTTTATTTTTTAAAATAAAATTGGTTGCATTTAGCTCACCGTAAAAGAATGAACTATATGAAACTAATAGAGTCGAAAACTGGTTGCCCGCAATAGAGTAAAACAAGCAAATCTGCTCATGCGTTTGAGTATTTCACTAACACACCAATTAAGATACAGTGGCCTAACTCAGTGAGCGCAATGAAGCCACGCCCTTTCACTGCGTCACAGAAATGTTAAGATATATTCCCAAAAGTTAAAAAATCTGTTATGGATTTTGAGATATTTAAAAAATTATGATTTAGATTATAAAATTTTAGTGGAAATGTTATGAAACATTAGAATAAAAAATATTATTAAATTACTTAAAGAAATTAACAAAAATTAAGAGATAACAAAGGAACAGTATCTATTTTAAAAGATAAAAAGTATATAAAATTTTAAGCAAATCGGTCTTGTTGATTGTGATATAGATGAATCAATCGACCGTGAGATGCGGTGATTGAGAAATGGAACTATGAGGAAGGAATCAATCGACCGTGAGATGCGGTGATTGATTTTATATGAGATGCCCATACATATACATATACATATGCATATATAGGGTAACGGATGGCAATGCTGAACCAATGAAGTTTAACTGAGGTCGGCTGTTGCTGTTATCCTGGGTTAGTGAGTTCGCTCTCTTAGGTTTTGCCCTAAGGGAGCAATTGAGTCTCCGGGGAAAGTGTTCTCCGGCACGGCCCGCTGAGGGGTACTTGCTGGTGAATTATTTTCCTCGGAATATGAGCGGTTCTGCTCAGTGGTCGGGGAGCCCGTCACTGAGTGGAACCAACGCTGAGATTAGGACGGTCTTTCGCCCACTATGGAGTGGCCTAGAGATCGTCCGTATTTTTGAGATTTCACCTTTACTTACATAGTCGGTGATTGATTCATTCAATCCAATACCCTTGGAGGGTAATGGATAGCAATGCTGTAGCTAATGAAGCTCTAACTGAGGCTCGGCTATTGCTGTTACCCTCCTGCCATGATCAGAGCTTTAATAATAGCTCAATAACCTTATCCCTACACTGTCCGCTACAGATAACGGGGAATATGAAAAGCATTCTTGCTTCGCCCCTTTAAGCCAGTCCTTATAAGGACTTGTTGATTGTAGGCCAGTAGAATGACAATCGACCGTGAGATGCGGTGATTAATACCTTTGGAGGGTAATGGATGGCAATGCTGTAGCCAATGATGTTGTAATTCTTGTTTGGCTAATACTATTATCCTCCTGCCATGATCAGAGCTTTAATAGCTCAATAACACCTTATCCCTACACTGTCCTCTACAGATAACAGGGAAGATGAAAAGCATTCTTGCTTCGCCCCTTTAAGCCAGTCCTTATAAGGACTATTGTTGATTGTGTGATTTCCATATTCTTAACGATGCTAACTAATATGTGAAGCAATCAGTTGATGAGAGGTGGGGGGGTGGGGGGATGATTCCCACTCAATGTATATATAATAGGTGAGGCTTCAGTTTTTTTTTTTACCTTCATCATCCAGAAGACAATCGCTCACTACAACTGACCTCGACTTTCCCTCTATCATAAACAATTCCCAAAAAAGTGCCTCTTGCAGGTGCAAAAGTGATAAAAAGAAGATATAGGCTATTACAACCTTGAAAGAAACAAAGGAACATCCGGAACTATCAGTTCTATCACTTCTTGTTCTTAGATTCAGTATTTCCTTCTTGGGTATTTTTAAAGAAAAACAGCCATGTCTCAGTTCAGGAAGCGATCAATAAAGTGAGCAAAATGAGGAAAACGTCATTTTATAATCATTTAATCATATTAAAGGATTTTAAAATTAGTAATAAATGTTTAATATAATATAGATATTATATTAAAATTCGAAGACAGCTGTGTGTGTGTGAGAGAGAGAGATTTAAAAAAAAAAAATCAGCTAACGCGTTTTTGTTCTCGTATAGCAGGGATGCACAACCTTGTTAAGGCCGATTGCCGCATAGTTCCACTGTTACTTATGGGAGGGCTGCCAAAAAAAAAAAACAAAAAAACTTGAGAGTTATCTACCATATATTGTTTATTTTATTTATACCTATCATAATTGTTACAAAAAAGGTAATAAAAAGTAAGTGAATTTAATTTGATGCATGACATTGCATTGATTTGATATTTGGTTCGAGTTTTGTAGTAGCCAACCGCAAAATTGATTCTAAATTTTCATCAGTCAAGCGGTTCCTATTTTTCGATTTGTTAATATTCATGACTGAAAAAGTTTGTTCACAAATATATGTTGAGCCAAAGAGGCTTGCACATTTTAATGCATTATCTCGCAACCATTTATAATTGTTTTTATCGCCACAACGATAAAAGTTTAATAAATTGCCTTCGTTAAATTTATTTCGCAGGCTCTCATCGTTTTGAATGTCGATGAGTTCAAGCTGTGCTGATTCGGGTGCATTTTCAGGCAAAATGGCAAAAGAATTGCTAAATAAATCTAGCAACGGTTTCACTTTTTTAAAATCAGAAAACCGATCCTTGAAGGCTGATATCAAGCTATCAATCTTTTCAACACACACAGTTTTGAAGTTGACATTGAACTTCTCAGAAACTTTCTTATAATTAGAAAATGGATGTAATTCCCTGACTTCAGTTGGATTTGAAATAGATTTAACTTGCACTGAAAAGACAAAATGTGGCCGTAAAGTTGAGTAACCAATTGATCTTTGCCCTGAAGTCGCGTATTTAACGTATTTAAATGATTAGTAATGTCAACCAGAAAGGCTAAGTCACATAACCAATCCGGATTTTTTATGTCAGGGACGTTTTTGTTTTTTTCAGTCATGAAGATTTCAATTTCATCAATTAAATTAAATTTAGGAACCGCTCCAATGTTTGTCCGCGACTTAGCCACCTCACTTCTGTGCAAAAAATTAAGTCACCATATTCACTTTTAATGTCTTCAAGAAACTTTTTAAAATTGTCGGTGATTAAGGCCACGGGATTTTATAAAATTAATCGTTGAAACCACAACTTTCAATGACATGTTCAAATCCAAGTTTCTTAGGGCACAAGCTCTCCTGGTGGATTATAAGTGGAATTGTATCAACTCATCGTCGTGCCGTCCCAAATGCTGTTTCAATAATGTTACCAATCCAGAATTAGCTCCTATCATGGAAGGAGTTCCGTCAGTCGTGATACCTGATAATTTTGTCAGATCTAAATCAATTTTGGAACACTGTTCCAAAAGCCCAATGAACATGACATTACCTTTCGCTTGATCTGACAATGAACTCATTCCAATCAGCTCCTCACTTACCTCAAACTCTTGCGTTATTCCACGTGCAAATATTAACAACTGGGCTGTGGAAGTAATGTCAGGTGATTCATCAATAGCTAATGAAAAAGAGGCAAATTTCTTTCAATAAGATGTTAATTGGTTCTTTACATTTTCCGACATTGCAGTAATTCTTTGCACAGTCATCCTATTTAACTGAATTTTCTCAACATTTTTTGGCTGATTCAGGACAAATTTTTTTAGCAGCTATCTCAAGGCAATCTTTAACGAAATTTCCGTCTGTAAATGGTCGGCACTTTTTTGCTTATAAGGCGAGATATTTCAAAACTTATTTCTGTTGCGATTTCCGAATCTTGAATAGGTTTTGTAAACATCACTTGCTGACCTGTCAATTCTCGTTTCAAAAATGAAATCTTTTGTTTACGTAGTTCTTCGGGTAGATTTGAAAATGTAGAATGCAGACTTTCATAGTGTCTCCTTATATTGTATTCTTTTGGTATGGCTACAGCACCTTTGCAAATCAAGCACACGATATTATTAAACGACTGCACAAAACCACATTTTTCGGTCCAGCTATCCTGAAACTGCCGTTTTTCATCCTGAAGTTTGCTTTTCCTACTTGGCCCTGCTTTATCCATTGTAGAATTTATTTTTTATCATTTCCTAGTGGTGATAATTAATTGTAGCAACCGCACCTACGAAAACAAAATACTCATATGACAAATAGACGAATTATAAAATTTGTTAACATTATTACTAACCGATTATCGTAAGTAGACAGGCAATCGTGACGTCACAGCTACTTTGCTTTGCGCATGTACCATTTTTAAAAATTACCTATCGTGTAACTTGTTAAAGTTAAAATAATACACGGTGAGGCAGGCCGCCAGCAAATCAACGGAGGGCCGCGGTCTGTGCATCCCTACCGTATAGGGAGTAGGCAAGGCTGTTTTTAAGCCTTATCTAACTTTTGGAGACTGAGTGGGCAGTTCAATCTCCACTGATAGCCAATCAGTGATAGCTGGCCCAAGGCTATCACTAATTAATCGGCACGCAGTGAAGAAGGTGGATAGTATGTGCCGCCATCTGGTGGTCCCTAACCCTAACACAATATATTTAATGTCTGAAAATAGTGTGGGTTCGACGGCCGATTTTCTTGAGTTTACGGGACGAAAAACTCGAGTTTCCGGGAGGTAAAACCTGCTAGCCCGTGCCAGAGATCGACTAACTCTGGAACCGGTCTAGAAAACGCTTAGAAATAGTTCCTCTAGCCAGCGACTAGATTCGAACGCCTTTCGTCGTGCGGTCAAGCGCTGTAGAGTGCAAACGCCACTTCTACTAAGCTACGCAGACTCTTTGAGAGATTTACATAACATAAAAGAAAATAGAAGAAATAAATAACATAGGAAAGAAAGACAAATAAACTGAGCTTTAATGGTATTTTTCTTATAAATTCAAGACATCGTAAGAAATAAACAAAATAAGAATGAAATATCGTGATAATTCCATTTGAAGCTAATCAATTTCACTTACATCTTGCATCATTGGCGGTTTCCATCTTTCTCATTGGATACCATATTCTGACTGTAGCATCTGCGATTGTACCAATCACAACAAAGCCCAACACAATCAACAGAACAACACTGAAAGAAAAAAAAAAAAGTGACCATGTCATACTATTGTTTATTGTTCTGGTCTTATACCATACTGTCATCGATTCAAAAGTGAAAATAATATGATTTATACACGACCTATCCAAAAGTATAGGATAGCGATGTGTAAATGCAAAATATTCTAACATAGGCTACAATAAAGACAATGAATTTGAATAAGCACATGTAAATAGTAAAAACTGCGATAAAGTGTCAAATGAAGTGACACTCAGCTGGTTAAAATGGTTAAAAGTCGTTGTTTCCATCTACTAGTTAGTCATCTGAATTTGGTGTTCTTGTGTTTTATTATTATTTTTTTAAATTTAATGACCGCCATATTTGAACTTATGCGTCCAATCCCTCATATGGTTCTATAATGTCAAAAAGTGTATTCTTATAGAAAGTTTTTAAAACAGCTTACCAAACAATCTTAATCAATATCCTTCTGTTTACCTTGAATGCTACAGAACACAAAGTCAGTATATGTACAAGTTCAACAAAGCTTAATGGCTTTGTTGAACTCATGAACAACTTAAATCCAAGAATTCTCATCTTCAATGCTCCATAACAGGATTCAATAATGGCATGCTTACATATGCTGGAATCTAGAAGCATGGCAAGTATACTGCTCAAAACAATTAGTTTCTGTTGGATAAGTATAAATTTCTGCAAATAATTATAACTATTGGGTACTCTATGCATGAATAAATATTTTTTACTTATGCCTAGGGTGTAATTGATGAGATATTGTGTAAATAATCGATCATCATGCATATCAAGGATTAAGGCCTAGCAAGGCCTGTTCCGGCCTTAGAAGTCATCGTTGAATCGTTTAAGAGTACGTCCTGGTTTTCTTTTTCCTAATATATAAATAATCGATATTTATTACAAATATAACAAATTATACATTTTAGCGTGAAATAATTTTAACGAGAATATCCCCTAATTGCTTTGAGCAGTATAGAAAACATGCTGTAGAGCGATGCTCACTTTAGCGACCTCGTGACCGAGTTTGGAGGGAAAATTTTTCAACAAAATCTGAACTGTAAAGCGTGGTAGTGGGGGAAACAGTAATCGGATGAGGATTTCGTGAATATCGTGTTATTATTGATTAATTACATAACACTCCAACACTAATGATAAAAAAATGTCCAATAGTTTCGGAGGAGGGGGGGCTGCATTACAGGATAAGAACTCCATTTCTCACCAATGCTCTTGGTGAAAAATGAAGAAGCAATTCCATTGATAGATTTACAAATTCTTAGAAGATATTTTTAAGCAGTTGATGTTCTCTGTTGAAAACCAAAAGGTCGACTTTTAAATTAAATCCACATTTTTCCTGTTCTTTATGAAAGCATTTAAACTAGAGTATCTCAGCTGGAAATTCATATGCTTACTTCTCTTGTTTAACTTTAAACAAGAGAATATTTAGTATAAACCTGATTCTTCAATGAATCTTGAATGACTTAAGATAAAGTGTTTGTCTCTACATTGGCACACTCTAGCTCAGTATTACACTACTTAAAAGGCACGATCCCTTGAAGAATCTGCAAAGTATTTATTAGTAGTGCATTAATTAGCTTCAGACCTCTATAATAGAGGTCTGAAGACTTATAATACTCACAGTATGACCTTTTCCTCTGTCCTTATAATACGATTTTCCTTAGTTTCACAATGGAGGACCTCTGCTTTAGACCTTATGGCTTGAGTAGCTGTGAAAGAAATAAATATATATGGACAATTATAATTATATTCACCCCAGTGTACTAAGGAGCTAATCTAAATACAATCGGTTAGCAGTATTGTAGCGCTCTTTTTAAAGGTTAAAAAAATCGTTTTTTACTATGTCACTGCTTGAAGTTGAAACTGCCTTAGCCCCCGATTGTTAAAAAAATTAAATAAATAGTAAACAAAAAAATCCTTTGTAGTGAAACCTATGTTTCTGCCTTTCTCTGTTAGAAACGCCGAGGTTCGAAGTTCTTCTAAGAAGCAAGAACTTTTACAAGCGATTATGATCTGAAGGTGAGTTAATCTTTATCTGATATGAATATGATGTAGGGTTTTCTTTCCATAAACTTGAGGTTTTTCTTTCGCAAAAGCGGTGTAGAGAACACCCTCAATTAAAAACAAAGTACTTTTTTGTAAGCAAATTATTTATTATTATTATTACATTAATATTAATATTTATATGCTAATATTTATATTTCTATAATAATTATTATTAACGACGCACTAACTTGAAAACAAGAAAACTTCAACACAAGATTTTATAAACATAAAATTTTAACAAATAATTAAAACACATTTATTTACATTAATATGAAATACATGAATCAACGACGGGGAGATTGCTTTCTCTACCCATCTAAAAAAAATCTTTAGCATAAAATTAGAACCCTTTTTACTTCAACACTAAATAATCTCTTTAACTTAAAAACTTATTTACTCTTTGCTTACAAATTCAACTTATTAAACTTCTAGTTTACTCGCAAAGAGGTTAACTAACTCTCTGGTAAGTTATTTTTACAAATTTGATATCAACTTCTAACATGCCAATTGACCCTCTTACGTTCACTTCTTATTACTATTAAACTAATTCTTAACAGTCCATCTACAACATATCTCCTAGATTATAAGAGAAAATGTACAAAAGGATGGAACTTACAGAGGCTCTGTATCGCACATCCAGTCAAGAGTCTTGCACTAAAGTTTTTATGGCATTTCTTTCATCTCGAGCCTTAGGCTTCCTTCAGCGGTATCACGTCGGGATATTGGCGGGCTTTTGGACTGCAATCTGCGGTACTCGAATAGCACATGCAAGAGGTCTACAGGCAAATTCTCCTTTGGATCCTACTTCGGGAACTTCTGCTTCTAACTGCCGATGACTGTAACTGCCACTGACTGGCTCTCTCTCTTCGGTAACAGCGCTTCGTCTTGTTCTGTCAACTTGATCTCCCCTCTCCTCTGTCGGCAACTGGACCTGGACACTCCTCTCTCGTAACTGGGGCCTTGCCTCTCTGCCGCCACTGCTTTGATTCCGACTATCCTCTGTTGTGGTTCCGACTGCCTCTCCTCTGCCGACGACTGGAAGCCCCTTATGCTCGTCTGTCCCCCTTTTATTTTCCCGTTCTCTGTACCTTGCACTAAGGGTTGTAAACCCCGAAGAATTCGGCATGACTCTTTCATATTCTTTTAAGTTCAACCCTCTCTTTGTTCTCCTCCAAGCACTCCCTTTTCTTTTTTTATCTTGCCGGTCAGCAGAAACTTGTCTGAACCTAGCGGTACTCTTAGAAACTAACTTTAAAGGTGTTATTCGCAGAGCTCGCAAACAACTTTCTCATACACATAACTGTAAACAACTTTCTTGTGCTCTCATATAGAGCTATTATACAAAGTTCTGGTGGCAAAGCATTGCCTTTGTTTTTCATGTTAAAACAGTAAATACAGTTTTCTTAGAAGGATTGTAAAATAAATATTTTACAATCCTTCTAAGAAAACTCAATTGTAATCAACGGCACCAACACACAGATGTTAATAATATATAATCCGAGAATCACGCGCCCCGCACACTATTGCTACACTGTCACACATCACTGCATTAAGAACAAAAACAGTTGCCAATGTCGCAAAATCACACCAGTAACACTTGCAAAATGCCTTGGCCTTTATAGATTGCCACCTTAAATGGACAAAACATATAGAATACCTACATACCAAACTCCAGATCATCGCAGCAAAATTTTTCCAAGTAAAAGACATGATTCCATCTAACATAAAAATACTCCTATACCACGGTATCTGTTAATCTCTACTCAGGTACGGTAAAGCATTCTATGCAAACACATCAAACAGCCACCTAACAAAATTAGAAACATTACATAGAAAAATTGTGTCAGCAGTGATTTGGAGACCTTATACACAACAGACAATATCCTCCCCGCTTATGGCGATATACAGAACCCTGAGCATTAAAAGTCATTAGTAACACTACATAATGTTACTAAGGAATTATTTCAACATCACCTATCGTAACAAAAGAGACACATATCGCATAACACTACCCACAGTAACTCTTTACATCCCTAGACCCTTCAGCAACTCATATGGTTCTTTTGTGAGATCACATCAGATACCCACGCAACTCAACAACCTCCCAAGAAATTTAAAACACATAGACAACCACAGAACAATAAAGCACGAACTCTGGAAAATATACCAACAAAGTTAATATACCATTAACACTAATATACACAACACAAATCACCAGCATCCAATGCCTACACCCCATCCATAAACAGTAACAACAACATAAATAGTGAAGGCTAAATCCTCCTCTCTTCATAAAAGCTAACACTAGCTTCGAAGTGGGGGGGGGGGGATTAGCCCGCCTCATTCAACTAATCCTCATAATCATAGACTGCAAATTATTGTAATATATATATATATCAATATGAATGTATAATAATAAATTATGATACTGATATGAAAAGAAAAAGTGTGTTTATATTCAAAGAAAAAATATTAAAAAGAAATAAGGTACTCTAAACTGGGTACAGAATTTTGTATAGAACAGAAAATGTAATGTGTCAGTTGTACATATGTAAATACTCTGTATGATGATAATAAAAAAAAATGATTTTATTCAAAAAATTATTATATAGAAAAATTATATCTATTGTTATTGTATATATCTACAGTAATCATCATTGTTAATATTATAATAATATAAGTTGTGCAAACAATTATTATTATTATTATTATTATTATTATTATTATTATTATTATTATTATTATTATTATTATTATTATCATTATTTTAAAAATATTATGTACGTGTAAGTATCTGTTATGTAAAATTGAGTTCATGTAATGTATTATGAATATTACATATATCTAATAAAGTTTGATTGATCAATTAATTAAAACATATTATTATTATTATTATTATTATTATTATTATTATTATTATTATTATTATTATTATTATAAATGTGCAATTATTTTAATTTAAATAAATAAAAATATTTATTTTACATTTATATTATCAAAAGCTGCTTTCCTGTATTCAAATAAAATATTTAATTAGAAATTAAAATTGAAAATATTAATTCTTTCTTAAAATTGATTAAGTTCAAAATCTTGTTATTACACTAACTAAAATTATAAACGTAATCATATTAGACATGTTTATATTATAATGATATGAAATCGTATGTTGTAAACTGTCGTTTAATTATATTAATGATATAATTAAATTAAGTGGTAATTTTAATTGAGAGATTGTAAGTTTCTTACCTCGGGAAATTATGGATTGAATATCGTTCTGAGTACAAGTGGATGGCAGACAAAGTCCAATGCGAAATGAATAATTATTGGCTCCGTTACGGAATCGTTTAAAAAGCTTGAAAAACTGTAAAGAAAGTCGATATAAACAATCACTTTCCACTCGATAATCAGTACTGCCATCTGATGTTAAAAATCAGAACTTCAACAAATATATTACAAGTGGAATTAATATTATTGCCTGTATAATTATGGGCATTATAATCAATATATGTTTTCAGATAAGAATATACTAACTGTCTTGGAAGTGCTTATAGGAGATCCTGATCGGTTCCCAGAATGGTAAGTGTTGATTGCATTTGAGACAACTCTTGGAGATTTTAATTCTACCATGCAGTATTGTCCTTGGAAAAGTTTATCTTCGGGTTTCGTTGGTGGTTTGTCCCCTCTACCAACAAGTACATTCAAGCAGTCATCATATCCTCCAACGGCAAGAAAAGTTCCGGACAAAACCGAGCTGGGAGGCTTTCCCATAGAATCTACCACTAAAAACAAAATATTTTCTAAAATCTTTTGTTAACTTTAATTATACACATATTAAAATCTTAATTTTTAATAAAAACTTGGATTTTATTTTAGAATATACAAACAAATAAAGACACTATAAATTTAAATTAATAAGTTTTTTCTTAATAGATGATCCATGTTTATATTTATGTGTATTTTGGCGGGCAGTGCTGTAGCCAAAGAAGTTCTAACTGAGGCGCGGCTATTGCTGCTACCCTCCTGCCATGATCGGAGCTTTAATAGCTCAATAACACCTTATTCCTACACTGTCCTCTAAAGATAACGGGGAAGACGAAAAGCATTCTTGCTTCGCCCCTTTAAGCCAGTCCTTATAAGGACTATATATTTTAGTATCTTAAATATATTAATATTTTGGTATCTTAATATTTTAATACAGCTGACATTCTTTGTCGATCTTTTAAATGTGAAAGAAAAAGAAAACGTTTTTTCGGAAAGGGTAACATGCTTCAGAGATATCACATTGAAATACGGAAATGATTTCACTAACCGCTGACATTCAAATAAACACATTTGTTCCTTATTGCCCTTGACATTAGGTGAAAGTGATTCGTCGACTTCCTTTCAATTGCTATAAATGAACTACAAAGCAAAGAATCACTCTGTTATTAACGGCAGCAAGTTGCAATAAATCATATTTACTGAAATCAAATATAAATCTTAAAAACGTCTATGAAATGCTCACTCTATAGACTGTACTAGGAATTCTTATAATGGGATATATATGAACAACTATTTCATTTGAAGAGTATGGAAATACTGTGGTTCGAGAGCTATGGAACAATAAATGCTCGGGTCTACCACGTGCATGCGGTTACTACGAAACAATGAATACACGTGGTTCTTGACGGACGAAGGTATTCAAGTGATTTCTTAGACGTTTTAAGTACGGAAGTGTAGAATTAATAACAGAAGGTAGATGCGTGTAATTCTCATGAAAAACTTGAGATACTGCGTCGTGGAAACAAGACAATAAACAGCAGGTGATAGGTGTTTATTGTCTTGTTTCTACAGGTGCTGTGTTTATACAGGTATAAGAAGTGGACTTGGCATTTTTTTTCCTCCCAAAAAAATAATAAAATAATAATAATAATAACAATAATAATGAAATAAATAATATAACTAAATAAAATAATAATAATAATAATAATAATAATAATAATAATAATAATAATAATAATAATAACAAATTAATTAAATAAGCTAATTATGGTTTCTTCCAAATTT
Source organism: Typopeltis vanoorti (assembly GCF_054136105.1). Classification (NCBI taxonomy): domain Eukaryota; kingdom Metazoa; phylum Arthropoda; class Arachnida; order Uropygi; family Thelyphonidae; genus Typopeltis; species Typopeltis vanoorti. The sequence goes on along the minus strand of NC_143563.1, from coordinate 41,743,218 downwards.
TTGCGCCAGATAAAAAATGGACCTCTTTATATGGCGCAGATTTTTATGTAGTTTGTTATTTTTATTTTAAAAATTATCTCTTCAAAACAATACATTAATAAAAATGCATGAAATAGAAAAATAACACTTAATTAATTATTTATTTTACTGTATTTCTGAATACTGGTGTTTTGTCGAGAAGAATCTAGACATGAAAGGTGGCGCTCGGAGCAAAACATAATTCTTTTGGAATATTCAATTGTTGTGCATTTGGCACACTCGTAATTATTTCTCCATAGATTTAATGATTATATGTATAAACTAGCAACTAATGACCAGCGTCAGATACTTGCGTGTATAGTAATCGTCTACGTATATTTCTTTTTATTGCTTCATTAGTATATCTTCTGACTTCATAATTTTGTAACCAGACAAAAATATTCCTCTTAAGGCTGAATGAAATGTATTTACGTTATAGCACATTCAAGTATTTATTTATTATTATTTATTTTTTATTTTTTTTGACTGGTGAAATAATGTATTTGGGCAACTGTCGATTTATCATGTCTGGATCCCGCCCATAAAACCGGCTATTCTACGCAAGCATTCCTGCAATTCGACTAATTATTTTATTCAGTCTATTTTACTAATGATAGCAGCGGGGGAAAAAAATCACAGTCGCTCTTTACACATTCCGAAAGAGCACCTTGGAATTAAATGTAAAAAAAAAAAAAAAAGAGCCAATGAAGGCATTGTAAGCTGATTGCAAGAGTCACGAAGATGTTAATTATTATTATACTGAGAGATGACATCCCTTCTCGTCCACCGCATTCCAAGCACTTAAATGTGTGTAAATGAATCTGTAACTGCTCTACTGGTTACAACTTTTGCTTCGAACATTGGCGCATGCGCATTAGGAACTTGAGCTTGAAAAAAAAAAAATAAAATAAAATAAATAAATAAATAAATCAGAGTGTAATCTACAAATATCTGAATTCCGTGTACGCTGTACATTGATCTTTCCTAATTAAAAAATGTAACTTGAAAACTAAGTTATATACTTCTTTGGGAACTTTTTAAAAACATTTTATGAAAATATCAAGTCTTGCGTCTATAATTTTCAAATAAATTAATTCTTTTTTAACTTTGAGTAAATAAAAGTAATTTTTTCCCACACAGATTTTGCATTGTCTTTCTATTTGACTGTAAAAAAGACTAAAATTCAACCAAAACGTTTGATCTTCCCTGCGTAATTTTCCGTACATATAGATGATTTGTGGTAATAGAGAAATGCCACAAGAATAAGCAGGCTTTAGAAGAGGTAGAGGCACTAAAGACCAAATAGCAAACATCAGATGGATTATGGAAAGACAAGAGAATTTCAGAAGGAACTGTTAATTTGTTTTATTGATTATACGAAATATTTCATAGTGTAGATCACAACAGACTGTGGATTGTAATAAGATCAATGGGAATACCTGAGCATCTAATTCTCTTGATAAGAGAGCTGTATAACAACCAAGAAGCTTCAATAGAAACACTATTTGAGTGGAAAAAGAGGGTGTGTCGGCAGGGTTGTGTATTGCCGCCCTATCTTCTTAATATTTATAATGAATATATTATGAGAATGGCTAACTTAGAGAAAGTTCCGGCTGTAATTAAGATTGGTGGCAGAAAAATAAATAATTTAAGATATGTAGATGATACAACCCTCATAGCAAGAACTAAGCAAGATCTGGACGGTCGATTCTATTGATTAAGAGGGAATGTAACAAAGTCAGGCTTAATTTAAAACAAAAGTGATGGCTTCTGGCAATTTAAATGAATTTATAATAGAGGGAGATAAAATAGAGATCGTTAACCTATCCACTGTCCTATACTTAAACACAGAATTTCATGTCTGGCTGATTGGATGAGTAGTAAGCGTATCCCCCACTGTAGCCAAAAACCTTCTTTGAAATAACTTGTTTGAAAAACTTGCAGGGTTTGTGGATTATCTAAAGAAAAATAAAATAAAATAAAACACAGAAATAAAATAAAAATTAATAAAACAGAACCAATAGACATTGATTTTTTTTTTAATTTCAAAAATGCTAGTGTGAGAAGTCATCCTCTGCCTCTAGTCACGCACTATCTAACAGGAGAGAGACTACAGCAGGGGTCGCCAAACTTCTTTGACCGTCGACCCGTTCAAGAGTTTCTTGACTTTTTATCGACCCCCTCTATTTTACTATTAAGTAATTATAATAGGACAAGCAAAAAAGACGCTCATGTGAGTTTTTAGATTGTTTATTTTATAGTTACAGTGGTTATTGTATGTATAATATAGTATATATTATTATATTGGCTTAACGTCAAAGGGATACGTTTTTGACATCCTTCTTAACGTTACATATTTGATAGGAGGGATAAATAATATATAAAATATAAAATTTAATTTAGATAACAAAATAACAATAATACAATCTTCCTTATATATGTGAAAATAAGAGTTAAATAAAAGAGCCAATAGGCTTCGCTTCGGTGATGTAACATTATTCAAATGAAGGGGATATTAAATCCCAGATTCGGCATGAAACTCTTTGATTCCGATCTTTGAGTTTCTTATTCGGCTTTGAAATAATGTGGGATTTAATATCCCCTTCATTTAAATAAAGAAAATAAGATTTTTATTAACTTAGTATACAATTTACTAACGTTGTCAACGTGAAGGGTGTGCTTCGTGCCTCTTGACAAGATTAGAAATGTTGAGTTCAAAATTAGTAAGTTTCAGCCTTAAATCTCCACGGAATTCTATATCTACCTTATTTCTTTGTTTTGTTAAAATGGAATTAACATGACTAAAACCAGCTTCAACCATGTCCCTGCTGGCCGGACGGGAACTACCGACATCCGTTTATTGGTAAATACGTCATTTTGGCCTACTTGATTGGCCTCCGTAACTATTTTCATGACCTTGCTCCATCTTACAGGTCCTATTCATGTCACTGTTCCCCCGATTCACTCTTAATTGCGTTGCCATTCAGGATGGAGGTAATCCAAGTTAACCGAATTAAATATTACCTATACAATGATGTCTTATATTTTTCTATCGACCCCTAACAATGTTATATCGACCACTTTGGCGACCACTGGACTAGCGTCTCAAACATCAGCCAAAGAATCCCATGAAATTAGCAGATACATTAAGGAACAGCCGCGCCTAGAGGTCATGACAAACACCCATTTACTCTATGTGTTACTACATTTACTCTATGTGTAAATCAAAAAAAAAAAAAAAAAGAAGTTTTTTTAATAAAGGTTAAAGACTCATTTAGTATTAACAGGATTTTTTAGGTAGAGAGGTGCCTGAATGACTATTTAGCTTTCACAAAAAGTATCGTAAAAAGTCATTGAGATTTGACGAATCAGGAATGCAGATAGATTCTGGTATACTACTGACAACCATCATCGAACTTCAAACTTGGAATCGTTCCACCCATAGCGTCTTCATAATTTGAATGCCTCCCTTATGTTCGTATTGGTTATGCTCCTTAACTGTTGTATACAATAACTAAGAAGTCTAGTAAAACTTCATCGTTAACTCAATCTATAACATTTCATTTTGGTCTTTATTCCACCCCTCCTACTACGTTCATGTAATGCGTTGGTGTCAATCGAATTACCTGCTTTTGTCGTGCAAGTTTTTATTAAAAGTGTGCTCATCTATCATTTACATAAATACATAAAGATGATGAAGAAATGTGGAGATTATCATTTTGTTGCTACGTCTATAGTAGAATGATGTAATTATACAAGTAGCCAAAAGGTGACAGACCTTATTAATAAAAATCTCTGGATAAGAGAAAGATGTAGAAAGTATTTATTCGATTCTACTATACATGTACATTAAAGATGTCAAGAAACTATATACAGTGCTTGGTTTTAATATTTTACTCAAGAAAGCAATCCTCTGCTGCATTCCCTTTACCCCTTGGGTAAAAAATTAAAACCAAGTACATACAGTATATATATATATATATATATATGATGGGTGTCATTAGTATATCAGTAGTAACCCGTCCTAGGATATTAGTTATATATATAACTTATACATATTATATTATATTATAAGTTATATATATTATATATAACTAATATCCTATCCTTTCCGTCCTAGGACGGGTTGAGTCTCCCACCTCCAATGAGGAGATTACTGACGAATGAATGCAGCCCGGTTCGTCACTCCTCTGATTCATGATTCTAATCAGTGTGGAACCGGTTTGCCTGCTTGTGGGAGGAAAAATCCTGGATAAACTGGGAAGAAAAACTCTGCTGTCCACGCCCAAGACCAGATGCATTGGCTATGGCTGAGAAAGATCCTTAAGTTCCTCACGTCGACGACGGGAATCGAATCGACAGGACACTTCTTTCCCAGGCATATGGTTGCGAAACAAATAGCCACTAAGCTAACCGTGAACTAACATAATAATAACTAATAATAATAAATTAATAATAATAAATTATTAATAATAATTAACAATTATTATAATAAAATTAATAATTATATATACGTCATTTTTTGTATATAAAATGAACATCAAAAACAAAGCTATATCATTCAAGGAATTGTATGAGAATTATCATAATTTTAACTCATGAGGGAAAATAACGACGCGAAAATGAATTTTGATGACATCTGTTATGAATTTAATGAACTTTCAGATACCTTGACTGTCTGACACGTTTAAGGGTTTCATGAGTAGATCCATAAAATATAATCAGCTAAAGTCATTAAAATACATAATCATTAGACGTTGTGATAAGAATAAAAAATAAATAATTATCATCATCATCATCATCATCAAATTCCTGCCATGTACCCTCAAGGGATGTACAGGATATGATAGTACTACATGAAAAATTTACCTCATTACTAACTTCCTATCTACAATTTTCCTCCAAATCAGTCTGTTACTTGTCAAGACTCCAACATTATCAGATCTTATATTTGTATCGTCTAAGGCACTTTGTACCGTATCAATCCACCTATATCTTGGTCTTCCTCTGGGTCGTTTTGCTGCCAACTTGGCAGAGAACACTTGTTTTGCTAATCTTTCCTCTCCCATTCTGTTTAAGTGACCATACCACCTAAGATTAGCTCTGCTAACGCATTCCTGGATGCTGACAATGTCAAGTTCTTTCCTAATAACCTCGTTTTTAATATGATATTGCCATTGATGCCATCTGTTCATGCCTCTAATCTTTCTCAGGACTCTCATATCTGCAGTCTCTAGTCTTTGGTCAAGTGTTTTACTTCTGACCCAGCTTTCAGATCCATAAGTTAAAATTGGTTTGAACACTGTCTTGCATACAGCTAATTTAGTGTTCCGACTAATTTCTTTCTTATTACATATGAATTTATTCAATTGACTTCCCACCATACCAGCTTTGCTGATTCTGTTGTCTATTTCTATATTTAGTTTACCATCTTCAGTAAAAATCGTGCCTAAGTAGCTGAAATGTTTTACTTGTTCCACAGGTTCTCCATTCATAATGCAGTTGATATTTTCAGTGATTCTGCCTATTTTCATTGTCTTTGTCTTTTTATTGCTGACGTTCATACCATATCTATTACAACAGTTATTCAATTTAGTCAGAGAATCTTGCAGACTTGTAGCGGATTTATTTAGAAGTATAACATCATCCGCATAAAGCAAAGAGCTGACATTAACATCTCCAATTTTGATATCATGTTTAATACCACTTTCCTTCATAATGTGATCCATATAGATAATGAATAACAGAGGGGATAAGGTACATCCCTGTCTCACACCAGATTTAACATTAAACCATCTTCCTATATATATAATAAATAATTAAGATACCATTAAAGTTTTAGTTGTTTTTAAGGCGTGGTGTAAAATATCCGAATAGCATTATTTACGTACTTACTGCACAAGAATACGAAACGAGAGCTGCGCGAAACTTATTTTAAGAGAAATACCTGGGTGTCCTTCGTGTATCTTAGCAACCAATAAACCATAGTAACCAATAAGAATTTGTCCATGTGCACGTCACGTATATAATGTTTATTTTGTCTTTGAGTTCGAGGTTTCCTTGTCTTTTATTATTATTTCTTTTCTAATAATTATTATTGTCTTCTGTTATTATTACTTTTTTAAGACATACATTTCTAATTTACCTTCGAAATTCTGAAAGCCGATGTAATAATTTACTCTTATTTGGAAAATAGAAGGGATTTATATTTAATAAAATGTGTTTTTTTTTTTTTTCACTTTTAACATGAAATACATTTGAAAAAATCATTGATTTGCAACCAGCAAAAAAAGGTACACCTATTAGAGTTCAAAATAACTTTCTTCTAAATAAACATATTTATTTAACTATGAATCGACCGTGAGATGCGGTGATTAATACCCTTGGAGGGTAATGGATAAAGGATGGCAATGCTGTAGCTAATGAACTTCTAACTGAGCCTCGGCTATTGCTGTTATCTAGCTGTGACTAGAGCGTTTTTATAAGGACTATTTTTTTTTTTTTAGCAGTGATGCATTATATATTGTGTTATATTTTTTGTGTTTTAAAAAGGAAAAGGAAAGAATTGTATCCACCGGATTTAATTTTTTTCACTCGTTTTTAGAAAGCCTAAATAAGGAATTTCACTATATGAAAACAGATTTAATATCAAATCTACCCCCAACTTCAAATCACGCATTTTATTCATGTATATACCAAGCGATCAAAAGTGGCTAAAAGACCTTGGACTTTGACCGCTGAAATGTGAAGGAAAGTAAGCTATATTTCACCAGTATTTATTTGACAAAACATGAAACACCACACAGACAGGTAAGTCGAGCTGAGTATCGTCTAGATTTGCGAGCTCGAATTACAACATTCACTGGTATTTGCATCCGTATCTTGTCTTCTGTTTTATCGCATGATTGGTACCGAGTCTTATTACAATCATTGGAGAGGCAGATCATGTTTTTGTTTCAGGAATTGAAATTCATCTCTCTCTCTCTCTCTCTCTCTCTCTCTCTCTCACACACACACACACACACACACACACACACACACACACACACATGCAAAATTATGATTATTTCCTCATAAAATGTTTTCTTTGTTTGCGAAAGTCAGACTTAGTTATTATCTTGAATTATATCTTTCGGTATCCTTCTCACTAAGGAAAAAACTGTAGAAAATTCGTTTACATACGTTGCAACATAGTTTCCCTTAAAGATTATTACATATACTAAAATTCAATAAATTTCTCCTTAACCTCTTAAGATCGAGAACTCTTTTATATATTTCGTCAAACTAATTGCGTTTTTTTTTTTTTAGAATTGTTACAAGGTGAACAGCCTTTCCACTAAATAAAAGTCTCAAGGATCAGGCTATTTTTAAACAATTTTAACTATCTAATCTATGATTTTCATTAGCTTGCCTCCTTCCGTTAAAAAAATCCTTCCTTCTGATAATCAAACTGTTTCAAAATATTCTACACAAGGACAATTCATTAAGTATCGGTCGATTTGAACATTATCAGTCACTGCTGTCTCGAAAAAGAACCCTGAGCTAGAAATCCTAATGTATAAATAAATTAATTACGAAATACGATCCGGAATAAAGTCTTATGAAATAAAAATTTAATAACACGAGCTGTTGAATGAGTTCAATTAGCATTAGCGAAATAGTAAGTTTCGTTCAATGATAAAAAAAAGTACATAATTAATTCTTAAATAAAACCTTTTAATTTATTTTATTTACGTTCTATTAAACAAATTCATTTTCAATGACGATGGCAGAATGAGTCTTGCTTCTTCGACCAATTAAATAATTTTGTAATTATAAAAATTAGAAACTAGAAAAAACTTGTTGTTTAATTGAATTTATCGAAAAAATAACTAAATGAGAATAAAATTATCTGTAAACTGTAATAATATATTATTTAAATTATTAAAATTAGTTTATTAACTTTAAAAATCTATTTTTTAATGTATAACAATACATCATTTTATTTTTTGTAAAGGGCTATTATAACTATAAAGTTTAAAGGGTATACTATTATTAGGATGGTGAGCGAAAACATCCAGTCCTTTTTAGGACTTCCAGGGTAGCGGATGGCAATGCTGTAGCCAATGAAGTTTTAACTGAGGCTCGGCTATTGCCGTTACCCAGCTATGACTAGAGCTATTTAGCTCAATAACACCCCATCCACACAGATTCTCTTCATTCAGATGACGGGATAAAGAGTCAAGGACTCAGTCCATCGCCCAGTTCTTTTAAGAACTTTAAGAACTATACTATTATTATCGTCAGAAATTCACAGATTCACCGAGAAACCGGCATTCCATACATCTCCTCCCTTCTTCGTGATCTTGCAGAAAAATTCTTCGTGAAGTCAAGTTCACACTCAAACCCACTAATCGTGCAAGCTGTCAATTACAATGAGACTGATTACTACAAACACAAAAGACCGAAGGCTATTCTTCTCTCAACTGATCATAGCTAACACTACTGCCCTCAGAGGGCGAGCTTAATTGCTCACAAATCTCCCATTCCCAAATAACTCTCATTACAGATAAAGGGGAATATGAAAAGCACTTGTGCTTCACCCATCCTGTCAGTAACGTCAATGGTCGTCAATGGTATACTATTATTAGAATTCAAATCAATCGACCGTGAGATGCGGTGATTGATTCATTCAATCCAATGCCCTTGGAGGGTAATGAGTAGCAATGCTGTAGCTAATGAAGCTCTAACTGAGGCTCAGCTATTGCTGTTACCCTCCTGCCATGATCAGAGCTTTAATAATAGCTCAATAACCTTATCCCTACACTGCCCACTACAGATAACGGGGAATATGAAAAGCATTCTTGCTTCGCCCCTTTAAGCTAGTCCTTATAAGGACTATACTATTATTAAGACCGAATCAATTGACAGTGAGATGCGGTGATTGATTCATTCAATCTGAGGCTCGGCTATTGCTGTTACCTTCCTGCCATGATCAGAGCTTTAATCATAGCTCAATAACCTTATCCCTACACTGTCCTCTACAGATAACGGGGAAGATGAAAAGCATTCTTGCTTCGCCCCTTTAAGCCAGTCCTTATAAGGACTATTATTAAAAAGTCCTTTTTAGGACTTCCAGGGTAACAAATGGTAATGCTGTAGCCAATGAAGTTTTAACTGAGGCTCGGCTATTGTCGTTACCCAGCCATGACTAGAGCTTTTAGCTCATAACATCCCATCCACACAGATTTTCTTCATTCAGAAGACGGGATAAAGAGTCAAAGACTCAGTCCATCGCCCAGTTCTTTTAAGAACTTTAAGAACTATACTATTATTGTGAAATTCGAGGAGATGCGGTGACTGATTCATTCAATCCAACACCCTTGGAGGGTAATGGATGGCAATGCTGTAGCCAATGAAGTTCTCACTGAGGCTCGGCTATTGTCGTTACCCAGCCATGACTAGAGCTTTTAGCTCATAACATCCCATCCACACAGATTTTCTTCATTCAGAAGACGGGATAAAGAGTCAAGGACTCAGTCCATCGCCCAGTTCTTTTAAGAACTTTAAGAACTATACTATTATTGTGAAATTCGAGGAGATGCGGTGATTGATTCATTCAATCCAACACCCTTGGAGGGTAATGGATGGCAATGCTGTAGCCAATGAAGTTCTAACTGAGGCTCGGCTATTGCTGTTACCCTCCTGCCATGATCAGAGCTTTAATAGCTCAATAACACCTTATCCCTACACTGTCCTCTACAGATAACGGGGGAGATGAAAAGCATTCTTGCTTCGCCCCTTTAAGCCAGTCCTTATAAGAAAAAATACTATTATTGTGATTCAATCCAATACTCTTGGAGGGTAATGGATGGCAATGCTGTAGCTAATGAAGTTCTAACTGAGGCCCGGCTATTGCTGTTACCCTCCTGCCATGATCAGAGCTTTAATTGCTCAATAACACCTTATCCCTACATCCTATACAGATAACGGGGAAGATGAAAAGCATTCTTGTTTCGCCCCTTTAAGCCAGTCCTTATAAGGACAACACTATTATTGCCTTTTTAGGACTTCCAGGGTAGCGGATAGCAATGCTGTAGCCAATGAAGCTTTAACTGAGGCTCGGCTATTGCCGTTACCCAGCCATGACTAGAGCTTTTAGCTCAATACCACCCCATCCACACAGATTTTCTTCATTCAGATGACGGCATAAAGAGTCAAGGACTCAGTCCATCGCCCAGTTCTTATTAGAACTATTAGAACTATACTATTATTGAAAGAGGAAGGAAAAAGTCCTTTTTAGGACTTGCAGGGTAACAAAGCCAATGAAGTCTTAAATGAGGCTCGGCTATTGCCGTTACCCAGTCATGACTAGAGCTATTAGCTCAATAATACCCAATCCACACAGATTTTCTTCAATCAGATGACAGGATAAAGAGTGAAGGACTCAGTCCATCGCCCAGTTCTTTTAAGAACTTTAAGATACTATTATTATAGAGGCGGTGATTAATAATACCCTTGGAGGGTTTTGGATGGTAACGCTCTAGCTAATGAAGTTTCAACTGAGGCTTGGCTATTGCTGTTACCTTCTGCCATGATCAGAAGGTAACATCAATAGCCAATATAAGCCAGTCCTTATAATAAATAATAAACTATTATAAGCTGGGAGGTCGAGGAAAAGAATCGTGGGATGGTAATGGATCGCAATGCTGTAGCCAATGAAGTTCTAACTTAGGCTCGGCTATTTCTGTTACCCTCCAGTCATGTCAGAGCTCATAGCTCAATAACACCATATCCATACATTGTCCTCTACAGATAACGGAGAATATGAAAAGCATTCTTGCTTAGCCCCTTTAAGCCAGTCCTTTTAAGGACTTTTAAAGAAAGAAAGAAAGAAAGAAAGAAAACTATTATAAAGTTTCTCTGTTATACAGGAAAAATCCTGCAGGGAAAAACACTATTGATAATTTTCTAAATAAAGTTGGTAATATTTGATTATTTCACAACAATGAAAGAATTAAACAGGCTATTACGTAATAGAGACTTCAAAACTTTAACTCAGTTTTTCTCAAAACTTTGCAAAATAGAGTTATAGGATTTTCCCAGAAATCCCACGACTGTATTACTTTATGGTTTAATTTTCAGTGTTTGTGGCAGTCCTGATTTTAATTTTGTTAGACTGCTTTCTTTGGCATTAGGTTTGTTCTCATGCGGTTCAATGACCTCTAGAAATTCAAGAAAAAGAACAGATGGGCGTTAGCAGTTTTCAGTAGGTGATCGACGTCCTTGTACGGGTGCTTCTCTGCTTCACGTAAGTATCCAGGGTTGGAATGGCTGGAATTACGGCCGTAACATGCAAGGTTATTGGGGTCAATATCTTTTGTCTGATAACTGCATATCTTCTCTAGTCGGTTTGCATATTTTGTGGAATTTAAAACATAAGTTTTCAGAATAATCCTTACGTATGAGACCAGTAAATAACTCCTCTAGTTGGACACATGGAAAGATGAAGGAAAGGGCAGTCGCTGTATTTCTTCCATTTACTAAATCCCTTTAGGTATCTTCTACGATACCTAAAGTGTTGCCCTCATTTTCTGTACGGCACGATGCACAAATCAAGGGTCATATAGAAAATGAGGGCAACAACAAATCTCTTCTTCAGCCACTGCTAGGTTCTTTCTTTCTAAATGAAGAGGACTTTCAGTAATCTCTACGGGACTTGTATAGTTTCTCATTACAAGAGATTCAATCAGCCTACAGAGCTTCATCTCAATTTCCCTTAATATGTTTCTCAACTTTACCATTTTTCGTCTTAGGCTGATATCAATAGAGTCGCACTTTGACTGCGATTATTGTTCAAGGATGTTTATGCAAAGGTCACAAGAGCAGTTTTAGAGAAGAATCCATTTCTGATTTTAGTTCAAGCATAGGAGAATACATCGTGGTGGGCTCTTCTCGTTTTGGTTTTAGAAATTTTTTCTCCCAGCAATAGATTATCCTCTCCGAGGTATTATTGCATCTTATCACTAATGAGGCTGTCGCCTATGGTGATGATAATAAGACCTTTGTGACATTTTTATTCCATTATTATCATTCACGGGATTCTTCGGAAGTTCAGCTTAGCTTTGAACACCAGATAAATCCAAAATTGCAGTTTTGTAAAGATTTTGAGAGTCCAATGCTGAACTTTTAAAAAACTTTTAAAGCACAAAATTGTACTTTAATTGTATAAGGTCCAAAATTATACCTTTATTTTTTGCCTTGGAAGATCATTTTTCAAAATAGTTACAGTGTCTAGCTAACTCACAAACGTATCGAAATTTTTTATATTGCATTTTTTTCTGCCATGTTTCAGATTATTTACTTAGTGCTCCCATACCATTCATTTAAGTGGATAAAATTGTATTATTCGATCCAGCTGATCATTTCACGAGCGAATTTGGTTAATTGTGTATTTCAGCAAAAGTTCTTTAATGTAGATTACAAATGAATAACTTTTTATTTTATTTATTTATTGCCAGATTGTTTTACTACAAATTCTTCCTTACAGGAGGATGTTTTTTTTCCTTTTTTTTTCCCCCTAAATGAACATCGAGTTCACCAAAACTTCAGTGACAAAAGGCAACACATTGAAATCAGCATACCTGTCTATCCATCTTAAATTGGACCCATACGAAATGTTTGTTTCAAATCTTTCAAGGAATCAACCTTCGAAATTTAGTATTTTTACTAGGGAACCGTCCTATTAAATGTTTTTTTTTTAAATTTCATAATTAATAAAATTTTTAATAAGTTTGAGACATGTACTCCTTTTAAAAAATATTAATATGAGACTTTTATCGTAAGCTAGCCTATGATTTCGGCACGATCTTCAACAAGAAAATTCAGTGCGAAGTCTCAAGGGAAAAAAACATTAATTTCCTGAAGGATAATAAATAAAAAGATAGATCACATATTTTTTCTTTTTTTATGGATTTCGTAGTGGAAGTCAAAGAGCTGATAGGGATCGCTCATTTACCAGAACTGTACTGCCGGCTTGGTTGGACGAGGGATCAGCATATCCACTTTCCAATCAACACGCTGTAGATTCGAATTCCGCCAAAGACATGGATGTTTGTGAATGTCTTTAGATGGGAAATGAGTTTCATCGCCCGGTGTGGGACCCACCACCAACTGACCTACCTTGATGTGAATAAACATAAAAATATGAAATTAAAAATTCGTTTAGAACCCTTAGTTCACGTTAATGGAATCCCCTTGGTAAGAATTTCAGGAAAGGTATAAGGATTACAAAGTAAAAAAAAAAAAGTGTAAGAAGATGAGTCGGTACATTGTAGCCGGCAGGCTGGTTTATTATGATTCACAAGGTTCTGTTGAACAAGAGCCGAGGCTTGTAGGGGAGGATCACAAGACAGAGGCCTGTCTCGTGACGTACCACAACCCATCCTAGATACTTCCGAATCGTGTGCCTACATAATCCACATTTCTCGCGTAATAAATTCTGAGAGTTTACTTCATAAAAAAAAAAAAAAAAAAAGAGATAGGAATGAGTCATGCAAAATAGTTCGTTAAGCCATAGATTAATCTAGAGTGTCAGAAATCGGTTTCCATACTATTTCATTAAAATGACTCTATGATTTGATGTATTATAAAGTTTGAGAAGAACGTTGGAGTGCCATTAGGGTGGGGTGAAGAATTCGCGAAAAAGGGTATTGAGAAACTAAATAATAAACTCCATAAGATTGAGAAACACAATAAATTTATTTTTAAATCTTTTGGAAGGTCGCCAGACTGAACTTGCTCATTCAACATTTTTCTTTTATTAAATATTCGACACGCACATGATCAGAATTCGGGATCGATCGAGTAAGAATATGAACCCAATTTATTCTACTAAATATTCATCAAGGATGGGATCTTTACCTTGATCTCAAGGTTGAGTTAATCTCTCTTCGGACATTGGACGACTGTTTCTCCTTTTCTCTTCAAATATAAAAACCAGTTCACGAGCATGTGTAGTTGACAGATGTTATGTATGGATGTCTCGTAGTCTTAGCTACTTTCATCATTATAACCAATGCAACTAGATCCTCAGGAGTACACGAGGCTTGTTGACTCGAATCCAGTGATACTTATCATGAGGAAAATTTGCTTTCCTTAGTTTCCCAACGCATTTTATGTGCAATTATATTTTTCGTTAATTATATAGTAGAAGAGCTTCAGCGTAGAAAGACAGAAAGAGGTACGAAACTGCAAGTCGTAGATAGAAATAGAAAATACTGCTGATATAAAATTTAAAATATTTAAAACTGCATGTACAAAATATAGCTATACAGCTATCCCTTTATTTTTTTAAATTAATTTTTAACATTTTTATCTTATTCCCTGTCAAGGTCCCTGTAATATACAGATGTATAATTTTAGCATACATCATGCTGACAATTTTCTTTTTAGCAGTTTTAAAATCAAGGAAAAATTCTTTTATACTTCCTCCGAAATGCACAAGTGATAGCCAGCAATCTAATAAAAACTGTGATAATAATAATAATGAGACATTCTGTTATTCTCATTAGTATTCCACGCTATACGAAAACTCAGATAACTAGGTGGCAGCCACATTACTAAATTCATGCATTCTTATTTCCTGGATTATTTCAAAGAACTCTTTCATAAATTAAGTTATAATATTGATAACAGAAATAGTAGAAAGGAGTGTAAAATATGCTACATAACCAAATGTTTCCTTTCGTTTATCAATATTCAAAAAATAATTTTTGATATTTGCACGAGGGTCCGAAAGATTCTCGGCCTCGGCTATAGATGGCAACACTATCGGCAAGATTTTTTTTTCTAAGTTGGTACATCTGTCAGAGGCATTCAGGTGAAATTGCAAGTCATTCTATCAAGTAGTTTGTATTATACAGCTGTCCGAAGCCAAAGTGTTGTCTGTATTCCTTGAAATGGATAAAATTGAGTATCGTGTTGTTATAAAATTCTTTGTAAAAGAAAGTTTAACGCCAAACGAAATTCATTCGAAGTTCATAAAAGTTTATGGGCACTCTTCTCCTTCGTTTTCGACAATTAAGAAATGGGCTGCCGAGTTTAAACGTGGTCGTACCAGCCTTAAAGATGATCCACGTGTAGGACGTCCAAAAAGTGTAACAACACAAGAAATCATTGATCAAGTGCACAATATTGGATAACCGACGAGTCAAAGTGCGTGAAATTGCTGAGACTATAGGCATTTCAAAAGAACGTGCAGAATATATTTTGCATGAAAAACTGCAAATGAAAAAGTTTTGCTCAAGATGCGTGCCGCGCTGCTCACAGCAGATGAAAAACGCACTCGCATGAAAATCTCCGAAGAGTGCGTTTTAACCAGAATAAAACTGATTTTGTGCGTCGATTTATTACTATGGATGAGATTTGGTTTCACCATTACACACCAGAATCCAAACAGCAGTCAAAACAGTGGACAGAAGCCGGTTGTTCAGCGCCAAAGAAGACAAAGTCGGTTCCATCGGCAGGAAAGGTCATGGCATCGGTGTTTTGGGATGCTAAAGGCATTTTGTTTATTTATTATCTTGAAAATGGTAAAACAATAACCGGAGAATATTATTCCGATCTTTGAATCAGACCAGACGAAAAACTTCGTGAGAAAAGACCCAGTTTGCAGAAGAAAAAATCATCTTTCATCAGGACAATGCACCTGCCCACAAAAGTGTTTTGGCAATGGGAAAATTAAGGGATCTAAACTATGAATGAATTGCTGGAACATCCACCCTATTCCCCAGATTTGGCTTCCCATGAGTTCTATCATAAGTGCTTATATTTAATATTTTTTTAGAATTCAATCGAGAAACATTTAAGATTTATTTTACTTCCCTTGCAAATTTAAATGACACCATTTTTTAAAAAAAAAAAAATTCCAAAAGTATTCGTACAAGAATTAGTAAAGAAATAATAATGAAAAAAAAATCATGCGAGAAAAATTTGATCTTAAAATGGTGTCGTTTCAATAATATTCAGATAATTTTAATATTTTATTACATAATTAAAATAAATATGAAAATATATGTAATGTTATATTATAAAATCTAGAATTTTATAAAATAAAATCTAGAATTTTATAAAAAAAAATAGTGAATTTTATAAAATAAAATTCACTATTTTGTGAAACTTTTGGTTAAATGTTTTCCTTGTTATCTGCTGGGTAATTTTAAGGAAAATTTATTAGCTATGTATACAGTGTGAAAAGAGGAGTCTGAAATTCGTAAAACAGCATTTACAGCATTTAGTATTTATGGACTTATCATGAACAGTAATGTTTTACTGGTAAGCAAACAGTGCTGCCACCTTTGAAAAGCATAAGATTGCTATTTGCGATTTGATCGAATATTAAATAGTTAATATACAGGTTGAGAGAAAACAGATTATGTGATGTATTAAGATATTATTTTTTTATTTTGATTTATATTATTCACTTTTGTTTAAAATTTATTTCTGGCTGGTTGTTTAAAATTTTTATTAAAAAAATTTTAAACAATCTTTAAAACAATTTTTATTTTAAACAAATTAAAAAAATATTTAAAAAAAATTTAACAGTCTAAAATAAGTACGAAAGATGGAATATTCTTACAAATGCTGTTACAGAATAAAATAAATAAAAATAAAAGTCAATCAAATTAGTTTGATATCTTGACAATAGATTCTAACATAAACCCAAACGGAACATTGTGCATGTGCGCGAGCGTGTCGTAAATACCGTCAGGGCTTTTTTTCTTTATGTTAGCGAAACTCATGCAATTGTTATTTGATTCTACAAATCGCTAAATACAATTTTAGACAACTCATACCAGTCAATCCACTTATATTTTGAATAACTCACTCTGCAGTTCAAAATGGGTCATTTTGTTTATTTATTATTATTTTTTACCAACTAGTTTTCCGAAGCGAGACAAGTCGATCGCCCTTGAACTTACGTCCCATTTCTTTGTCTATTGCACACCAAAGAGAAATGATAGAATATTTAGCTTCTGTTTTAAGAAACGAACAATTATTTGCAATTTAGCACAGGCAGTAATGACTATCTTATTCTCCTGTAAACATCGCTAGCGCCACTCGTTATGTATTCGATGGGGGTGCGAACATAAATAAGCATCAGTTTCTGTAAGCAGATTCTTCCGTCTTGTTGAAATAAAAGTTGACGTTTTCCTCTTCGTGTATTGTCTTACCAAGTCCTATTTTATCCTTGGCTTAATACACGAGGACATTCAGGGATGAGTTAATTACGAATTCTTTGCAGAAATATGTGATAACTTAACTTGGGAATCAATGATGCCTTCAAGGTCTTTTTTTTTTTTTTATTACAATTACGATCGTCACTGCTGCTACACGTGTTGCTCAATACGTAGAGAAGTTGGCTAATAAAGGTTGAGTCCGCAAATGACCTTGTACTCTCTAGAATGGCCATGATTCTTGACATAAGAGAATCGAAATAGGACAAATCTGTGGGGCGAACTTGCTGACGTAGCAGATGGGTCCTCTTCAGCCACAGACTGTCCGAACTAAAGTTGCTCTCCTGTTTTTTTCCCTCTTCCTGTCTACTACTATAAAGTATTGCCTATTTATTATTATTATGCAAATGAATTGTAAATAATTTCACGGCATTTGTCCATAAATTACATAGCAAATCGAGTCCTTCCTTTCAAAAACTTATACTTGCATACAATAATATAAACAGGGGCGAATGCTAGTCTTGAAATTCACGCTTGCTCTTGTTATCATTCAGGGAGTGAGAGGTGTGATTGAAGTCTGATTAGCGGAATAATGAATTACTGATAATTTAAAACTATATATTTAGAAATTTACGTACATTTAATCATAAAAATACAACATTTATTTTACAAATGATATTCTATCTTTTTCAATTGAGCTATTTGAATACAAATTCTACCCTACAGTTCTTCTTTATGAACTGGTCAATAACATCGTCATAAAAAGTTGGTTGTAACTTAATTTTCCCAAGCAACACGCACACTTGTAAAGGCTGTTGAAGCTCACTGGCTACAGCTACGTTGACTGCGTATCGCCTGTGTTTAAGCAATGGAGTGAGACGACGTGAAATGGCTCTGCGCGGGCATGAAATCACAATGCTGCTGCGAGGACCTGGAAGCTCCTACAACCGAGCAAGCCAAGGTAGCTTTTACTAAACGAGCAAGCATCGGCCTTCGATACACAACGCAAAGCTCAATTATTGCCGCGCAAGCTTAAAACGTCTTCTGTCTACAAAAATAAAAGCATAAATGGAATGCTTATAAATGCATGCATTTATTAACAAATAAATATTACTTCTTCCTCAATTAATGAGCTTGCGCAGCAAGCATAGCAAACACGGAGAATTCGCTCCTGAATATAAACTAATTTAATTTGTTTGACGAATTAGATAGGTTGGTGAGATCAATGCTTCCACGTTACCATGACAACAGTAACTTCTGCATGTGTAGTCGTTGCCAATGTATACTCTTTTTATTTTATTTTATTTTATTTTATTATTATTTATTATTTTTTTTTATGCTCGGAGGTCTGAAGATTTACTACTGTCTTTAATTTCGATGTTTTAAGTCACTTTCGTATTATTTCCTGTTGAAAATTAGGTCGGTAAAAGCGAACGACAGACGATGATGTTTCTGCAAGCCTGTGGCTTTTTTATTTTTATTTTTATTTTTTTTTTGACGTTGTAATTTCATTACACAGCTATGAAGGTCTTTTATAATAGTACGGTATAAGGAACTCCCAGCCTAATAATAAAAAAATAAAAATAATAATAAAAAAAAGATAACCTCATTTCCCCAGAGTGCTTCTACCCTACTTGCATTGAAAACAAAAGTTTTTTGTGGAAAAAAAAAAAAAAAAAAACTTTTACTTCGCTAGTGTTCTAGTCTGCACATTTAACGCCTCTGAAATCGGGATAAGCCTTACAATTGCTTCAAAAAAATTACAGTATCCTTGTGATGCCACTGCCGATAGCATCACAAGGATACTCTAATTCATCACAAGGAAATGATCCATAAGAATGAGATCTTCGAATGGCTAAAGGTCGTCTGGAATGGGCATCCAGTATCTTTATCTAACCCACCTAATCGATTAGTTCTTGACGCATTTCGTGAACATTTATCTGAACAATTACAGAATAAGCTCGCCAAACGATATTTTGTGGGGAAACGACTCTGAGTCTAAAATCATTCAGAAGAATCAAACTCTTAAGATAAACAACATTTGGAGACTCTGATAGTGATATTATAGAAAAACATGGAATGAAGATGTATATGGTTAAATGTCTTCTATTGTTTATATATTGTCAATAAATATTCTCTTGGAATATTGTTTTCATTGTTAGTGATACTGAAATAACGGTGCGTCTTACAGTCCATAGCGTCTTAGAATCGAAGAAATACGGTATTTTCTTGATGTTATAGAGTATTTTACGGACCTGAGGTTATGAATTGTATGTAAGTCAGTGCTGAAAGGTCTAAAAAAGGTGAATAATACAATCCATTTCGTGTTGCAAGCTTGGTCCAACAAACAGTGAATCCAACTGAGTGATTTGAATTAGGATTCAAAGGAGATATGTTGCAGAATGGCTTGCGATTCCTTTGGCTCTCGAGAATAACAAAAGCAAGTGTGCTGGACGAGACTCGGTAAACTCTTGAAAAGTGTTGTTTGACCCTATTCTATATCTAGCTGCAATTAGCTTCTGTTCACTCTAGACCTTCTCTGCAAGTAAACAAGATTACAATAGCGACATTTAACTAAAGATCACTAATTCTTTACTGGTAAAAAGATCGTTAACAATCCATTTAATGAGGTTGCTATTTTCATCATTTTAGTAATACGTTTCTATAAAACGATATTTTATCCAATTCTTCATTTAGAACTAATTCAGATCCTCCATTAGCCTGAAGAATGCTTCTTAGTCTATTTTTAAATAGATCGTCTCGTCAACAATATATTAATAAACGTGAATATAAAACAACAGGGAAAAATATTATTTGCATTGTATTTTGTGCTCTGTATTGTACTTCGGGTTTTGCTGTTCACGTACCTAGCATTTTCCACTCTAGTTGACTTTGAACTGTAAATTAATTCAGTGATTGACCTATTTTTTTTTTTATTATTTTTTTATTTTTTTGTTGTTGTTCGGGGGGGAGGGGTATACAGAGTTTCTGGAGAAAAAAAAAGTTTTTTCAGAATCCACCTAAGACAGATTAACTCATCTTCTACTGGAAAGACCAATAAAAATGCTCCTCTCGGCCTTAGTCGAATTCGATAGTTCCATTCAGTGGAATGGAGTTCGAGAAAACGCTAAACTTTTTTAACTTTTTTAACTGAACTAAAGGAAACTCAAATGACTCTACAAGCACCTTCCGTTAAAACCTACTTAATTTATACTTCAATTAGGGAAAACAAATTTACTTCTAAGAAAAATTATGACGTCAGTTAGACACAATATGATAATGGTATTCTTGGAAAAAATATCTCTCCTTTTCAAGTTAATACAAAAAAAAAAAAAAAAAAAATCAGGGTTTGAAGACTGAAGATAATTTCCATACATTCTTGATTTGCTTGAATTTCTCAATGATTTTTTCCCTAAAGAAAAGTATATATTATTAAGTAATTTTTTGTTCAATATTTTAGAACATCCATCCCCAAATGAATATAATATTACTGGCAATCGTTCAAATCTGAAGATTGCGTGTGTGTGTGTGTGTGTGTGTGTGTGTGTGTGTGTGTGTGTGTGTGTGTGTGTGTGTGTGTGTGTGTGTGTGTGTGTGCGTGTGTGTGTGTTGCAAATCACCTGTCGAATGATCATTTCTATCTCTGTCTCTCTCGCTTTTTTTCCCCGATACCATCTTACTTCTTCTTAGAGGAAAATTTTAGAATAAACAGCATACACTTCTCTTCCGTATTAGAGATCTGCCAGTACATCAATTAATGAAAGTTACAGCTCTAGACTCTACTAGAAAATTAGAATTTAAAAAAAAAATCATGAAAAAGAAACAAAACGCGTCTCATAGATATTCTGAAGATTTAAATACTATTAGACCAAACACTTTTACTAAATTCCATTGCACGTGACAATTAACTGCTGATAATTTTCTATTCGGTAATAGTCCTTATAAGGACTGGCTTAAATGGGCGAAGCAAGAATGTTTTTCATCTTCCCCGTTATCTGTAGAGGACAGTGTAGGGATAAAGTGCTATTGACAATTGACATTTATATCTTTAGGGGTGAAGCAAGATGCTTTTCATATTCCCCGCTATCTGTTGTGGTTACAGTGAGGGTAAAATTTATGAGCAGTTTGCTCGCCCTGAATGGGCATGGAGATTATGCATCGCTATGGAATGGTAATATAGCTTTTGGTCTTCTATATTTGAATATGTCCGTTGGATCGTATGCTGCAGCTTGCTGAACCAAATCGTTGGGATGTGTGGACGTCTTTAGGGAAAACTTGGTTGCTGAGGATTGCAGAAAAGAGAAAATATAGGGAATATCTGTGTCTCTGTGGAGTTCATTGTTTCTAACATACCACGGGGCGTTTAGAATCATTCTCAAGCACTTGTTCTGCACTCGCTGTATTTTGATAATGTTAGCATTAGAGGTGTGGCACCAGGCCGGAGAGGCATAGGTGATTATAGGACGAATCGTCATCTGGTATAGCTGCAATTTGATTCTGTTGCTGAGCTTGCTATTTCTATTAAGTAGCGGATAGATCTGAGCTATGGCTTTAGATGCCTTTGTGCACACAGATTTGATGTGTTGGTTGAAAGATAGCTTTTTGTCGGGAATTACACCCAGGTCATTTGTTTCTGTCTGCCAAGGAATTTTAGTATTGAATAGTAACACATCTCCTACAGGAGACATAGGCCTTTTTGAGAAAAGAACGCCTGAGCTTTTATGGGGGTTGACTTCCAATCTCCACTTAAAGAACCAACCCTCCAGCTTTAGAATGTTTTCTTGAAGTTTTCTGGTAATGAAATGAGATCTGAGAGATCTGGTTAGTATTGCCTTATTGTCCGCATACAGAGC
Organism: Typopeltis vanoorti; assembly: GCF_054136105.1. Classification (NCBI taxonomy): domain Eukaryota; kingdom Metazoa; phylum Arthropoda; class Arachnida; order Uropygi; family Thelyphonidae; genus Typopeltis; species Typopeltis vanoorti. The sequence goes on along the minus strand of NC_143563.1, from coordinate 41,721,131 downwards.
CAAAATGGAAGTCATCGGATTGTGCGGGATGTCTAACATGTATATAGAGAACAGCAATGGAGCCAGTAGAGATCCCTGTGGCACTCCAGCAAAGATGTGGCGCTGGGAGGATGTAGAACCGTTGATTTTTACTTGCATTGATCTATTCTGAAGATATGAATGGATTAAATGAACCATTTTAGTGAGGTACCGGCTGAGATAAGTTTGTGCAGGAGTCCAAAATGCCAGATTTTGTCAAATGCTTTGGATAAGTCTAGGAAAACAGCGCCTGTGCACTGGCGCCAGTTGTAGCTGGCGGTGATGTAAAAGTATTATTACACAATAGACATTTAATAAATAGTCCATTAATTGATACTTATATTTGGTAGGTAAAAGAAGACAATAAGTTTTTGCATTTTAAAAGAAAAAAAATAAAATATTCGGAATAAATTTATTTTTATTTTTAATTTACAATATTATTTTATATGTATTAAAAAAAATCCTAAACTTACGAAACATATTTGAATTTAATGTCTCATATTCCCATAATAAAAAGAATAATAATAAAAAAAACGATAAATGTTTTATGATATTTGAAATTATTTAAATTTCTAAATGATGTTTTAAGCCCAAAGCATTCCTTATGTTTTCCTAATGAAACTACATCAAACCATAAGATATTCTTCAGTTGTTCCATTCCCAGTACGACTGAAGCAAGTACCATTAGAATGGTAACATATTACCATTCCTTTCATTTGATTTTAATCATGATTAAACTACCCATTCTCTTTGTTAGCCATGGCACATAAGTCCGGGATCATCTTTTAGTGTTTATCTTGGAATTTTTCTTATTGCCTCTTTCTGTGATCCACGTCAGAGCTACCGTTGGAATTTGCATTTTCAAGTTTATGAACAAACCCTTACCTCCGCATATTTGCAGCAACAAAACCTTGTTTTTTATTTGTTTAACAAACTCATCGTTTATTATACGATCCGGTTTAAATGTAACTCAAAATTAGTCACGAATTTCAAATATAATACATGAAATAGCTGCAGAATCATCTTTATTTTTCGTGGATTAGTGGTATATCGTCCGCGAGCCTAGTGTCTTTGCGCTTCGCAGCCATATGCCTGCGGAAGGAGAGTCCTAGGTTCGATTCCCTTCGACGAAGTGAGGAGCTTAAGAAGCTTCTCTGCCATAGCCAAGTAAGCCAGTTTCGGGCAGTAGAGTTTTTCCGCCAGTTTATCTGTTTTATTTTCATCCCGATTTTTCATTTCCTCTCAAATAGAGGAAGCCACAGATCAGAAACGGTCATGAAAATTAAAATAAGGTGTTTTTGTTCTAAATAGTTAGAAATAAAGATAAAACAGAAATATATATTAAAGTTTAGTTTAAAAAATTGATTATTATTAATCAAATAATAGTATATAATACATTTAGTATTATTTCCTTGAAAAAGTGATCAAACTTTCTCTTTGAAGAGAGAGTAAAATAAACAATAAAAATTTATATCCTTTGTTCAATAATAATAATAATAACAAACTGATTTAAATTAATTGATACGTATACGGTTCCGATAATTGGAAAAAGCAAAGCCATAAAGAAAATAATCCAAACATTATAATGCGACGTGATGCATTGCAAGTAAATGACAGATATTTTGAGCAATTAATTTACCAATGTTAATTATTGTTATTAATTATCTTAAAATACTTAATTTCCTAACTTAAATGCAAGTTTTAAGATATATTAAAAGAATTAGAAAAATTCTAACATAAACTTTTAACATACAGCTTTAATTTTTTTTTATAATTACTATATATGAAATTATTGATCAAGAATAGTTCAGCATTGCTTCCGATCGACCGTGAGATGCGGTGATTAATACCTTTGGAGGGTAGTGGATGGCAATGCTGTAGCCAATGAAGTTCTAACTGAGGCTTGGCTATTGCTGTTACCCTCCTGCCATGATCAGAGCTTTAATAGCTCAATAACACCTTATCCCTATACTGCCCTCTACAGATAACGGGGAAGATGAAAAGCATTCTTGCCTCGCCCCTTTAAGCCAGTCCTTATAAGGACTAGTTCAGCATTAATATAATTTTTTGTTTATTGGTTGGATTATTGCAATACCCGTGTGCTGTCTTTGTTTCCAGTATTGGGTTTGTGTAGATATAATTTGCACTGCAAAATAAAAAGTCCAAAAACGCATTGACAACTCTTTGTGCGTCTGTGTAAAGAATGGGGGAAATAATGGCTTAGTTATAGTTATATACAACGCAAGAATGATATGTTATAAATATAAATGGGAAATCGTTCTGTTAACATACTTAGTTGTAGAACTGCAACCGACCTTATACATATGAATGTAGTTACATATAGAACATGCCATGCTTTTACGACTTAGAAAAAATGCAACCTTGGCATAACTCCAGGTTACTTATCATATAAAATAGGTTCTTGTTCAAATCTCTCTTACACGGTAAGTTACATTTAAGTGTGTAATATCCACACACACATACACACCTTCATAACAATTGAAAACTTGTAATGCTATAATTACCTACAACAGTTCGTATTTCACAAATAAATGGAAAACACTAAATTCTTCCTGTTTTTTTTTTTTTTACGCATTCTCCTTGAGAGTAATGGATTTTATTTGAGATTAAAATACGACTTATTATGAAGAAAGTTAGTGGGTTGTGTTTGCGTGTGTGGGAAAAGGAAAGAATGACCATAATCACATTTCCTTTCATATAAGATTAACTTAAAATGAATAAGGAAATAAAGTAAAAATTAATGTAAATAATAAAATAACATTAAGTAATGAAAATTATATACTTAAATTAAATAAGTATGGAAATGATTCGTGAGAAAAAAAAATCTATTTTTTTATTATTATTATTTAACGAATAAACTCTCTTGGGATGAAGAAGAGGATTGGAGGAAATGTGGACATTGAAGATAGAAAGGTGCATATCTAGAATGATATCATGTTAGAATTTCTATGCATTTTCTTAGAAAAATTTAGAATTTTTGAATTTGAAATTTAGAATTTCACATTGGTGGTGTTGGTGCACCATAAATCGTTTTGCAATAGACGCTCTGTTTCTGCATTCCGTTTTTTTTTTTTTTTAATCACTTGCACGCATATAGCACCGCCTTGTTATAAGTCTTGTGACCTCTCATATGTGAGATTGATATTCAAAATAAATAAATATAAATAAATAAACCTGCATGCAATGTGTTAAGCTCTGACAACATTTAGCCAACAATATGATGGTTAGCCCTTATGAGACACTAACTTATTTCAGTTATTCTCATACGGGAATTTTTAAATTTGAAAATTTAAGAGATCGGTCTCATCTTAGACGGGATACGAACCCAGGTCTTTCCATTTAGATTTTTAGGAAAAAAAAATCAAAGCACCTGGAGGGAAAACAATCTCAAATATCAAGAGTTGATCTATAGAAAAACTAACACCAGTTGATAACAACCCCAAAACGTAATCATCTTCTTAAATTCCCGGCCTTGAATAGGATGACATGTACTTTTCATATTCCTCCTGTCTTCCTTACATTCCTGTTTATTATCTTATTTTCCTTCTTTTATTTCTGCATGTTCATTAATATATCGTTTATTTGTGGATATGTTTTTACAGCTGTTCAACTGTATTCCTTACATGTTCTCATTAAATGCCTTATTAATTACTATTTTCCTTGAATGTTAATATGAACTACACAGGAATAATAAGTGACGTTCTAAATAAATAATAATAACAATTGCACACTAATATTCATAACACTCTTCGCTGTTTAATTACTAATTAACTGATCAATAATTACCATTCAAAACCTACTTATCTTCAAACGTTTAACAGTCTTTTTTTAAACAAAAAACTGGTAATTTTCTTTCCGCAAACACCCTTAGAAAACGCATTATATTAACGGAGAAAAATACTGTAGCAAATGGTGTGGTACAGACTGTGGATCGCGTAGCATGAAGTTGGGTTCCTCAATGAATCCAACAATAGCAAACAGCACACTACACTATGAGACTAGAATCTCCTTCGTCTTCCGATATGATTAAAATACTAATCTTAATTAAATAAACTAGTTGTTCTCTATAAATTAATTTATTTTATTCTGTAGCCAATGAAGTTTTAACTGAGGCTCGGCTATTGCTGTTACCCAGCCATGACTAGAGCTTTTAGCTCAATAACACCTCATCCACACAGGTTTTTCTCAATCAGATGAAGGGATAAAGAGTCAAGGACTCGATCCATCTCCCCCCCCCCCCCGAAAAAAAAATAATAAAAAAATACACAACTTAAAAATACCCCGTGTGGTGCCCGGGATGAGAATAGCCCACCATGTCGTACGAAGCGACTAACATGGGACGGAGAGTTTCGTTCTCTTTGGTTTCTTCCGGAATTTTTCTCCCAGTGAGAGGGGGGGGGGCTCAGATTTCGGTGGAGGTTTGCCCTCAGAGAACATTTTGAGTCTCCAGGGAGGGTGTTTTCCGGCGTGGCCAGTGTGAGGCCTTGTCGGTGGATGCCTTTTCCTGGAATATGAGCGGCTCTGCTCGGCGGTAGGGTGAGCCTCTCACTGAGTGGGCCAACGCTCAGTTGGACGATCTTTTGGCGACTATGGAGAGGGCTAGGTATCGTCCTAATTTTAAACAGGGCTTTACTTAAAAATCGCCACTGTAGCCCATGCATGTCGTACGAGGCGACTAACTAAAATGAGTACCCATGGAGGGTAATGCTGTAGCCAATGAAGTTTTAACTGAAGCTCTGCTATTGCTGTCACCCTCCTACCATGATCAGAGCTTATAGCTCTATATTATCCTATCCATACATTTTCTTTACAAATGAAAAGTATTCTTGCTTCACCCATCTAGCCAAAAAAAAAAAAAAAATTAATCGAGACAGCTTTTAATGGAATTATATAACCTTAGTTATACGTTTTTATTCCGTTTTTCAGAGATTAAAAGTGATAGTTCCTCCAGATATCTAATGAATAGGAGGGTGATAGTCTCACACCGGGAACTAAAAATCATTCGTTCACAAACAAATATATCAATGCCATGAGGTTCGAACCCATAGCTTACTAGCTAACAAGCAAAGACAAGGACATAAGGACTGGCTTAAAGGGGCGAAGCAAGAATGCTTTTCATCTTCCCCGTTATCTGTAGAGGACAGTGTAGGGATAAGGTGTTATTGAGCAATTAAAGCTCTGATCATGGCAGGAGGATAACAGCAATAGCCGAGCTTAAGTTAGAACTTCATTGGCTACAGCATTGCCATCCATTACCCTCCACGGATATTGGATTGAATGAATCAATCAACGCATCTCACGGTCGATTGATCCATCAACCCTAATTACAAACTCATTAGCCTACTTAAGTAGTACCTTGTAATTATACTATACAAGACAGTATATGGTGTCTTTACTTCTGAGATCAGATCCAAATAAATGTTAAAACATCTAACTAGTAACTTAAACGAATTTATATTATATTTACCTTTTTATTTCGTTATATTTTAAATTTTATATAAACCTTATCTTAATATAGCTGTAAATTGGTCAATGAT